>NC_080595.1:109598069-109908454 GCF_027887145.1 Ammospiza caudacuta | reverse complement strand
TGGGGTTTTTTTCCAAATGAAGACTGGCTTCATCTGTGACTACCAAATACTAAAGTCAGGAATGACAGCTAAAGCTGACTGTCACACTGACATCTATTATCAATTTGTAAATTGTTGCACAGCTCTTCTTATACTAACATATTAAAGCTATTATATAACCTGAGTAAAACTGAATATATGACTCATAGCAGATGTATCATAGAAAAATATTCTTTGTATAAATATTTACTTGATTTTTTGGAGCAGAAGGGGAAATTTCTGCACCATTATTTTTCATTTTTCATTATTCATTTTCTTTTTTTTTTTTTATTTGTAGACAACCATTTAGGACACATTAGAATTATTTTTGGGATTCATTTGACTCCATAAAAAATGGAAATCAACAGAAACAGAAGCACTATCATAGGAATGTTTCTGTTGTCTTCACAGTTTAAGACAAAGTTGTAGAGTAAAATCCACATCAATTCTAACATCAAATCCGGCTTAGCTTTGAATTACACCTGCCTTTTCTGATCAGAGGCAGCCTGAAGCAGAGGAATGGAAATAGCTGGGAACTGGAAGTCTGGAAATTTATGGCCACTCTGTAACATTTGCGCAACAACCTGTAACTTTTATATCAAATAGGTTTCTCACTAAAACACTAAAATAAATAGCAAAAAAGTTCAATAATTATTTCTGACATAAAGATATGAGCACGAAGTAAGTCAGGACTCCAAATCCCATTTTTAAAAAAATTTTGACTCCTTATCTTACTCACTGTAATAGCGTCACTCAGTTTTGACACCTAGGCAGAAAATTCAATTCAGAAACCTGATTAATCATTAATCTCACTAAACTTCAGACTTCATCATAAGGATGTGACTATTTGCTATTGCACACAAGCAAAAGTACAAATAATCATGTCGCATTATGTGAAAGTTTAGCATGATAACTGTTATGCTTCACAAATTCTCTAGCTTGACCTATACAGAGAAAACTAGAGTACTTTGTTTTCAGTGATTTATTTTCAACTGTATTCTTCAATAGCAAGTGTGTGTACACTTCCTGAGGAGAAAACATATATTCCCTTTTCTCTGGAAAAGGTTTCAGGATATTCTTCACTTATCAATGAAGACAGTGTTAATTTGGAAATTGATAGAGGAAAAGAAAAGGTAAAACTGGAGTAATGAAGCACTTTATCTTCAGCTGTAGGAAATTTCAGCTTGGATCAATTTTCTTCATACTAGCTAATCATAATAGCTTTAGCAACCCTTATTAGCTTCAAGTAGGTGTTTTGATTGTTTTGAAGAGAAGGATCAACTAAACTGACATAAAAATAATTGGTGAAAAGAGAAAAACAGAAATGAATTTTCTGCTGTGGGGAGCTCACTAGTATTGTATTGCAGTGTACTTCTTTTTGAATTCTATTTAGACTCTTGATTTCTTACTTGAGGTACAGAGTCAAGGATGCAAAAAGTCCTTTTGATAAAAAAGAAATGTGTCATGATGAAGAAGAAGAAACTGTAGATCCTAATTCATCTTGAAATGTTTCATCTTTCAAGAAAACTTACTAAAATCTAGTCCTTGTTCAAGTAATTAGAATAATTGAAAACTACACGTGTGAGATTTTCCAGTGCTGAAGTGTAAATCCTTAGGTTTTAAGCAAATCAATGAAAATAGACTATTATTATAGATTAAATATTTGTAATAGATTTCTATTCTATATTTTTAAAAAGTTTAATGGTAAGCTGTTATGTTTTGAGTTTTCCTAAAGAAGAGGCACATAAGTGTTATGCAAATAAATATTATCTCACACTTTTTAAAATATCAGAGTGAAACTCATAAGGAAAAAATAGTTTGATGTCTCTCTGGCCTTTGTAGATCTAAAAAAGTTTATCCTAGAAAGTTATCATGGGCTGCTTCTGAGTCAAACTTGGTCTGTATATTTCTGCAATACTGTATTACTTGACCTTACTTTTGAATTTTTCAACACATCAAATCTTTGGGGCAGGAAAACACTTAAGAAAGTTCTGGAATTGGAAGAAGTCCAACTCAGATGTGATATATGACTATTGGAGCCTTTATTTCAGTCTATAGAAAATTCAAAATCTTCAGCTGCAGTTAGGTACATGTTAAAACACTAATTTTTCTCTGGAAGGATGACAGTGGTATATACATTTATTACCTCAAAAAGCAATTCCTGAACAGTCCCTTTCTCTATTGTTTCTTCTCCAAATTGATGTAAAACAGACTGGGAGCATTTAAATGTACTTTTTTTCTCCTAAAGTAAATACAAAGTCATACACAAATATGTTGGATATTATTTTTTGTTGCTTTTCTGATAATTCCATTCATTTAGATCCTACTATTCTTTGCCATGGATAGGTTTAATGAAGGTGAACATGTTAAGAATGGATGCAAATTCAAATAATTAACATAAATTTAGCTAACAAAATTTCGTGCAATAAATATTTTAGTGTTATCAGAATTTCATTGTATGCATTTTGTATATATATATTTATTCCTATCAGATCTTATACTTTTATTTCTATTTATCTATATATCTATTATCCATCTATTATTATATATCTATATATCTATTATATATATATAATTTACAATAAATTATTATCCAGGAGAAAATGAAATACATATTTTTGTAAAATTCATATGGGCACAAAACCAGAAAATTATGGTCATATGAACAATGATACCTTATACAGGACATATTTTCAGTATACAAATAGTAGCTTTTCTTCATCTAATCTATTGAAATAACAAATGCCTGGAAGAGGCTGTGATTTATTGAAAGTTAAGTTGTTTATACAGCTTAATCCATGTAAAGCTAAATTTTATCTTCCTCGCCTGTCTCCATCTTCTCAATAGAAAGGCTTTCTAACATCATTTTTTTTTCTCTTCCTTTTAAATATATATTTGTTGTGACAGCATATTTCACATATTGTCTTAGACTTAAAAAATTCCACAGAATAGGATGTGTCTTACATTTAAGCTATGAACTACCACAATGAGTCTTGTTGAACACTTTGTTCATCCCTCTTTCCCTGAGGGATGCATTGTGAAATCATACATCATGAAAATGGTATTCAATTCCTTTTTTCCCCCACTGAATTATCTAATGAGCACTTTACTTCAAATTGAGAGAGAAACATGTGTAACATAACCTTGATGCCTAGAAGTTATTCCTTTGTGTCCCTATTTTTTGACAAAGGCTGCAAAACAAATTGCAGAATTTCTTTCCCACACAATGTAATTTCTAGTGTGGTCATTGCTACTTTTATATCTGCTTCTGAACAAAAAGCAAGTCTTCATTCTCTAGTATACACTTAAATTATCAGTTTGGAATATCATGAAGTAAATCATGTTTCAAATCAAAGTAAAAAAGATCATGAATTCTGCTGAAAATATAATCACCAAAAAAAATAATTTTCAAAGAAAATTACTTCTGAATGTTCTACACAGTGTATTTTCCTAAAGCATGGACTGCTGACTCTCCAGGAAGATCTTAATTTAATAGCCACTGCTTTTGAAGCAGCTGTAATGAAAACCAGTTTCCAGTCATACTCCTGTCAATAGATCAGATGGCTTTGTGAGCACTCAGTTGTGTGGGACACTTCCTTTACAGTATAAAATTATGTATGGTGAGGTACAGAACCCATGGAGAATGTAGGTTCATCAGTACCACTCACTTTGGGTGGATAGGAACTGTTACTTGAATGAAGGTGGCTGTTTTCAGAACGTGCTGCTTTAGGAGACAAATCAGAAATGCAGTTTGGAAGTGCACCTATCAGAAAAAAACCCCAACTTTCTATCATAGTTTTGATTTTGAAGTCATACCAGTTTTCACATAACAGAACCTTTCATGAAAATGTGCCTTTAAGAGACACTTTCTGTGTTATTTACTGTGGAGAATTTAATAGTGTGGTAAAAATAGCCATATTTTTACTCTAGATTTACTCTTGTAAATCCATCTAGATTACAATAATTTGCTTAACTCTTCTCCTGAAAATCATACCTAAAGAATACTGCAGTGAATCAGACTATAGGGATATAGATGAGAGCTGAGAAGACATATCCAACTGTGAGAAATGCAGGTCTAATGGAGGGGGGAAGAATTTTGCTCATTAAATGTATTGCATTTTGAAAACTTAATTCCAAATCTGTATAAAATATAGATTTCTCTCACTCTAATTCCAAGGTCAGATTTAATTTTCTTCCTGCCACCTTGGAACATCCTTCTGTCTTACTTTTTCTCTACTAAGAATAAGAAAAATCAGCTGCTTTCTTATAAATCTATGGGGCAGCTATCATTAGAATTTTCCTGAATAAACATAATTTCCAGAAGATTTTTTCCTCCACAGAATTTCAATTTTCATTGTTTTTGGTTTTCTTTCAAAACTGTTTAAATTCTCTTTACCTCTTTGATTGTTTCTAGTGTTTTCCAGGTTTTTTCCCTTACCTAAGACACTATAAATCTAAGGCACATTGTCTCAGTCCTCATTACAGAGGTTTGAATGACTTTTGTTTTGGACTCCAGAAAGTGTACTCCCCAGCTAAGGATGTAGGTAGTCTGTGGCATTTTGGCAATAACTGTAAAATCAAGACTAGGTTTTGTAGTCCGAGGTAATTTATTTTTGGTTTGGAGAGCAATGTGTTGATTTTGGCTGTTATATAGTTTAGAGAGGGATAGAGAGGATTTGTCTGGGATAAGTGTTTAGATTGGATATTGTGTCTTTGTGGAAAGGGCTGCCAAGCATTGGAAAAGGTTTCCCACAGAGGGCAATCCCTGGAAGTATTCAGAAAAGAAGTAGATGTGGTGTTGAGGGACATGGTTTAGTGGTGGACTTGGAAGTTCTGTCTTAATTGTTGCACTCTCTGACATTAAAGGTCTTTTCCATGCTAAATGATTCTATGATTGTATTAACTTTTTTTTATTTTTATTTTAGGAAATCGATATTGAGCAATCCTTAAGAAAATAATTAATGAAATGAAACTTTGCAATTCTGTGAGAAAGACAAGAATTCTCTCCAGAAGTCTAAAACAAATGGTTTTTTATTACTTACTTTAGGAGGCTCTAAGATAAACTTTAGTCTAAATGAACAGATTAGTAAATTCAGTTAAATACATATGGAGACTATAAAGCTTTGTACCCAAAAATCCAAATTATTCTGCTTTCTTAAAAGATAAATTAATGTCTCATTAGATAAAGGTAAAACTAAAGAAATATTTTAAGCATTTGTTTGAAGAAAAAAAAAAAGTAAAATCTTGCTTTAGAGACTGTGTAAGAATGTTCCACATGGAGAAAGATAATTAAAATATGCTAAATAGTAATATCTACTTCTTATAAAAAAGACTAGCTATGGTATTGTGCTAATGAAAGGATGATAAAAGCTAATTTTGAGTGAAGCCATGCATGAAAGAAGGATGTTGCTTTTCTTCATGAAGGGTTGGAAAAGAACATTAAAACTTCAACTTGAGCTGAATAAGATATTTTTTGCCCTTCAATCCTTGATTTAACTGCACTCTTCAATTGCATAAGCCAACAAAAAGGCAGGGAATGAGCAAAACAGAAAAATAGTTAAGCTTCTGCAACAGGATCAAGAGGAAATGACTTTCCAGTTCACAACTTCACATAGATTAAATGTAGTGATTTGATGAATCTGAAACACAGTGAGTATATTTAAACTAATTTTTTCTTAAAAAAAAAAAATGAAGTTTTTGAAATGCTTTTCTCACTGAAGATATTAACAACATTATTAATAATCTTCTGGTTTCTTTCTCTTTTAAACAAAGAATATGAATTTATCTCACAAAATATAAAGAATAAATTAATATTTTTGCTATTTCTTGATACACAAGTGTTTACTACCTTTTATCCATTATATACTAAATTGTATAAATTAACCTTTATGGTAGGATTATCCTAACCTAATCAGGGCTCATTCCACAGAATCCTAGAAGTCGGATTTGTTGCACCTTCTACAAATGAGATCCAGTATAAATATCATAGGTAGAGTTTCTACTCCTACTCTGTGGAATCCAGGTTTGTTCAGCCCCTGTTTAGGTGATTCCAGGATGAAATGGACCAGTCTGTGGCCAGACTGACTGTATTGGTTGTGTATCCACTGACCCTAATGAGGACCCAGAGACGCATCAGAAGCAGACAAATTCTGTCCAGATGTCTAGGACTCAGTCCAGGTGAGTGTGTGCCAAAATATTATAAAGCTAGGTATTTAATACAGGGTTGTACCTCCTAGACACTAGAGAGAGTTAATACCCCTTTGGGGATACGTGACAGAAGGTACTACATAATTACCTGTGACTGATCACTTTATATTTTTGATAGCTCTAACTAGCTATTATTTAAAAAATTAATTATATCCTTATATGGTTATTTCACAGCCTGCTTGTATTATACTCTCCTAAGGCTTCTCATTATTTTGAGAAATAAAGTATACAGTGCCTTCTACAGAGAAAATTACCACAGTTCTAGCTGAGATCCCCATAGTGAAGAGTACAGGGCGAGAAAATGAAAGACTTAATACAAAGAAGAAACTACTGTTTACTGGTCATTGGTTTTTATTTTGTTCTCTTACAAAAAATAGATTAATTATTAACTCTGATCATTCTCATTGCTTATAACTGTGCTATGTCCTCTCAAGACCCTAGCTAAAAAATCCAGACTGCTAACACAATGGAATGTATATCCCTTAATTGGTTTAATGGAAAAAAAAAAAATCACTGTCTGCCTTTCTGCCTTGCTTCTTTCTAGTTATGGACATTTTCGTGCTTAAAGTTACATTTCTTAGGAATCAAAACATTCCAAACAAATCATTAATAGGAATTCTTCTGCCTTTCACTCAAGATCCATTCTTGCATGATACTCAAAGCTGTTGACTCAATCTTCTTGGTAGAAATAGAATACACTCCTAGGTACCATGAGAAAATCAAGAAGTGATCTGCAGAATAAAAAGGTTATATTCTCCATTAGAATCTTCATATAAATAATACATATATTTTCTCTGTTGTCTAGTGGACAAGTGCTGTAATCTTTTTCATAAAATAGTGACAGCATAGAAGTTCCAAAGTGATGAAAAATTTATGCAAATGGCTCTATCTTTTTGAATTATTATCAATCTCAAAGGAATTGTCTCTATGTCAGAAGAAGTCAAATGAAAAGTAATTTTCAGAATAGAAAACTGAGTATGATTATAAAAGAAATAGAGGAATGATCAATACTTTCCACTTGATATGTTTTGATTGAATAGCAAAAGGTTGAAAATAGAATTATTTTACATCTGAAAATGTTCTTAGAGCGATGTACCATTGTTCATTTGTTAAAAGCTTCAATAATCTCATAACTTGCATAATCAGCATATATTTTAGTATGAGTTTTGATTTGGGTGTCAAAAAGGAAAAAAACAAATAATATAAAATGTATTTGAGATGCAGGCATTCAATGATTGTTGCAAATTAAAGTCATGGCATCCTCCAAAATCAATTTAGCTATTTGATTATCTGTACTTACATTTCCTGTCATGATATCAAAGGAATGTATTTCTAAATGAACACATTCTAAAACTTGCTGTAAAGCTTCTACAGGTGTGAAGCATAGGGCTAATTAATATTTAGGTGAGTATGACTCCATGCAGAAATAAGCACTTTTAGAAGTGTTAAATTAAAATGACAATAAGAAATGTATTATACCCACATATTACATTTCTGCCTAGATCAAGATCTTTGAAATAAAAAAAAAAGAAAAAGGGAGAAACACCGTCAACAGTGCAGTCAACTAGTAAACTATTGGCAAATACATCTAGCTGTCTCTTATTGTCTTGATCTGGTTCTACAGTAGGGAAAAGAGCCAAAATCTCCTTCTTCCAAATCTCCTGCTGAAGTCAGGAATATAAAGTGTATTCAATACTACATGATGCAACTATTACTGCAGCTGAATACTATAGCTCAGAGAGGTTATAGAGGCTCCAGCTTCTGTGTACACAAAACTGAGTTGGTCATCACCACGAGCAACATGCAGCAAGTGACTGCACTGTGAGCGGCAGTGGCTGCCTGAGCCATCCCCAGAGACCTTGCCAGGCTCAGCTATTCTGTGATTACATAGCTGTGACTACACAAAGGACAATTATTCACATCCTCGGTGAGCCTTTGTTTCTACAGAAAAGACAATTATATTATATTTTTGCCATTAATGCAAATTTTGAATAAACTCTAACTTCTTAGCACTGCATAACATCACTACATAAATGAAATGTGACTACCCTCAAGTCTTTTCCTCTACGGCAGAGATTTCTGCCATTAGGTTTAGCAGAATAAGTAGACAGTATATTGACTATATCATCTGTCACTTTAGGACAGCAAAGGAAATATCAGACTCTAGAATCTTGAGTTCTAATTGCAAAGTAAAGAGGTTCAGAATTCATACCTTGCAAATCTACATATTAGTAATTAGTTTACCTGTCAGTTTGGCCCCACTAAAATAGGTTTGTTTCTCTCTGACGACCAGTCCAACACACTTTTTTCTGTACTTCATTATGAATCTCAGGGATTTGAAAGTGGAATAAAATTTTTCTAAGTGCAAATATTCCGTCTAGTTCAAATATCTCATCTAGTCCACAATATTCCATGCAATATCCATATTAACCTTCCCATCCTTTTATTTTAGCAGAAACTTGCAGAAACTGTAAGATGTGAAAGTGGTCTCTAAGGCACATGTTTACATGAGCAATTTACAGAGATCTGTTGTATATTAACTTGGGAATTCAAGTAAAGAAGAAAATATTTGAAGGTTCCAGCCAACCTGCTCTACAGATGCTTTCCTGTGTAATGAGATTTGTCAAAAACAAAAGGCTTCTGACAAGAAGCCTCCAGTGTGAGAGTCCATCCTCTAAAGTCTCATGTGAATAAATGATTGCTGATATTTCTCTTTAACTGTATTTCTCTTTAATGCAAACATATATATAACCTTCCACAAAAATGCAGAAATTATTGCTAAAAAATAAATTATTTAGATTGAGGCAGAAAGTTGACATTCAAAATTTTTAACCCATCCATACTGTTATAGACTGCCTTAATTAGAAGTGATCATGGGTGCTTATTCTGAGACACTTCAGACAAAGTGAATAATTTCCCTAATTTTAGTGAACACTTTTTCTCAGTTTTTGCATTCTAGCCAAGATATTGACAATTGCATCAATCTTATGTCTTTACCTGTTCATCTGTGTAACTTCCCTTGGCAGGCATTCTCACAAAGATCAGCAGAAATCAAATTCAAGTCAAAACCCTAGAAAATATCCTAAAGCAATATATTGCAGAAATTAGTCTTTAAAAATAAGTTCAGTTCAAATGTTCCTCTTGAAAATACTGAGATAAAAATGGCTTTCTAAAGTCTTCTGAATGTCACAGCATACAGATACACGAGATATATGGTGGTATGGACCAAATCATAATTGAAACTGTTTTCCTAATTTTGGTAGATAGCAGAATGCTTAGTATTCCTCTAGACTCCAACTCTCTTTGGATTTTTGCAGGACACAGAGTTCTGAATTTGGATGATTTATAGTGATCCAAAGGATTCAATATTTACATGAGATGGCCAAATATTCCGGAGCTGTTCTCTTTCACTTCATTACTTAACATGGATACCAGAAGTTGAATCTTGGTAGTCTGTATATATATATTTGAGATTTATTTACCTATGCAGTTTTGCTCATCAGAGTGGTGTTCAGGCCAATTTGTTTGGGCTTAGTCCCAGCCAGCCAAATACCATGCAAGTACTCACTCACTCCCTGACCAATGGGATCAGAGAGAGAATTGGAAAGGTAGAAGTAAAAAAAAACTTGTGGGCTGAGATAAAGACAGATGAACAGGTAAAGCAAAAGCTGCTCATGTAAAAAAGCAAAATAAGGAATTAATCCCACACATCTCATGGGTAAGCTGTTCCCAGGAAAACAGAGCTCCATCACATCTAAGGGTGTAAGGGTTTCCTGGGAAGAAAAATGACATCCCTGTGAATGCTCCCCCTTTCTGCCTATCCCCAGCTTTCTATGCTGAATAATGTGCTGTATGGCATAGAATGTCCCCTTGGTCAGCTGGGGTTCAGGTGTCCCAGACATGTCCTCTCCTGGCATCTTGTGCTCCTCCTCACTGACACAACATGAGAAACTGGAGACTTCTTGACTTAGGGTAAGCACTACCCAGTATCAGCTAAAACATCAGCGAGTTTTCAACATTATTCTCACTGTGTCCAAACCCTGCACTGTACCAGATACTAAAAATGATTCATTCTATCCCAGTCAAAACCAGGATGCTATTTATCTCATCCCATCTGATAGTAAAAAACTTTTGATTGAAAGCACTTTTGCTTTCACTTTTAGATGCAGAGATGTAGGGTTCTTTTACTCACCATATTCAGCCATCACAGAATTTAAATTATTGTCCACTTAGACCTATTACTTCAGTACACACAGAAGATCATTAGAAATTCTTTGTACAGTCAATTAACATTGACATCTAATAATGTGTCTGTATAGTAATCGCATTTTAATTATATCCCATGGGCCACACATGTCCAGTTTGAGGCTCATGCTTAGTGGTTGAGCTGGACAGAGATTTGTTTCCTTTTCCTTTTCCTTTTCCTTTTCCTTTTCCTTTTCCTTTTCCTTTTCCTTTTCCTTTTCCTTTTCCTTTTCCTTTTCCTTTTCCTTTTCCTTTTCGAACAATGAAAAGGGATCATGGCTTTTCAATTTTAGGCCACTCATAACACCTCTCAAAGAGTGCAATTTTGATGCTAACAGTCACAAAGTGGAAACTGTGAAGGCTAAAATGGACAGCAATCTGCATTTCACTTTGCATATTGTTGGCCATATGTGATTTTGATTTGCTTTTCCATGACAGTATCAGCAATAACTGACTGTATGAATTGTTCAGACCACCAGAAGAATTCTCCCTTGACCTCTGTCCAAATCACTTCACACCTGCAGAAACAGCATTCAGTTACAACTGTTAAGTTAAGCCATCTCTCATGCAAACTGAAGTCTCTTTTGGTCTAGTTTTAAGTCATGTTGAAAGTCCCTACTCAGGTAATCTCATCTTCTTGGTCTGATTTCTCTTTTAGATGTACAGGATTCCTCTCCAGTGAAGAGGTTGAACAGGGAGTCAGCTCTGTGCTTGGTTCCTGCTATAACATAGAGGCAGAAAGCTAAGGACAAGAGCCAGGATTAGTTGTGAAATATCAGCATAGACAATATTAATGGTAAACTGTTACATGTTTGATACATGTTTGTATCTCTCTGTTTGGGAAATGTTCCAGTTCATACAAGAGTTCATTTTCATAATGTTTGCAGTGGCTACCTTAAAAAATTCTTCAAAACAGTTTTCTGTAAAATGTACACTAATTCTACACCTCTGCTCAGATTCTAAATCTATTCTGCTAAGTATTGCAAAAATACCTAAAAAAAGTACTATTCCTCCCTTAGAATGAAAAAAATCTTTATCATAGACAAGTAGAGAAAAGACAAGGCATCTGATGTCTTGAATACTGCTGGCAACTCTACATTCTCTTTCATTTAAGCTGAGGTCCCATGGCCTGTTGTACTGCATTTGACTGGGTTGGATTTAATTTTCTTCATAGTAGCTCATGTGGCTTTATATTGTTGGTTAAAACAGTGCTGATAATGTTTTAATTATTGCTGAACTGCACTGTCACAACATCAAGGCATTTTCTGTTTGTTATGCTGCTTCACTAACAAGTTGGCTGGGGGTATAAAGGAAGCTGGGAGTGGACACAGCTGGGACTGCTGACTCCAACTGGACAAAAGGATATCCTGGACCATATGGCACCGTGCTCAGAAAAAAAAAACTGGGGGGAGCAAAGAAGAAAAGAATGGCATTTGAAGTGATGGTGTTTGTCATCCCAAGTAACTGTTAGATGTGATGGATCCCTTCTTTTCTAGAGATGGTTTAACACCCGGCTGTTGATGGGAAGGGATGAACGAATTCCTCATTTTGCTTTGCTTGTGAGCACAGATTTTTCTTTACCTGTCAAACTGTCATTACCTCAACTCACGTGTTTTCTCACCTTCATTCTTCTAATCTCCACTGCATCGCACTGCAGGGGAGTGGACAGGAATCTGTGTGATGTTTGCCTTCCTACTGGGATTAAATCACAAAAACTATCCTTTACTGAAGAAAACTGTAAGTGCTGTAGAGATGTTTTTGTCCATTTTGCTCACAACTCAGATGTATTTTTATGTCAGCAAGACCAAACCTTATAAACTGCAGAGAGAGGAAGCAGATTCAAGAACCAGCTTTGGGCTATCTCTCATTATACAGCAGCAATTATTGGAGGACCTCCCCTGAAGAAGCAAGACAATGACTGTCTCATAGACATCAATAACTTTCATTTCCATATGCTGCATGTGTAGCCCTCTAGTTTTCTAATTTGGGCTCCTAGCACATACAAGATCAGATGTTTTAGTTGTTTGAAAAAATCTTCTCAGTTTCTTATAGAATAAGCAATCAGATGAATGGAAAAGTCTATGGGCCATATTTGATCTTCTGGCTGCACATAAACTATGCTGACTTACATTACATAGCTTCTTAGTTTATAGTGTGAAGTAATCATGTCCCAGACAACTTTTATATTTTTTCTGTTAAAATATAACAGTATCACAAAATATGCTGAGTTGAAAGGGAGCAACAAGGATCATCTAGTCCAATTCCCATACAGCTGAACAACCAACTAAATGAATTTTCTTCTTACTTGTATCATTTGGAGATTTTGCTGAGATTTAGTTTGTATCTAAAACAGTTTGGGATTTTTTATTTGTTTGTGGTCTTTGTTTATTTGTTGGGGGTTTTGGGTTAATTTTGTTTGTTTGTTTTGATGTTATTGTATTTAGAATAAGGATTCTCTTTTATTTATGCTGTAGAGAATTCTTTTTACATGCAATGACCTGAAGAGTTTTGGCATAAATGGCTAGCTAAGCTCTGGAAAGTGAGTTGTACTAAAAATGACAATGGCTCTTCTCTTCCAGCTCCTTCTCTAACTAGTGTCCTCAGTTTTTCCCCCATTTCTTCCATTTCCATTCTCTGACTTACTGCTGTCTCTTGAAGCAGAACATGCTCAGGAATTAAAAACTATAAAGGGACATGAACACTGAAAATTCTATTCTCAACTCTTCATCAGATTTCATTTCTAATATTGGAACAAAATAGAGAGAGTGACTTTCAACTAAATGAACTCAAAAAAATCTTTCAAGACACAGAAATATAAACTTGCAGTATTGCCTGTCCTCTACTATTTTCTTAGCTGCTGCTGTCACCTAAATTTGCTGGATTTCTCTGGTCAGATTTAGAATTCCCTGGCTTTTGAGGCTTGGACCACTGTAAATACCTTAGTTTCAGCATCCCTGTGTCACTGCCTTATTTCAGATTTGTAGGTCTTGGGAGGTATCTTTTTACTCTTGAAAGACCTGATCCAATAAAATGTTCCTGACATTCATTTCTGTGATCAGTTTTCTTGCAAAATTATCAAAACTAATGTTTCCTTCAAACATGATTGCCAGGGAGCAAAACAACTCTAATGCTATTACAATTGTAAACAATTAAAATCCTATAGATTAAACTAGTCTTTAAGATAATGGAGTTTTACCCATTAAAAAAAAAAAATAAAATGCATAAACCACTTCAGAAAAAATATAAAATCCTCGAATCTCAATTAGCTGTGATCAAACCCAAAGAACAACACATCTCTGTTTTTACATTCTTTCTTGGGAAGGTTAAATGGAGTTTCTTCCCAAAAAATTCCCTCTGTGAAAACAACACATTTCAGGGTGATGGGAGACATGGATTGGAATCTCCTGAGTCAGGGACAAGTATGGAATATGTGTTTCTTACTGCTAGTGTAACTTCTTCAGTGATTAAATAATTTTAATGATTAAATGCGAACACCAGACAATACCTTATTTTTTTCCATTTATCTTCCATTCCCCTGTCTCCTTTCAAATTAAGAGAGACTTGTTACCCTTATTAATAATGCTTCTTAATAGTTTCTGCACATCAGAGATGTGATCTCAATTAACACACTAGATACTGTTACAGAACAAAGAATAAAATAGTTATTCCCAAAACAACTATCATATACTTCTGTCTTAAATTATTTATGAACTCAAAAAATGACACTCTAAAAGGAAAAAATATAGTTTAAATATAAAGATCTCTGAGGACAAGTCTTAATAATCTGTGAAGATTTGTATGACAGAAGGTATGGAATTAATGATTAAAAAGGATTCCTACTGCTTTTTCTTTTGGTCCCTATTTTTTACCTTCTCTCTGTAGACCTTGTTTCAGCAAACAATTCAAAAGTCTGATCCTGAGCCTATCAAAATATAATGATCTGTATGAAAATCAAGAAAACATTAGATTGGTTTACATAGCTTTATATGATAATCACACTCATGTGAAATGAAAATTCATCTCCTAGATTGCTTCTGAAAAAGGTACAGGATGAATTGGACATGCTGAATGAATACCCTAAGGTTAATGTATTACTATGTAAGTTATGCTGCATAGACTTACTGTCATTTGATTGGGTGACACAGCTCCATTTTTATTTTAAAATGAAGTTATCAAGAATGGTTCTGTAAACTTTTTCAGACTCCTAATTCACATAGATGATTAATTTTCTCTGATTTTTAGTGTAATGTATTTTGCTTTATATGTCCTTTGTGGAATTACAACCTGTAAAAGGATTTGGTCCATATAACCAACTGTTCAGTTTCTTCCCACAGTGTCACAGTACAAAGCAGATAGAAATACAATTTAAGTATCTGTTTAAGGAGTTTTGCACTACTTATAAAGAACACAAATGAAACAAGAAAACTAGATGGACATATTCAATTTATTTTTATTTCCCTTAAAAAAAAAAATATATATAATGTACGTATGTATGTATGCATGTATCCCTTTCTTTTTAATTTTAGATAGCCTTCATAGTCTGGATGTTAGGGAAGAGAAATACCACTTTCAGAAAAGCTATCAAAAAAAAACTAAAACCCAAACAGAACAAGTCCTTATTTTCCTGATTATTATATTGAAGTTCTTCATTTTGTATGACTTCCATTTTCTAATTTCTGCTTTCTGCTTTTCACCTTCACCCAAATGAAAGCATATACTTCAGAAAAGACAAATTGAAAAAGTGTGATCATGCTTTTACAACAAAGAGAGGTTGTGGAGTCTCCATCTATGGAAATATTCAAGAGCTGTTTGGACATAATCATGGGCAGCTTGCTCTAGGGACCGTGCTTGAGAAGAAGGGGTTGAATCAGACAACATTCAGAGGTGACCTCCAACCCCAAACATTCTATAATCCTGTTCTCGTATGTCTGACAGTGGTGTTCTTCCTTCATATAACACTGATGTTTCCTTTTTTGTGTGTCTGAGGGGTGTGTTCATGTTTGTGCACCTTATCCTCAGTAAAACAAATAATTTCTCATATTTAGAAAAGTTTATTTTTATCTAATTGGATAATTTTCACTCCAAGAAATTGAACAGTAAAAAGAATGCTGTGCCTGTTTTAAATGACACATATCCTTCTAAAATCAAAATGCTCAGTTAAACTGAGCAATACAGAAAATATAGATTGATGCAGTGAAATTAACCTGTTTTCTCTGAGATCAGTTTTCTAGCGTAAGATATTAACATTGAAGACAATCTGTTTTTTCCAAAGTCTTCATTACTTGCATTTCACTTTCTTCAAAGCCAGGTTAGGAACATTGTTCCTATATCTGAGAACAGTAAATAGTGGATAATAAACCTTGTCTTTTCAGATTCAGCTTTGCTAGCTACAAAGAAGTTCAGCATATCCTTCACTCCAGAAGCAGATATGTTTCTGAGGCTAGGAAAATTTTTTCTGTCTACACTTACATGACGATAAGCATAGTGTTGAAGAACTATTAAGAAGGTTTTCTCTCTTCCATTCAAGCCTTCTTTGTTACTTTTTTTGTAATGGATTCTGAAGAAAGTCAGTTAGGTTCAAAACATTTTTAACTCATCTCAAATAGTGTGCATGAAAACTGTACTCTAACAAAGAAAAACACAACCTAAGCAAAAAGCTGGAAATTGCAGTTGGACAAATTTAAATTTGCACCAATGAGAACTTTTAAACAATGAGAATGATTAATCATAGAGGCAATAGATGCAGGTCTATTAGCACCGTTGATGGACAGGTTGATCCACAATTAGGAAAGCAGTTCACACATGAATAGTGTGAAGAGTCATCCACAGTGATACCATATGTGAAGATTCACTGGAGTGAATTTAGAGCTCTCCAAGTGCCCTCCAAAAAAACCATGAAGAGCAAAGAGAAATTGCAATTGTTTCTGTGTTTCAATCACAAGAAATGACCTTTTCAAGCACATTCTCGAGCCCCCTGCTTCAAATAGGAAAATGTACTTGAAAATTGTAGAAGTGGAAGAAAATGTTTTCATACCTGGGATGTCCTAGGAAACATTGCATTGCCAGGTTTACACAAGTGATAAAGTATCATTTGCATTGCTTTGGATATATCATTTCAGCTATCCATACTAATCAATATAACAGAAATTGGATGAAATTAAAAAGATAAATTTCCAACATCCACACCAGATGTTGGCCTTAAAATCCAAAAAGTACCCAGTTCTCTGTCAGGGATTGGATGGAAGCAGGCATGGAAAATTGCAGTGTTATAAATTGCCTGATTTCTACTGAGAACAGATGTTTAATTGTTAGCATTATTTCAGCTATTAAATTACAGAAACATGATCCTTCATCCCATCCTCCAAGGACACTCACTACCTGTGCACTGAGACAGTCTCCTTTGCTCTTTACATTTAAGAGCAGAAGTACAATTTTCCTTTGCTGAGCATCTGTGTCACTCATTAACTGCAAAGGGAATCCAAATCAAGGTCATATTCTTAATATGTTTTCAATTGAGAGCATTTACTTTTTTTTTTTGTGGATTTTTTAGTCTTCATAACTTTTTGGTTTGGAAGGACAGTCAAAAAATTGTTGAATTGAATAAAATAAATTTTAGAATATATAATAAATCAATTGGCATCCCAAAGTTTTACAAAACACTAGAATTTTATTCTTACATTGTTGAAAGCGAAGGGAGACGACCCATCCTTTGATCAGCATCGAACTCCAATTTATTGATCAACCATGCACATTTTATAATGGTGTTAATTAAGTTCATACATATTGCAAAACCCGAGCTCATCATTGGTCACAGATTAAACATCAACCCCTCCTTTTGTTTTCAATACCTGTGGTTTGTTATTGAAACCAAGATTTATTTTCTCACCCTGTTATGAAAGTTCTCAAGGCCTCCATGTTTGTCAACTTTTGCTTTCCCAAAACTTATCCAAGGACAAATATTTACTTGTTATTAAAAACAACCTGAGAACTCTGCTGTTTACATAAACGTGCCTGAGAACTTTTGTTGTTTACAGAAACAGGCTGTGAGAATTTGCTCCTCACAGCTGCCTTTTACTTTTCCATCAGCTGTATATGATTATGGCATGTCTAAACAAAACTCAATAAGCCATTTCTGAGCAAAATTCTCCAACATTACATCAAAGGAATCTCACAATGTGTGTTCTATTTATAAAATATAAAAATGATGTTCAAGTCTAAAAAATAATTTCACTCCTTCTAAGGAGGAATATATTATCCGTTCCTCCAGAAAGACAAAATCCAGTGTCTTTAAATTGCTAAGTTGACTTTCAATGCTACTTTCAGAGCACTGAACTGGGAGAGACACAGTAGAGCAACAGAGAGCTGTAATGCAATATCCTTTTTCTCTCAATTTTTTTCTTTTTCCCATTGGTAATGAAAATTACTTTGCTGGTTTAGGCATGGCTTCTTTTACCATATATGATTACTTTTCTTTCATAGTATCATATATGGTAAATATGTATACGAATTTGAAATTTGTGTTACTTATGTCTGTTATAAATACCTTGGACATTGCCAATTCCTGATAGTAATTGCACTCTCGATTAAAAGATAACACTTAAGTAAAATCTTTTCCCTACTTAGAGCACCTAGGAATATATTTTCAGACACCTTGCAAAGTCTTATCTTGAACTTGTGCAACCAGTTAATGTTTGGATTTAGAACCACTGGATAAACTCTTAACCTCATTTACATTATTCATGTTCACAAAGTGCTGCAGTTTGTATATATTTTTTGGCAACAGCGAGGTGCTAAGAGGAGGGAACTGACATATCTTCCTTTATTGTGGTAGGAGCAAACTGACTGCAGAACTTTTTCATTTCTTAATTGTTCTTGCAAAGTTAGTTTTTATTATTATTCCTAAGAAGTAATTTTGCTACTATTAACCTGCCATTTGACAAAATAACTTGTACATGAATTGGTTTATAAGATTCATTATGTATAAAATTCCTGTCAAATATTCTTGGTACTGCTGTGTGAAATCCACACTCTAAAATTCCATGCAAGCTGCAAAGCCAGGATTTTAGACATGCTCATAGTTGTCCAAGTGAAAATGCGGAAAATGTGTAAGTCTTAAAAGCCCATTAGAATAGCCAAGATATATTTTATTGAATTAAATTAATTGTTAAAATTAAAAGTAATATTAATGCTGTAGGTCCAAATGCTGAGACATTAGGGTGGGTCTTTTTCTTCTGTAAGCACTTCTGTTACACTTCTGTCTATTTCTCACCTGCCTACCCAAGTTTTATCATTGGATTTTGAATATTGCCAATTATGTTTCAGCTACCTCTTTCTAAAAGAAAGACAACAATATCACTCTTGACATAAAAGCATACTTGCACTTGCCAATACAAGAATCAAACTTAGCTACTACCCTTGCAGCGTAATCATTGATCTCTCTAAAAGTGGTACCATAAAGACATTTTTTTCTTACTAGTATGTGTTTTTCTTACTAGTATTTTCCTCAATGTAGATAGTATAATTGAGAAAAACTTTATGCCTGCAAACGCACATATATAAACATACTTTTATTTACACATCTACACAGTTACAGATAATACCTTTTTCCAAGCCATTGGACACTCAAAATTTTATTTGTTCTGAATTCCTCCTGAAAGTTTGTTTTCTTCATTGAACATTCCTTTGGATTACATAAAGCGAAGGAAGGAAAAAAACCTTACAGACTAAACCCTACAAGTCTGGTCATTATGTTGAATCAAATTATATTTAAAATTCAATACTTTTTATTTTGCTTCCAATGGCAGATTTATTTCTTCCATTGAGTAGATTATTATTTGCATGCTAGTATCTGCATATCTGAATATAAATAAACAATGTTATATATAATTTAAAAGTGAAATGATCAAAACAAGGCCTGGTTTCTGTGACAAGTTATTTTGCATGTTTATAATAAGCAGTGTATTGTGGGTAATATTTCTTCTTTATCAGTAGTTGACCTATATTTTGTTCTGAAAGACAGATCTAATGTAAATTGAAAAAAAACAGCTGGAAACAGAACCAAACGGATTTAAGCATTAATTTCCTTTCATTTTTTATCAGAAACCCAGTAGTCATTAATATTCCCAATAATCAATCAAAAAAGTGTAATTTCTTCATAAATGTATGCCTAGGGGAAAGACACCTAATTCAACAGTATTATAATATTCTCAAGCCTCTAGTGAATCTCCTGAATCATAGTGAATTATTTCAGGTTCCCTACTCAAAAACAGTCATGAAAGATTACTAAATGATGCCTAAACAATGCAGATGAATAATTATAGGAAAGCAAATTAATTTGAATCATTAGCTTGAAAAGTTTAAGTACTTGTTATAATTGCTGAAAATTTGACATAATTTACTCTCATTTACCATGAGCTTCTTTTTCTTAATATCTCTCCAAATATACTACTTGTTTCTTCTCTTCCCACAGCACAAGATGCATTAGAGATTGAGTATGCAGAAGCCAGGAAATAATTGTATACAAAATTGCAAATATATTACAAATCTTTATGAAAAAGAAACTCTAACTTTTTGCTAAGTAAGTTCAAATGAAGTTGTAAGGATGTAGGTCAATCCCCTACACACTTGGTGACAGAACATTCAAGGACACATAGAAGCCATGAAGGACTGAGACAAACCACTAGATGCTGCTTCCTCCTCACACTCTTTCCTGGTTACAGCATGGAGTCCTCCTAAGGAAGACTTTCCTTCATTAATTTTATGGGTTCTTCTCTCAATGGACTGCGCTTCACAAATTGCTCCGGCATGGTTCCTTTCATCAGCATGGAGCCCTTTAGGAATGGACTGCTCCAGTGATCCTCACAGGGCTGCAGGATTCTGGTCCAATGGGGCCCTTCTCAAGGGCACATTCATCCGCTCCAGGATGGCATCCTTCGAGGACTGCAGGTGAAAATCTGCTCCATCTTGGCTCTCCATGGACTTCAGGGACACAGCTGCTTCACCAAGGCCATCACCACTAGCTGCAGAGGAGTGTATGCTTCAGCAGCTGGGGCAATTTCTACCTGTCCTTCTTCTGTGGCCTTGATGCCTTTAGTTTAACTTTCATATTTTCCAGATACTGTAGAGCATTAGTATATAACTCTGAACTTCATATAAAGTGGTAGCAAGTTCTCTTCACAGTTCAGTTAGACAAAACAATCCTTTTCCAGCCTGAGAACCAAGAAACCGCTGCAGCTTCAGGCCAAAAAGATATAAACAACAGCAAATTGAGAAGAGCAATTTGGGAGAATGGGACTTCACAACCTGAAGCTGTAATTGGACAATTAACCCCAATATATAAATGGACTAAAACTTTAAAGTTTCACACCAAGATTCTGAAAACTCATGACTCAGTGTCCATCTTGGGTGGAGCCACGGCTGGGCCCTTGCACTGCCCAAAGTGTATCCTTTGAAGGCCTTTTAATAAAATACCTACTTTATTTCTTTAACATTGTCTGGCCTCTGTTATAGATAGCCTCTTAAGGCATCAACCTCAGGGTCTTCTAAATAGCCTCTCTCATATTTTCTACCTCCTCTATCCCAGTTGCTATTCTGCAGCACCTTTTTTCCTTACTTGAACGTGTTGTGACAGAGACACTGATGGGCTCAGCTGTGGCCAGCAGCAAGTCTCCGTTGGAGCTGTCTAGAACAGGCGCTGCCTGACATGGGAACAACTTCTGGTGTCCTCTCACGGAAGGCACTTCTTCAGACCCCCCACTACAAAGACCTTGCCATGTAAACCCAACACATTAATTACACCAACCAAATAACCAAAAGGAACTAACTATTAACTACATTGTGGAAAATATGATGCGACTTTAGATAACTGTAGTAGGTATGAGCTATTGCTTGCCTAAAACACATTCTTGAAATTACTGAAATCTGAGACAACATGCATCTGTCTGCTTAGATATTGTTAGCCAAGTGCAATAAGCACTGGTGATTTATAAAAGTGCTTGTCGTGGATGACTCTATCCAGCACAGCTATTCGTGTTAGTAGAGTGGCTGTAGAAAACAGCAAATAATAGAAATGGTGGAAGCATCTAGTGCCAGAGAAAGAACATTATACTTCAAAATTTAAAAGTCCTATGGTCTAAGGCTGCATTTAGTCTACAGTGGAAAATTAACGTCCTTTATATTCTTCTAGACCTTTAACTTAAAATCTAGGACATTTTCCACAGATAATTTTTTCAAATGCTCCACCAAAGTGGGTAATGAAAACCAGCAATGCCAGTCTCTTACCTTTCAGATGATTGAAGTAAGCTTATATTTTAAGCACAGAAAAGAATTTGTTTCTATCTGAAAACTTTCTGGAGAAAAAAAAAATTAGCTGTGCAAGCTTCCCTGCCACCTTCCTTCCTCCCCCACCATTCTGAATGTATATGTCCACTTAATATTTCAAAGACTTACTAGAAG
Organism: Ammospiza caudacuta; assembly: GCF_027887145.1. Taxonomy (NCBI): domain Eukaryota; kingdom Metazoa; phylum Chordata; class Aves; order Passeriformes; family Passerellidae; genus Ammospiza; species Ammospiza caudacuta. The sequence continues at coordinate 109,886,530 of NC_080595.1, read as the reverse complement.
AGATGGGTCACTGCTTTTACTAGGCATTCTGCCAATTAGAGGATACATTCCCTCAGTCAGTCTCCCTTATCAAATCTTCAGCCCCCTCAGTGGATCATCACTAACTTAGCCATCTGTTACCACTGGTTGAAAAATCCCAAAGTGGCTAATTTTCCAGTCTAATCACGGTTCAAAACAAAAACAGAACCAAATAAACAAGAAAAACCCACCCCTCTTTTACTTTCTTCTCTGCAAATGTATTTTTGTTGTGTCTTAGCTTTTTGCCTCTACTAGAGGAGCACTGCTCTGTATTTTTCAGTAAGTTAAATAACCCAAGTACACTTGGCTGAACTTTACATTGCTGATTTTTAAAACTTAATATTGGGCCATTTATTCAAACAGTTATTTTATTAGGATTCGTAGGTGAATATATATAGGAGACAATGCAACCTAGGAACTTTTCTTTTAAACAACAATTTGTTTGATTTTTTTACTTGTCTAAAATCATAATGAATACTGTCAATATTAAGGAAAAAAATATCAGCATTAATTAGGTATATATCAAAAATATATCAAAATATAAAATATATAACAAATAAAAATATATTAAATATATTAAAAATATATCAGTGTTAATCAGAAATTTTATGGGAGCCTTGGATACAATTTTTACCAAAATCTTTTGCCTTAAAACAATTTTAAAATGTGTCAAAACAAGTATATTTTAAAATATGTGTCAAAACAAAACAAGCCTACCCCTTTTACTGTACGTGCAATTAATGATATTACATTCTGTATTAAACAAATGTAAGCTAAATGATGTCATCTAAATTGATGGTTTCTAGTCTCTAAATGTTTACATACTACATTGCAGTCTATTTAAAACATCACACTTGAAAGTAGCTAAATTTTGACTTTTTAAGGATCTAGTTCTGTAACTCCTAGAAACCTGACATTTGAAGTATTCATATTGCATCTTAGAATGTTTGTTATGCTGTTACCAAAGATGCAGGAGATCCTTAGTGCATGTGGCACAATAATATCTTTACAAAAAATGGAATAACTTCTATGTCCACTTTCAGGAAGGTCAAATTGCATAAGAAAAATTATTTTTGTGTGTGGAACTTTCTTTCACTGAAAATCTTCAATTTTTTTCAGCATAGTACAAGGAGAACTTATGTGATGGTGTAGCATATTATTTATTTACATAATGAATTTTATGAATTGATACGATTCTTTTCTTCAAAGTATTATTTTTATTCAGGAATAAGTGCTTTGAACACTAAAACTGCAAGATGTTTCTCTGGACAAATGCTGTCTAATCAGAAGAATATTGTCTCCTGATTAGAATGGGGAAGGCAGTACAGCCCTTTTATAGCCTCAAAAGAGTATGAGTGCTTCTGCACTCTTCCTTGGTAATGGAAATTGACATCAGCTCAGAATTCATATAATTTGGAAAAATTGTTTGCCTTACAAATGGAGAGAAAAATGCTAGAATATCTAAGTAACTTACCTGAATAACTTAGAATTATAGGATTTTTTTATTTTATGTGGAATCTGAAGATAACAACAGTCACAGTATTGGGCACTAGATTTTATTTTGCACAATGATCTTTTACATTTGTTATCATCTTAAAATTTAGTACTTGAACAATTTTCAAATAGCTTAATAACTTTGTCTCTGTTTCCACTGGGACCACTTAACATAATTTTAAATTAAAATTTCTTCCTGTTGCACATTGCCCATATGAAAGCATTGATAGATAACACATATGACTAATGAGAATTCACAGACTACTTTTATTATTAAATATAACTTCAAGTGTCTTGTCACGTTGGTATGTGCCAAAGCAGTCTATTAAATTTTTTCAAAGGATATTTCTTAAATGTCTTAGTTTATCTTCTGCTACATGGAAACTTGCTCATACTTAGTCTAGTGTGTTTTCCCCTGCAGAATTATAACAGGTAAATAATCATTTACTTTCCTTTTTGTTTCTTTGTTAATATCAACCCACACTCTCAGCATGAACATTTAAATTTATCCTAGCAGCATGGTAATTGAAAAGTAATTAAATATTGCACATAATTGACTGACAAGTTATCTCAGCTAAGCACTTTCAAGATGTGTCTTTATGCTTACATAAAAACAATTCTGACTTGTAAAAGGCAGGGAAGATTTTAGTGATGATCTTAATAGAGTCAGAGCTTTGATTCCAAACACTCAAGCCTTGATTAAGAACTGCAACACTTAATGAGACTGCAGATCTCCAGTCAAATCTGTAAAATATGAACACATGTACATATAACAAAAACGAGGTATTTCACACAGATAACTTCAGTTCCTATTTCTGAATATTTTGCTGTTGAAGGAATAGAGAGTTTCTCAAGAAGTTTCAGTCCCAAAAGAAGATTGAGTGTCTCAAATGTCAGAAAAGCACCTGCAAAAGTAAGACTGAGGAATCCAACAAAGGAAAAAGGTTTTATAAGGACTTAACTTCATTATAAAAATTGGCTTTTAAAGATGAGAGATTCGTTTTTCATCTGTGTTGTACTTATGGAAAGGGCATGGTTTTCATGTCATTGTCATAAGCCTTTTACTTGTTTCTGCAATCAGATCACATAATGAAGGTCGTGTAACTGCAGCACTTCCATGAGAAAAAAAAAAAAAAAAGGTTTATTTATATTGTTTACCACCACAATTTCATTCTGTTTCCCACCATACGAGCCAAGGAAGAATGAAGAAACTACTGAGCTGCATTTTCTCGGCATCTCTGAATTCCCAGTGCCACAGCAACCTACTAGAAGATAAAATCCAAAATAAAAATAAATCAGCTCCTCGGTTTAATTTGCACATTTGCGGGGTTTAAGTGCCCTTTTCTGGCACTTGTTTTCACTCCATAGATCACAACCACTTCTGGCTGTAGGCAATTCAACACGTACAGCACCTATGTACTACAATTTTTCCTTGAACTTTAAAAGAAGTTTAATCCTATAGCAGAAGACAGAGGACCTGAATCTTCAGTTCGTACATGGTGATTTCTAATCACATGATAATTTGTTAAATTTAGATGGAACAACAGTAGGTGCTGCAGATTTGTTTTTCTTCTCTTTATTTTAATAATATAGCTGCTTTTCGTCTTATCTGTAGGGAAAAAAAAGGGAAAAATGAAATGCATCTGTACCTCTGTTTGGAAGGTTTCTAGTGAATGGATATAATTTCTTTCCTGTACAACCTGCTGACTAAAAGGCCCATTAAGTCTTAGCAAGTATATAGAATTGTGATACAAATTAACTTTCTTTTTCTCAATAAATATGCAACAGTCAGTTCAAAATAAAGTCAGGGTATCTATCTAAAATAAACTGAGTAAATATACATAGCATATATAAAATGGTGGTTAGAACATTCACCTACTTAAACATTTTATATACCCCACATTATGTTCTTTTAAAGTATTACCAAGTTTGTCCAATGCAAGTAGTAACAGTTGAAACATAATATCACTGTTAAATTTCTGGTCATTTGTAAAAATTTCTGGGTCTTTTTGTTTGTGGGCATCTTTTTGTTTGTTGTTTTGTTTTGTTTTGAATACTTGTTAGCTTGAAACCCTAAAAAACCCCATAGTTTTTATTTCTAAACCCTATTTAGAATCCAGAAAATTCTTCTTTTTTATTACAATTGTGGGGGGGTTTCCACACACTTATTTGTCAAATAGCCTTATAAACTTGGACTTTATACAAAGCTTTTCATCTATCTTTTAATTTTAACCCACATTGATCTGTCCAAAAAGTCATTGTAAGATGAGAGCATTTCAAAAGGAAGATTAATATTTGATTCTTTTCAGAACCAGCAGCTTTCTGATGTCTCATCATGCAGCACAATTTCATAGGTTCATCTTTCACTCTCATGCCCCATTTGTGCTGGGGAGGTGGGTTGATAAAAATTTCAGACAGCTTGAACTCCCATTACCAGTGACATTCATGGTCTCAGTATAAAAACAGAAGCCTTTAATGCAAATCTAGCATAAATCATTAATACCTTCTATCTTGCCAAAAATGCTGTACCACAACCTATCTCTAAAAACACATTGTTGTCATTCAATCACCAATTTCTTTCTCTGAAATGTGTAGAGGATGCAACTCTCTGTAGTAAAGCTTACAAAAGTATTCACCTCCTTTTTCTTTCTCTCTAGTTTCCATGGCAACCCATCAAAACTAATAGAGGTCCACAGAACGTCGTGTTCAGATACAGAACTGCACTACAACAGGTTCAATTTGTTGTTCAAAATAAAAGGCAAATTACAGTGTGTTAAAATCTTTCTTACAAGTACATGTTTAAAATGTAAAAGTTTAGGTAGAAAATTTTAATGTCTTACAGACTGCATGTACTGATACAGTCCTTATAGAATGCATATAGATTTAACATTTTATACATAATGATAAAGAGAAATTTTTAGAATTTAAGAGCTGATACATTGCTGTAATCAAAGTATGTTTCAAAGGCATCTCTGTTTTCCTAAGGATTTAATTAATTCTACAATGTGTGACACTTTTAGTCTAGGAGTATTACGGTGGAGATTCTGAGTAACTGTTGGACAGAGGATTCTTTGACAGACAAAACAGTTGGGAAAAGCCCCAAAGAAACTGACAAAATGCCAAAACAAAAAAATTAAAACAAAAAATAAAAATAAAAATATACTTAAAACCTGGGCCTACTATTTTCAGATGTAAAACTCTGGGGATCTTAATCTGTGAATTTTACTTAACACAGCTCCAACAAAATTCATTCAACTGGATGTCATTCAACTGCCATGTAAAGGTCTAGCTGTGATTTTAATCAATAGGTGAAAGGATATTTCAGCAAATCTAATAGGCAAACCATGCCTGTCTTCTGAAGGATGTATCAGGTTGACAAATATGAAAGGCAAAACTGCTACCAAAGATGACTCTGCCAATTCCCTCCTATGCTTAGCCTTCTGCAGAGCTCTTTGCAGCTTCATGCTGATTTAAGTAAGGAACATTGATTTATCCAAGAAACTCATTTCCTAAGTTCTTTTCAGGCAAAGTAAAAAAACTAAACCAAAAAATAGGAGAAGTTGAAGTCTTGCTCAAATGGCTGTCAAATTATAGCACAGGGTTTAGTTATAATGGTGATGAACATCAATAAAGGTAGAGCATTGTTGTAATAAAGTTATTCTTAATGTGATAGAGATATATTTTATCATAATATCCCTGTCTTACATCATCTGCTGTTAAATTTTTTATATTTTCACAGCAATTTGGAGGAGTCAGTGTTCTATAAGGATTTATGAGCACCATTTTTCTTAGAAGTAGACTCAAGTGAAAACAGTTTATATTCTTAAAGTTTTAAGTCCCATTTTATTTCTTAGCTTGAAATATCAAGCAGGAAAGAATATATTTTTCTTGTTTATTATCACATGTTGTAAGCGAGGAGGTTTTGAGTGACTGGAAAAAGTTTTATTGATGTAAGTATTTAAATGCATGATTTTCTGCAACTCCATCTGTAACTGTAAGAAGACATTTTATTTGCTTTTCTTTAGAGGCCTTTTCATGGAATCATGGAGCCATAGAATGTTTTGTCCTGGAAGGGACCTTAAGGATCATCCAGTTCAAATGCCCTTGCCAACAGCAGGAGCACCTTCTGCTAGACTAGGTTACCCAGCTCACCATGCAACCTGGCTTGATGGTGACAACTTGCAGGGATGTGACAACCACAACTTCCCTGGGCAACGTGCTCCAGTGCCTCACATCCTCACAGTGAATAGTTCCTTCCCAGTATGCAATTTAAACCTACTGGAAAGTTTTTGCACCTTGTCCTGTATTTATATCTTTCATATCTTCTCTCTTTCAATGCTTCATTTCCTTGTTGTATCTTTAGCTGTAACAGCTGTGTACCAGGTCATGCAGGTCACTGTGAGTTTGAATCAGGTCATGGATTTAAGATGTAAAATCCAACAATCAAGAAGAAATTTTTTTCTAAATTAGTAAGAATCTGTTTACCCCAAAATTCCCTTGATGGCCATTAAATCTTTCTGATCACTGTTACTTAATAATTCACCTGCTGTACTGTAAACAAAATAAAAATATCTCTTCTGTCTCTTCAGTTCCAACAACTATGTACAGAGAAGACTGCATATGTAGAAATTTAAGAACTTGACCAATCTCAAGCCTTCTCAGTTTAGCATGCTGGACTATGAAATATGAATATAGTCTTGAAGACAGTGTTATAGTAGGGGAAAATTAATATTTTATTCATGAAATTTAATGCAGTCTTCACAAAATCAAGGTTTGCTTAACAGGTGTGTTTTAGAGACCATGAATTAAGTAGAATTTTTTGTTTACTTCTAGGGAAGAAAAGTAAAACTAGAATTTAGTTTTGACTTTACCAAATTAGAAATTTTAAATGTCCTGAAATCATTTTATGCATGCCAGTGGTGCTATCACCCTTCTGACATGAGTTTTCACTTCATTAGTAAACCTGCTTCATGCTTGCCACTTAAAAAGACAAAAAAAGAATTATAGAGTGAAGCTCTTTAATTTATACCAATTTTCATTACTCGCTAAAGAAAAGGTCCACCACTGCTGCTTTCTGAACATACACTGCACATCTAATATCTTGTTCTAGGAAACTCTCTGGCCCTTATGCTAATATATGTAATGACCTGTATCCATCAGCAGCATATTTTTTTTCTGAATTTATGGAGCCAATAACCAGTACAGGTTTGACAGATAATAATTGTACATTTTTTACTGTGTAGTTCTTTATTAGTTCAGAGACAACAGCTTTGTTTAGGTTTTGGGGGTTTTTTGTTTTTCTTTTGGTTTTTTTTTTTTTTTTTTTTTGGATTTTTTTGTCTTCCCTTATAAAGAATCAGTTCTTCAACATGTTTAATTTCCCAATTTTAGCTGGAAAATTATTAGTGAAGATATGAGTACTGCATAACAAACCCTCAAGTGATAGGTTGGGCAAATAAATAAAGGAATAGAGCAGTGACACAACTTTCAGCATTACCCTCTAATGAGAATGTGAAAATAGGAGTGAAAAATGGATGTATCTCAAATATGCTTTGAAGAAGCTTATCATTGTCATCTTAGGAATCTACAAAGAAATTGTTGCCAGCCCAGAGAAGAAATAATAGTGAAATAAAGAGAGATTATTTCAAGGAATATAACAAAAAGGAGAAATAATAATTTTCAGGACAATGAACAGAATATGTAATGAAAAGAAATGTACACCCATACTAAAACCTACGAGCAATGAACATTATTATACTGACTATTTGAGAAAGGAGTATATATCACATTTACAAGGCTTGAGGAACCAAACTCACCTGTGAAAATACTGTCTTCATTAGTCTAGGTATGACTGGGTGAAAATACTTTTCAATTTCTCCCAAAAAAACTATACCTCACGTGACAATGAAAAAACACAGATGATAGGATTTCACCCTAAAGTTTGGAGAGTTTATAAAGAGTGGTAGAACGCCCTGGCTCCCACATATCTCTCTAGACTAGTCCCATTTTTGAATTGCTCTTAAGGTCTACAGAATAGTATAGAAAATCTCCAGAAAACCCATGATTCTTTCAAGAGAAGAAATAGGTTATAGAGTCATAGTTCGTGTGCGGTTTCTGCTTGACTTTCATACTGGGTATGCAATATTTTTTAAGCCATGTTTGATCCTTATACAGTGTATAAACCTGATCTTGTAAGCCAGGTACAGTTATCACTGACCCTGAGAGCAGCTCAGTTGATTATAGCATGGTGCTAATAACACTAAGACCATGAAATATCTAATTATGTGAAAAAGTTTAACTACATATTCTCATTTTTAAGGTAAAGATATGAAGCATGCAAAAACCTTACCACCTTTATGGTCCATGTTGTAAACACGTCTATAGTGATCAGGGAAAGTTCATTGCAATTTTTTTTGCGTTGTTTTTATTTTTTCTTTCTCTGTGTGTCTGTGTTAAATTTTAAGACTTACTCTACAATTTGTTTTTGCCCGATAGGATATTAAATAGCAATGTGCTTCCCCATCACTCTTTCTTTGCAATTAAATGGAGCTGCACTTCTTAAAACAAAAACAAAAAAAAAAACCCTAAAACATACTTTTAACTTCATTTATATAAATGTGTTTTTGCATGTAAAAAATTAACTTTCCTGTTCTTTGTATTTGTTATAACTGATGCTTATAAGGAAGAAAATTCCTTGTTCCGCAAGGGTTCCCCAGCTTATATCTAACCAGAAGGCATAAATTTTTTGTGCTTTTTTTTTTACTTGATTACCATTTCTACGGCAACCAATTGAAATATCAAAATGGAGCATTTTGTCTTCAAGTAGGGAATAAGCAGCAGGATGTAAATAATTCTAAAAGTGCAAGGTTATTCTATAAACTCTCCACAAAAATACTGTTGTCACATTCAATAGGCTTTTTCTCCACCATAATTTCTCAATCAAACTAATCCAGTTTACAATTGAAATGCTTTTCTGACTGCCAGTCCTTAAATTAGGCCTGGGATTTGGGAGCTTATTTGTCTTCTATCTGACTCATGGATCACCAATAATAAAGATTTTTGCAGGCCAAGTATTACCTTTGGATTCACTTGTGCAACTCCATTACCTTCAGTCAGTTTGCATAAATGTAACTGAAGGGTAAACACCAAAAACAGTGGAACTGAGGAAAAGTTCTGCAACTGGAACTTTTACTTAACAAGCATATTGATTAAGTTCAGGCCATGAGATTATGCAGTGCACTCTCCACTTTCCAAGATCCGCATTGTTTCTGTCAGCTTAAAATTAATTTCTGTGTATAATACCTCCCTGTTCGCAAGTTCAACTGTACACAAATAACAGATGCAAAAACCACACTGTTTTCAAAAAGTCAATTTCGAGAATGAAGATGAAGCTCTCTTTATGAGGTATATCATGGTTTAAAAGCAAAAAAATTGTCTTTTCCTGCTGTTTTTCTTTTTTTTCCATGTTAAAATAAAATGTTGCCATTTTCACCTCTGTACCGTTTGTACAGCAGAATGCAATTTGAATGGCACTGCAAGAAGCAGTGATTTCTTAATTATCTTGCAGTTCTCCATGAAGAATGAGACATTGGGGCCTTAGGGCAAGAGAGGCATTTCATCCCCGGATCGCCTTTTCCTGGGGCTCCCCCCAAGCCACCCCCAGCCCATGATGCCATTCCAGGCCCTGGAGCCACTGATCTGTGTCCCAGAGAACCCAGTCTCCAGCTCCCCCCTTTGCAGACATCTTTTCATTAAAATCCTTTCATTAGGATTTTTCCTGTTGAAGCTGAGAATTTTCAGCAACAAATGTAAACAATTGTTTGCTGCTGTGGAGTGCAACAGGCGAATCCGTGATTGGTCTCCTGTGGATGTTTGGATTTACTGACCACTCACGGCAGAGCTGCTCTCGCTCTCTGCCGAGTCACAGACCTTTGTTATCATTCTTGGATTCTATTCTTAGCTAGCCTTCTGAGAACTTTTCTTTCCATTCTTTTTAGTATAGTTATAATGTTATACGTATATCATAAAATAATAAATCAAGCCTTCTGATAATGGAGTCAACCTTCTCGCCTCTCTCTCATCCTGAAGACCCCTGTGACCACGGTCACACCCCCCAGCCCTGCCATGTCCAGCCATGAGTCCCACCCACAGCCCCAGAGAGGCTCTCAATGTCCCCCCAGTGTCCCCCGGCTGCCCTGCCCCCGGCGGGCAGTGGGACAGGCTCTGGGTGGCCCCTCTGCCCATGTTCCCAGAGACCCCCCAGCCCTCACAATGCCTTAACAGAGGAGAGTGTTATTGATGTTCATGCACTAGGCTTTTTTTTTAGTTTTGTTAGTTTTCAGTTAAAGATGTCTATTATGACTTCTGCAATTGTGATTCAGTTATAGTGTTGATTTTATTTGGCTTAAATGGCCTAAAGCAGCCATTGAGTTTTTAAGTCCTTCTGAAAAAGGGAATGCTAAAATATTTAAGGCAGGAGGATAGGAATAAGCCCTAGTACAACTGAAAAGCAGGCATGCACAGCTAGAACAGCATTCATTTAAGTGAAAGCTCTATTGACATCGTACTTGGATGGTTGGAGAGTTTATACTTCCCTTTTGCTTACAGGCAAGGCTAATAATCAATGGTGGGTGTTCTGCCTCTGAAGAATTCATTTACGTATTATTCTTTCACAGATGATCTATCAAATGCCTTAATGTTTTTTAAGCTTTATAAATATTTTACTGCAATTCATACATGGATTAAACTAAGAGAAAAAGGTTACTTTATTAGTAGGCTACCTTCTGCATAGGTTCCAAAAGCAGCACTTGGTACATACTGTTCACTGTTCATTTCTTTTAAAGATATGGAGTTCTGTGCTAGTGTTCTTACAATTTTTATTTTACTTTTTTTTTTTTTTTTTTTTTTTTAAGAAGAGAAATATTTAGAGTAATCTGGCTGAGAAAGGATTGAAATGATACTCAGATCAGCATTCAGTGTTCATTCTGATCCCAAGTTAAAATATGGTTATTAGTAAGGTACCTGCTTTTTGGAGCTGTTGGGTGTATAAAACATATATCAATTCAGTGAAGTCTATAATTCTTTGGCATATTTATAACCTAATATTACATCTCTAAATATTAGTTATTCAAATAAAAAATATGCATTCTGGCTTTCCTGTATACTTAGTAGAAGGAAACAAATGACAGATGTATTTCATTACAGAATGCCTCATCTTTCCCTTGGAGATCTGTTTTAGGATATCATTAATCATTTAAGAGTGGTTATTGCTCTGCATTAACTGTAAAAATGCTTAGAATTACTATCATTGCGTTAGACAATGAACAATTAAGCAGCTAATATTAAAGGAAATTAATAACACGGCCTGTCCATTCTCTTAGGGCCCCATTGCCTCCAGCTACTGCCCATTCCCCCACTGCCTCCAGCTCTGGGGTCCTTCCCCAGCACAGGAAGGACAAAACCTGCTGGAGTGACTCCAGAAGAGGCCATCAAGATAATTAGAGGGATGGAGCACATCTTGCATGAGGAAAGGCTGAGAGAGTTGGGATTCTTGAGTCTGAAAATGGAAGGCCTTGGGGTGACTTAAATATATCCTTCCAGTACTTAAAGGGAGCCTAAAACAAGAGTTTTTACAAGGATGTATAAATAGTGATTGAACAAGATGGAATGTCTTTAAATTGAAAGAGATTAGGTTACTCTCACAGTAAAGAATTTTTTCTTAATATCTAACTTGGGGAAAATTTAATTAATGCCAATGGAAGAAACTCTAAATGAAGAAACTCCAAACTAAATTAGGCCCTAAAAATTAGGATCTCTTACAAGCCATTCACATTAAAATCTTTACCAGGTGTTAAAGAAGAATATCGTCTTGAGATCAGTTTTAAGGTCAAACTCATTTATTTCAGCAACTTATTTCTTCAGGTTTTGTTTCATTGAAAAGTAACACACGATTCCAGGAAACAGAGCAAAACATTATAATAATTTTGTAATTTTCATGGTAAAAATGTTTTGCTATTCACCATATAATAAGATGTAGTATATGATGTGCACAAAAATTTCTATATAGGAAAAAAGTAATCAATTGCTCAGGTATTCTGCCGTTAAGTTTTAACACTCTCTTATTATAACAATTTTTAAATCTGCCTGTATATGAAATCAGTAAATTATTGAGAAATATTGCAACCTATGAAAGTAGAAGTAAGAAAATCTATTCCTTTGAAAGATACAAAGATACATATTTTAGAAAGAACTCCTACATTTCTCTCTTTTTTTAAAATATGATCTGTGAAAGACAGAAACTACAGTGATGAAGTAAGGCAGAAAGCAATTACTTGAAATATTTTTTTTATTTAAATCTAGAAAAAGAAGAAAAAGTTTAAATCTTATTTCCAGACCAAAAAAAAACTATTGTAAGATAAAATTTTAAAACACCTGGTCTAAGTCAGGAACTGGTTAGGAAGTTGGTTCTCTTCTCAATTACCATATCTCCCACAAATTCATTTTGTGAATTTAGTCAAGTTGCTTACTCTCAATTCTCTGTTCAGAAAAAAAAAAAAAAAAGAAAATCCTATACTTGACAGATATAAGAAAGAATTAAAAATAATTCAGTTCCATCTGCCATTGTTCCTTCAGCTGTGTTTATATGCCTGTGGTGGACTGACTCTGACTGGAGGCCAAGTGTCCACCAAACCTTTGTAGCTCTCTCCTCCTAAATGGAATTTGGAAAAGAGAACATAACAAAAGGTTCGTGGTTCGAGATAAGGACAGAGAGAGGTCAGTAATTGCCATCACAGGCATAACAGACTCAAATCTGGAGAATTAGCTTAATTTATCACCAATCAAATCAGAGTAAGGCAATAAAAATGTGCTGGGTTTGCATGTTTGAGTGCAGATAAAGTTATCTTCTACAGGGATTTGGGCACTAAGAGTCAATAAAAGTTATCTGTACTTTGATCTGGGATAACAAAGGTATTTCAGCACCCAATTCAGTGGCAGTCCAAATATTTCCCAGATCCTGTATTTCATGATCCTCTGAAAATATTGTTCACAGTAATTTTGGAACTGGAAATGCAAATATTAAAGTTCATTACAGAAGGAGAAATGTTTTCAAGAAGAAGTGGAAATTCTTAGACATTGAGTGAGTGCTATTAAGATTCACTGGACAATGACATATTCCAATTTCAGATTTTTTTTTTTAATCAAAATAGACACATAGTTTGACTTTCAAGGTGAATTATCCTTTCACTTCCTAATGTTTTAAGCTATAATAATTCAAGATAATATGAGTCCATGAATAAAAATGTAGAATCTCATGCATTGATATTATTTCAGTATTAGGTAGTGATTTAGGTGTTCATCTGCAAGGAAAATGTACAAAGAAAGGGCATGGCCAACTTTCCACACACTGGCAAGGATCTTAATAATGTCAGGCAGATTTCTGGCATTTTGAAGATTATAGAGTCTTCCTTTTGATTCATCCACTGTAAACACATCTTCTTGTAAATAGAAAAACAAAAGCCTGACTCCATATTCCCCTGTAAAATTTCAAGTGTTTGCAATAGTATTGAAATTTTACACTGAAAATGTGTATCTGGAGCTTTTATGCAGTTAATTCATTACAAGTAATAATACCAAGATCACCTTCAAACTGATAAATTGAAGAATCTGGTCCATTGGCAGTAGCAATTTTTCCTCTACCTCAATAGGCTTTGGATCATGTTACACAGAATATACAATCTGTTATTTTTATTTCTTCACATTGAAGCATGTGAGTTATCTGCGTATGTCTTTCAAAATGTTTTGAGGTAATTCATTAATGTTAAAATAATGTTATGATAATCACTGTAAAACAAAAAAACAGAAACTAGATCTAGTAATTAATACCCTTTTTAGTTTCTTGGTTTAAATACTATTTTGAGATCTTTCTTTGCCTCTTGATTTTAAAGATCAACTCAAACCACAGGATATTTTGTTAAAATGTTGAATTCATTTAAGAGAAAAAAAATTCTTTTAAACCCAACCAACCAAAAATTTAACTTAATAAAAAATTCCAAGTAATTCTTCTTCCAAAGTAGCTACACATAGTTTTTGTTTTGGTTTTTTTTTTCCTATAAGTTTATTTCAATATCTTTTACCATAAATTATAATAATATTCATTTATATATAGGTTACTACTCTGATTTGGATACCTATTAATTTTTGTTTGTACAGTTCTAATATAAATATTCTTATATATTCTTCTCTGGAAATAATTGGTAATAACACAAGATAATAAGTCAAAAATCAGAAAAGAGCACTGCAGTTTGGAATAGTAAGTGTTTATCTTTCTAAGTGGAATTATGAGAGAGGTGGGAGAATTCTTGGAACATGACACATAAGCAGACTAAACACTAAATATACAATATCTTAATACCATGAAGGAGGCAGAGTTTGGACATTGTAAAGAGAAATAAAGAGCTTATACTCCAAATTATACATACTTAAATTTTGACAGTTCAGCCACCCCTAGCATCACCCCAAGCATCAGTATTTTGAAGTAAACAAATTGCTAAAATTCTCAAAGCTAGTCAACATGCGATTAACTTTCAGGAAGAGTAGGTCACCACGCTTTAATGGAGCTCTTTCAATTAGAGTAGCACCCTTTAGCACTCTCAAGTTATCCATGTATCTGCAGGATGCTGAAGTAAGAAAACAAATTGTACGAGTTGTGATTTGTGAAACTTAACAGCCTATGAGCTAAGTCAATTTGGGGTTTAGAAATCCTCTTCCATGAGAATAATATGCAAATGTGAAAACAACTTAATTTAGACATTTAAAAAAATTCCAAAATTACTTCATTTCCTGTGACCTGAAAGTATATTTAATATAATTTATAAACCTTTGTTTCAGGTGTAATTTTAGGAACATATGCCCTTTTGTTTTGGAAGTTGTCAAACTCTTTTGTATTAAGACATTTCTTAATCTTGTAAAAGTTATTGTATCCATCTAATTAACTGAACTGATTTATTATCAAGGCCTTTGTGCTATCAACAATAACCAATAGAGTATAGCTCTGTTGTATGCATTAAAGTACAAATGTCTAAATTCTGGACAGAAGGTAATAAACAGGGCTGTCACTGTAAATGCAGTCCTGAGACACTTCTCTGTGAATACTTAAGGACCAAAATGAGAAGAATGTGATTGTGCCAGGAATAGTTTCCTTTGTCTGCATCCTTTCATTCCTCATGCCAAGCATTTGTGTAGTCTAATGAACCTCTTCACTCATATGAGAGACACAATCACAGTAAGTTCTAAGATAATTATTTGGAGAACTCTGCCACTAAATGAATGGCAGCATCATTAAGACAAGTAACTTACTGAAACAGTAGGTGAAATAACAATGTGGGATTTTTATTTGACCTGCCTTTGATACTCTCAAGTTCCAGAGTGCTGAGGCAACAAGGTATGCCTGTCACCTTGAAGAGTCAAGTACTGTGATAGCTTGGTCCACCTGAGTTAAGGACACATTGACCAATTTAGTCTCAACCTTCCTGCCCAAGGATTTTCCTTTTATAATTATTAAAAGACTAAAAATGGAAAAAAACCCTGATTATCTTATTACTTTCTAGAACTATTTGTTGCTGCATCAATTACATTCTATTTCTTTGCTTCTTGTTCCCTTTTTCTGCCAGATGAAGTGGTAACATGGTTCCTTGGATTTGTCAATATATGCTTTGGTTTCATATGAGTTTGATTTTCTGTCTTTAATTTTTTTAATCCTATGACATATTTAATCTATCAAGCTAATCTGAATTGTTGTGCTATGCACAAACCAAACATGTTTACAATTGTTTATGGAAACACTACTTTTATATTCCTCTTTTTTCCTCTTGCATTTTACTACTAGCAAGAAAAAGTAGTACAGAGAAATTGTTTATATATTTTCAGGTTGATAACATGTGAAAAATATGCTATTTTGCCTATCAGTGTACATATTGCAAAAGAAAAAAGAAAAAGAAATGAGGAAAAATAATCACTATGTGCTTGTAGCATTTTACAATAACTTTCTATTTATGCATAGAACTAGTGAATTCCACTCAGGTGAGCTACACCTCATCTTTGGTTAGGTGCACTTTCTTTTTTCTTTTCTTTTTTCCAATTCATTGCCCTGCATCAGAAATTCCCCATATATTTTGCTATTGTCCTGTCCTCCTTTTTTACTTTTTCATACACTGGTTACAAAGTGCTACACTTCTTTCCTAGCATTACATGGCTCATTAATCTGATACATGGAAGGTAAGCCAGTATAGAGATATAAAAGTGCTGCTGTTTTAAGAGAATGGCCAGACTCACCAAAGACTTACTGAAAAAAAATTAAGTACCTTTCTACGGTGTCCACAGTTCACATTTTTCAGACAAGTTGTAGAAGAAAATATTTTTAGAAAGGTAAGACATTTGAAATACCCATACAACTGAGTACTTTGAGAGATTCTGACAGTGCTAACTCAACAGAGAGGACTGAACATTTTGGTTAGTCTACTTTCAACACACCTCACTATTTGCCATTTCCATTTCTCTGTGCAGCAAGAAACTCATTCAGAATTAGTGACTGTAATCCTATTTATTCATTCATACATCATTTAACAGGAAGGGTGCAATTTTCACATTCCCCCAGCTGCAGGCACGGGGAGACAAACAACTAATTCCTTGTGGAAGGTAAACAATTCTGGCAATCTACACTCTAATATGTATATTAGTGTTATGCAATTGTAATAGACACATAAAACAGTATGTGTCCACAGGCTCTTGCAAATGAAGTCATGGAAGTCCTATAAACTAAAGGAACTAATTTTTTCTTTTTATTTTTTTCTGGTGAGGAAATGTTTCCTCTGAGGAATGAGAGCATTTTCATTCATTTGACTTTATAGCATATCCTGAAAGCCAAAACTCTAATGATAAGGAAAGGAATGCATACAGAATCTGTGAAATTTATGGGTGGCAACTTTTCTTAGCTATTTTCATTCCATTAGTTACTCAAGGCTCATTATATGAACATAAACTGTTCAGTCTGGAGAGTGTCATGCTAACACATTTACTTAATGGATTTTATTTCATCATGTAAATGCTTTGAACGCCAGACTTGTGAGACAGTCGGGAGACTGAAGAGAAATGTCTGAGTTGTAAAATTTTGAAAATTCTCTTCAACAGAAAATCATCTAAAAAATATCTAATGGCCAGATCCTCTATCTGCTGTATTTCTCTACATGTTTCAGAAAGAGGAGAAGAATCATTCAAGGTTGTTGTTTTTGTTTTTTTCCTGTGAACCTTTCCCTTACAGGGGAGAAAAGTTACAGAATTTGTTTGGGGCTATGTCCAGAGTTTTCCAAAATGAAGGTGGAATGAATGTGCTTGGAAAGGTGTCAGGAACAGATGAGAGAGACTGTTAGGACAGAAAAAATATAAAATGAGATCAAAGAGTGAATGTCACTTGACAGGACAATTCAATCCAGGGACATCAGCATACTCCTGTCCAAAGTCTCCTTATTGATATTTTATTCTTTTTTTCTGATGGCAGCTCTAATATAATCAAGACAAAAAAGCTATCAGCAAGCTAACTTTCTCTGAGGAGATCTGGGAATTATTTTTTGTCTAAGTGTCTTTAGTATGTGCCCACAGAAAAAACTAACTGCAATTGTTCCCATACATGAAGTTTTAACAGGCCACCAAGAATGCTGTCTATTATATTTCAGCACAGATTTTCCTGCAGACAGCCAGCAAAACTAGACTTTTAAAAAGGGTTTGCTTGTTTTTAAAAGAGTGCTGTTAAAAGCCATCTTAAACATTTATTGCATCTATTACAGCACCACCATTCATGACAGTAACCATACAGCTCAAAGGGAACCACCTCTGTACTTGAGAAGGAAGAGAGTTTAGTCCATAAGCTAATAATGCCATCTGTGTAATTTTACAGAAAGCTTTTTCTCTCTTACTATAAAGTGGCAGTGTGGACTGACTGTATTGCCCAGAACTTTGGGCAGATGAGGAGAGCTTGTCAGGTATATATATATATATAACATACACACATTACTAAGTATACTGTACTTATCATTAAATATATACTATGGCCCAGAGTATTATACTCTAGTATCAGATTTTTGAGCTGCATCATTTCACTGTGTTTTTTCTTCTGTTAAATGAAGTGAAAGACGGTGATTTCATGGAAACAGAGAAAAAAAAGATGAAGAAAGATACCAATTATTTGCACAAAGAACCACTTCTGCAGACAGCAGTAAGCTTTGCTTTCTACTTTTTCATATTTCCTAGTTCACTATTACTGTGAAAGACATATCTCTTTCTAATGTTCTCTAGATTTTGGGTTTTTTCCCATTTCCCGTGTTCTCATCTGATGTACTTTGTTAAAAAGAAGGGCAAAGGAATATATTCAATGGAAGAGTTTTGCAGAAGATCTAACAAAGCAGAAGTTTCTGGGAAAGCATGATTTATATGAAGTGTGAAAGAAAATGGTAGAATGCTTTCAGCATAGTCTGAAAGAAAAATCTCACATGAGAGAGGTACTTTAACATGATGAATATAATTCTTATCATCTATTGGACTTTATCTACAGTGAGAATAAGGGTTTTGATTATAATCTAAACATCAAGCTGGTACAGATTTCTATGTATGTCAAACTACCTGCTTTGACATAATCTAATGTAACTTGCATCCTGTAATGTATAATTCATGTTATAGGGAGAGAAGTGTTATCATTTTTTCAAGAATAAAAGTGGCTTCTCCACATTCACCATTCCAGAAGAATAGTGGATATTTCAATCTCTAGTTTCAGTGCTTTTATAAAGCAAATCAATTTTAAAAGATCACGTCAATAAAAATTCTTCCATTAAAGAGAAAATAATTTGTTTCAAATACAAATGCATACGTTGAAAAAGAAGCATGTTGCATAAACTACTCTCAAGTAAAAATATACATTTACTCCACAGACAAGAAACATCTTTGCTACATTTTTTTACTGATTAAGTTCCATATTAAAAAAGAAAAAAGACAATGACAATAAGAAAATCTCCACATGACTGAATGGTGTAGCAAAATATGCTATCTTTAGTAAGAAGTCTATGACACAGGGAATGGGAAAAAAGTTTAAATAAGAATTATTTCAGGTAAATTCTGGAAATATTTAGTTTTGGATTCATCTATCTTACTACAGAATTTCCCAATCATATTTTCATTTGTTCTTTTAGCTGGAATATCTTTATCTCTGGATCACATCTGCTTTTAAAGGCTTAGGTATATTATAGGATTGACTGAAAAACATGTACTTTTCAGAAAGGTTAGATTGAAGCATAAGTCAGATAAAATCAAACTCCATAACAAATAAAAGAAGACTGCATCAATATGATAGCCTAAACAGGCCTATACTATTATTTGAACTGGCTTAAGATATTGCGCCTGACTTTTGGCTTTGGCTTTAAAGATATGGCTACCTTAAAACTTTGGGCCTTACTTGCCTGGTCCATATGCCTCGCATCTTGTCTCCTTAAAATAGCACCAGGTGGGCAACTGAATCCAAAGACTGTAACACAGTGCAGTCAGACAGTGACATACAAATTACTACAGGGTCGCCAAGAGTCAAAAAAAGTAATTGTAATCAACAGACACGTAATCATTGTAGTTAATGAAGGAAGGAGAATCCGTTAAGTAAGGACCTAGTGGTAAGAAAGCAGTGACCAAATGTTATGATTGGCATTTAGACACCTAGTGCAACTGTGGACCTTAACAGGTAGACAACTGCATGAAAACATAATCCGAATTCCTCAATGGAATATTGTCCTGAATTGCCAAGTAAATTTTATCCTATTTGCCATCTGTATGGCAGTTGTCTTCTGTTAAGTGGGCAGTTTTCCTTATCTCTTCCAGCAACACTCCTCCCTCCGGGGAGACATCTGCTGATAACAGGCTATTGAATGCCACTGCATGACTGATAAGAGCTATGGCATCCCATTGTGAAATGCTCTGCCCAGAGAGAAGAGCCGAACATTCCCACCTAGATATAATACTGAGATTCTGGAACACCATCACAGCTTCTGCACTGGATTTCCCAGAGGAACAGCTGCCTCTTCCACTCGATCTTCACTCTTTTCTGTAGGATCCCTGTTCCAACAGAACCACACTTGACACTCCAGGAGGACGGCAGCCACAATTCCAATTGGACTGCTACCAACACTCTGACCAACAGGGTGTCAGGTTGTGTTCTGACTGTCAGTGTTGTTTTAGTTTACTGCATTGTTTATTTTATCTTTTTATTTTCTTCCCTAATAATTCCCTGTTATTCCTGCTCCCACATTTTTGCCTGAGAGACCCTTAATTTAAAATTTATGGCAATTTGGAAGGAGGGGATTTACATGTTCCATTTCAGTGGAGGTTCCTGCCTACCTTGGCAAACACCTGTCTTTTGAAACCAAGACAAATATATGTATATGGAGATCATCAGGATGAGAAGGCTCAGAAGACTGGAAAATTAGGCCAGTTTTGAAATGTAAAAGAAAAATTTTCTAATTTAACTATTCTTGGCTCTTATCAAGAGAGCAATCTTAGCAATTTTCATTGCTTCATATGAAAAACTTGCTGGCTTAGTCACTTATGCTCTAAATCAGCTATCAGTATGCCATACCCCAAAGCAGATGTCTTTTCACTGATGCAGTCAACACATGCATTCAGCTGTGATGGCTATGGCTCTCAGCCACAGAGGGGATCAGGCCTGAGAGGTGTTTAACAGTTGAATCTTGAAGAGAGGTCAGTTTGTTCTCTTTCTTTTCCAACTTTCCTCCGTTACGACTGATGTTTTTATCCTACAGTATCCCTCCCTCCTGAAGTTATGCTCCTGATAATGCATGTCTTGGTTTTGGCTTTGCCATTATCCGCTTCATGTATTCTCCACAATACCCTGCTTACTTGTAGCTCTTCTTCTTGTGTGATGTCTGGAATTCTTTTTTCCTGAAGCTCTCTCAAATACAACTACATGCCTTTTCCCCCTCTGGAGTTTATGTGGCTTATAAACTTACATAAATTGCTTAGAACTTAGAATCATAGGTTGTAAAAAGCCTTTCAGATCATTAAGTACGTCTTTAAGCCTAGCACTACCAAGTCCACCTCTAAACCATGTCCCTGAGTATCACATCTACACAGCTATGAAATATCTCCAGAGATGGTGACTTCACCACTTCCCTGAGCAGCCTGTTCTAATTCTTGATAGCTCTTTCAGCAAATAAATTTTTCCTGATATCCATTTTGAACCTGCCCTGGAGCAACTCGAGGTAATTTCCTTCTGTTCCATCACTTGTTACTTAGCAGAAGTACAAGACTGACTCCCACCTTACCACAATCCTGAGTCTCTTTTTCTGCAGGCTAAATAAAGCCAGCTCCTTCACAAGTTTTGCTTTCTAGACATAAGTCTTGTTGCCCTTCCTTGGACACACTCCTGTCTCAATGTCTTGTACTGAGGGGTTCCAAATCTAACACACTAACTTCTCTCTGCTTATACAATGAAAATGTTACAAAAATCTTCTGTATTGTTTTTTACTACATTATTTATATTTAGGTTTAAGCCTAGCAAAGACTAATTATATCCTTATTAATATATTTTTAAATTTCTATCACACACCTCTCTTTTGTCTATATGAAATGGAACCTGAATTAATGTCTCTAGTAATGCCTAAAGTTTTTAAGTGCAAATTTTTAATCAATATTGCTTTTTATTTCTCCTTTCTTTCTTATCTATTTTATGGAATGTTATCATTTGCATTATAGAGAAAAGCAGCTTAGATTATTACAGTGAAGCTTTTTTAACATTATCAGTTCTTCATTTATATAAACATGGGACAGTACCAACCAATATTACTTTATTTTTCTCAGTTTCATATTATAGACTTACACTATGATGAGAGGGAAAAAGACATATTCAGCAAAACTTTAGTGTGGCAGACACCCAAGGATCTCAACACATCAGTGGTGAAATTATCTCATTTTATGTCAGAACTGGAGTTGCACTTAAGTAACACCTTGATAGAAGCCAAATATGTTTTCTTCTCATAGAAATGATACACTGAGATAAGAAGGATCTGATCTTGAAAGTTTAATGCCATTGAAAGGTAGTATTTAGATCCCAGTCTTCACCAATATTCTGGAAAAGTCTTAAGTATATTGCATAAATCCAAACTGTACACATTCCTCACTAAATTGCTATGAAGTGTTGGCATACATCCTTACAGAATTGCCATTAGATAGAATATCTATTTTAAGAAAAGGTTTCCTGTTCAATTGAAATTCTTTGGAGAAAGCAAAGTATTATCTTTAAGCTTTTTCTGCCTTTAAGGATATCACCAATGTGGTCTGGGAATCTAGTTCTCCTATACATGCAGCCTGGGGCTGTAAATAGATTAAAACAGATCAGATTATTCTCTGTCTCCCTCTCACTGTGAAGTTGTTGCAAATCAATATTGTAATGAAGTGTATTATACATACACCCATATTTTCCCCCCAAGAAGTCATAACTGAAACGATTAAATTTTGAATATATTTAGGATACCTGATAAAGAAGAGAGTAGACAGTTGATACTTGAAGGAGATGTGCTTCTGAGAAATAAAGTGCAGGAAATTAATGGTTTAAGAGTAATCTCTTTTCAGGGGTATTTTCACTTTAATATATCAAATGTGCTAAGCATTTTGAAAGGGAAAATAATGTTAGTTGTTCAGGGAATGTCCTTCAAGGCTCACTAGCATGCAATATAAAAAGAGAAAATGGGAAGGAATTTTGCAAACTTGATGAAAAAATATAAATGTCTATGCTCAGTGCAAATGAAATTTAACAATAGGGAATAAGTAAAAGTTTCTTTGATCCCTCAGTGGTGAGAGATCACTACTTGTGATCTGTGCTCATCACTACAATAGGGAGGAATTTTATATTCGTAGGTCACTATTTCCACTTGAGCTACAGGGAGCTGATCCACAGCTGAGCTGTCAAAATTACAAGCAGCTGGAGCCATCTGGAAAAGTATACTCAGCCTTGTTAGTGTTAATGGAAGGGGAAGTATTACAGGCCTGTTAGATTCCTCATAAAAACAGTCTGATATCATGCCAACAGCTCCCCACAAACCTCTGAACTTATCTTGATGTACATGTATGTCTTTATGTGAGAGCTTTGTTAGAAAGGTTTATAAATTATACAGGAATTAGAGCATTGTCTTCTGTCAGTGACCGACATAAAACATATTAGAACCAGTCTCAATATATTAGAGTAGCCTGAAGAGAATGTCTTACTGCTCTGTAACTTAACTGTCTCCCACCACCACAGCCTTAGGGCGTGAACACACGCTGTTTCTTGGTTCGGGATTGGGTTTTTTTTTTGTGTATGTGTATTTTATTTTATTTTAGGTGTTTTTGTTTAGTGTGTTTTATCTGCCCCCTCCTTTCTCATTGCTCTGTAAATTGAGTTTTTGCGCAGAATTAGGTGCACGAGATGCATGAATGGGGCTCTAGTCTATTTTCTGATGCCTTTGTCTTTTTGCAAGTCATGGGAGTATGATTTATCCAGTTTGTGAATACAGCTGTGCTTTTTGAGGTAAGTTGTGTTACAAGAAATACATAACAATGGAAGTGTTGTGGAAATTCTAAAAATTCTTCCTCAAAATTTCTTCTGCCAACCTTCCAAATTATGACATGTTATAATGAGACAGAATTCCAGTGCAAAAAAATACTCCACAATCCTTGTGGATCTCTCCCAACTCAGCATATTTTGTGATTCTAATACTTACACTGGGTGTAAGAAGGACATTTTTTACCCAGACAGTGGTGAGACACCATAACAGGTTGCCCAGAGAAGTTCTGGATTTCCCATCCCTGTAAATGTTCGAGGCCATGCTGGAAAGGACTTTGAGAAACCAGGTCAAGTGGAAGGTCTCACTACCTATGGAACCAAAGAATTTTTAAGGTCTCAAATCATTCTATGATTCTATGATATGTTGTGGGATATCCTTCTGGTCAGTTGGGGTCAGCTATCTTGGTTGTGTCCCTTCCAAACTCCTCCTGAACCCCAGCCTAGCCACAGGAAGAGCAATTGGAGAAATAGTGAAAGACTTTGATTCCATGCAAGAACCTTTCAGAGGAAACTAAAATATTGGTGTGTTTCTAACACTACTTTGGTCACAAATCCAAAAATAACACCATCAAAACATCTATGAAAAAAACCCTCCAAACTATTTCTCCAGCCCAAACCAGTAAAGAAACGTGGTATCTAGTGTTCACTGGTTTCTAGAATGAATTTGAATCAACAAAACTTTTTGGATACCTGAATTATCTTTCTGATTAAACATTCATGTTCCTTATTATTTTCTACCACATATCCTATTATTTCTTGTATTCTTTTTTTCCTTTCAGAAGTTGTGATAAATAATGCAATACTGATGAGCAACTGAGATACCATCCCATCTTGTAGAATGACCATTTTTAGGCAGTCCCATTAATAACATCACAAGTACAGGCAAATAATCAGGACAGAAAAATAAAACTTTTAGTGATCTCTTCTGTGGCATATATACTTATCCACTTTTTGTAGTTTGAAAAAAAATACTCCAGTTTAAAGCTCTCTATTGCTCTTCCTGCTCTGTCTAGACCTGGAAAGCTGACAAGAAAATAGTTTGATGAGAGGTTCCTGTACCAAAAATCCTCCCTTGCTTTTAACACAATATATAAAATTTTCCCACCTATTTTTTAACAGTCACTCCTAATTGTTAGGAAATGTGACTATCCAAGAATAAAACAAGAGTTTGACTTATCAAGTATGTGAAATGAAGAGACCCCACACAGTCAGGCAAGACTTCAGCCTGGGAGCATCACCATTAGAACATCTTGAATTCCTTGGTAATGATGCACTGAATCAATCAGATAATTGTTTTATTTCTTATAGTAACTGTAATGTGACCACTACAGACGACTTTATAATACAACTGATAGAGACATAAAAGGAGCAACAGATGCAAGACATGGTTGCACTTCTGCAGCAGTTGTTTACCAAATATTACTAAATATTTCAGTCTGTCTGAGGTGTTATGTTACCCCATTTTCAAAGTACTGGGAAGTTAATGCTACCTAATACTTAACTAACATTCTTTATTTCACATGAGAGTATCTCAATCAATAGACCACTGCAATGTATGATTTTTATCAATATGTTCAGGAAAAAAAAACAACTCCTTTTGAAGACATTGACACAGTTCAGGAAGATAAATACTTATTTAAAGTGGAAATGTGTAAATAACATTTTCTGATTCTGATCTTGTCATTGAAATTCAATCATGGTTATAATCTTCTACCTGTAGGAAGGAAAGATGCCAGAGATGAGGATTTATACATATTTAATGATTAATAGGGGGAAAAAAAGGAATATCAACAGACCGGCAAAATGTGTAACAGTCTTTTAGCAGAAAATATACTGACCAGAATGACCACAGTGAGTATATATAAAGGGCACAACTCTGTGTCAGTGCTTCAAAGGAAGTTCAATCTCCGCAAACAGATTCTCCACAGGAGCATAGCAAAATGTTACAGTCTAGGCTGCTTTTACAATGCCCTAATGAAACACCTGACACCCTCTTTGTGTGCAATGAACAAATGTGCATAGAAGAAGACAGAGAGCAAGGCCCTTGGCCAACTCTTTCACAAGTAAACCCTCCTCAAAATGCCTGTGCCAGTACTGATGCAGAAGCAAAAGTGCACATCTCAGACCAGAATGTGGTGACTGGCAGCCAAGTGCAGTAAAGACAGCAGGACTTTTTCCTTTTTGATAGGATCAGGCCTTTTCCTCATTGTTTCTGGAGTCACTGCTCAACTAGGCAAACCATGGTCACAAATGAAACAGAGACACAGAAGTTTCACACCAGAATTCACACCACATGTGGCACTTCTTTTCTGAGTGCTTAAACAACTATACAGTGTTATTTACATTTTTAGGATTTTAAAAAAGGAACTGGTCTGAAGTCTGAAATACTACTTGGCCTAAAACTAGATCAGAGCTGTGTTACCTGACTGTTTACATCTGGGAGATGCTTCCTCTGGGATGCATAGGGTCATCTTAAAATGGCATTTTGGAAGCTAAATACCATGCAAATTAAAGTGATTTTTAAAGATAATAAACTAATACAAGGTCAAGTGATTCTGGGAAAGTCACAT
Organism: Ammospiza caudacuta; assembly: GCF_027887145.1. Classification (NCBI taxonomy): domain Eukaryota; kingdom Metazoa; phylum Chordata; class Aves; order Passeriformes; family Passerellidae; genus Ammospiza; species Ammospiza caudacuta. The sequence continues at coordinate 109,860,802 of NC_080595.1, read as the reverse complement.
TATACATTAATATCTCCAACTTCGATATGTTTCATTCCAACAGATTATTACCATTTGCATGTGTGTGTGTGTGTATGCGTAGTTGTGTGAGTCATGTTTATAATTCTCATATTTGAAAGTAAGAAGGCAAACTCCATCCAGAGTTGAAATTAAAGTTATTGAGGACAATGGAAATACTTCTGTCTGTAAGTAATTTATGTAGTCATGGAGCTGAATAGCACAAATGGCTTGCAGAAAGATAAAAACCAGAAAATAAGGAACGTTTTCCAGTGTTATTGTTGCTTAGAAGATTATTCCAGATGGAAGCTTAATGCTTGAAAATTTCATTTGCTTGAATAGAACAGAAAAATTTCAACAGCTAAAAATAACAAATTTTGACCATCTTAGTAACAGGAAGGAGAAGAAGAAGAAAAAAAATTGTGACGTATTCCAGTGTGAACACTTGATTCCCATACACATTTTAAATAGTTTTAAAAGGGGTTGCTAATATATAGCTGAAAATGATAATTAAAAAAATATAATATAAAAATATATAATTATCATATCATATCACGTTTAGAATATATACATTATGTAGAAGATTTGTAAAACCTTGGAATGAGGCACTGAACTTTGGAGTCATTTAATAATATGAATAGAAAACTTTGATGATGGGGTTTTAATTACATGTTTTAAATTCAAAATGTTATTGACTTCTTATCCGCTTGGAAACACTGTTTTTTGTCCACTGGAACAGGTCCTTTTCCAGGTGGTGAGCCAGCAGAGGTCAAAAGTTCTCTTAGGACTGAACTGCAGTTTTTCAGCCGAGAATGAATAGTGGAAAGGACTGAATCATATGGAAAGACATTTGTCACCAGCACATCAGATAACAGATGCCAGTCTGTTTAAGTGGTTACTATTCAATTATGTTAATTTAGATACTGCCATTTGGTGATGAAAAAGTAGCTGCTCTATGTAGGAAATTTATTTAAATGGCTTTCTACCATTATTTAGTCTTGAGCACCAAGATCCATATTGAAATTCACTTAATGCGATATTAAAAATAAGAATTAAGTAGATAACTTGCAATAATTAAACAATTAGAAGTGTGATTCTTCATTTAATTAAATTGCTTCATCAAGGATTTGCTTTTTCTATCTAATCTTTTTATCTTACTAACAAATATCAGCAAATCAGAATCTGGTCAACATGTACCAATATTTTTTAAAAATCCTATTAACATCTTTCCTTGCTTTAGTGTAATTTTCTTTGGTTACTTTCTCTGCTGAAATGTAAGCCTTTTTTATCTGTAAATCAAAAGGCAACTGTTAACAGCATCAAACTGTGGAGGCAACCTGACTGGTGTGATTTTGCATCAGTGTTTAGAGGAAAACAAATTAGTGTATACATATAAGCAGATTTTGTGTTACACTCTCAGGTAAAAAAGAACCTTTTCATGAGCCAGGCATAATTTGTCAGATTTTAGAAAAATATGAATCAATAAAACTACCTAAATTATTTCAAGGATGTATGTCTTACCAATGGTTTATCGGATTGTATATTTATATGTAATATATGTAATATATTGACATATATAATTTATATGAAATCAACATCTTCTCCCACTCCTTGGCCCAAAACTGAAGGAGATCCTGTACTGTTTTTGTTCACCTAGAATGCTCATCTATACAATTTGATGTACTTGCAAAGATGAAAATTATCCCAAACACAAACCTTTATGCTATCACTATTATTTTTTTTGGTGAAGTTTAGAATGTAAGAACTGGCAATGCAATACATTCTCATGGAGGGGAAAAAAGGTAGCCAGGGAGGTGGTGAGATTTTTGTTAGAACTTTCAACAAATTTTTGAGCATCATGTGCCTATATCAAATTTCTCAGATTATACAGAGTACACAAATTATTTATTTGAATTATCAGAGATACTATAGATCTTTTAGTGACTAAGTCTATAACTTAACTTTACTAGGCAATACATAAGTAAACAAAGAATGTAATTTTCATATGGTACTACAATTGGCGTGTGTATTTTTTTTTGGCCAATTATTCTATTTTCTCGGATTACATATTTGGCAGAAAACCCAGAAGTCTGCAGCCAAAAAACTGACAGGGTCTGTAATTGCTTTTCTGTGATATCAATGAAGTTAATATTCACACTTATTGTTCCTGTCAGTTTCATGATTGACACACACAAGAAGCATCAGCTGGTTATTTAGACTCTGGTTGAAGAAGATCTAGCCCAAAGTTTTGAAAAAATAGAGAGAATTTTAAAAGCTTCTAATTCCCCATTTCAGCTGCAAAGGTTTCTAGTTTAAATACACATATAAAAATACTGGACAAATATTTTATGGTCTAAGAAAAGCACGACAATTTTGGAGAATAGTGAAAATAACCTAATCACATATTACAACATACTGTATACTCCATAATTAGGAGAAGAGAATGGTGTTTTAAGTGCTTTAATATTTTTTAATTTAATTATGAGGGAATACCAAAAAGAAGGCAATATTCAGTGAAAGTGAATGGTAGAAAGTTTTTACCTGATTAAGCATTTCTTCTACTCAAGAAGAAATTCTTGTATATAAGAAGATTTCTCATTCTTCTTCACAATGTGTAACTACACTGTAGATCTCCTTATAACTGGAAAATATTAAATAAAAAATAAGTCAAAAAGACTTAAAAATGGGATTTGGACTGGTTTCTGGTCACAGAATCATTACATTATAGAATATGCTGAGTTGCAAGGGACGTGTCGCAATCATCGAGTCAAGCTCGGGCCCTGCAGAGGACACCTCAAGAGTAACACCATGTGCCTGAGAGCATTGCCCAAATGCTTCCTGAACTCTGTCAGGCTTGGTGCTGGGACCACAGTCCTGGGGAACCTGTTCCAGGGGTCAATCACTGCTCTGGGTGAAAAACTTTTTCCGGATATTCAACCCAAACCTCCCCTGACTCAGCTACAAGCTGTTTCCTCACCTCCTGTCACTGCTCACCAGAGTGAAGAGATCAGTTCTTGCCCCTCTTTTTCCCCTCATGAGGAGGTTGTGACTGCAACGAGGTCTCCCCTCACTCTTCTTCAGGCTAAGCAGACCAAGTGACCTCAGCCACTCCTAATACAGCTTCTCCTCAAGAGTGTTCACCATTGCCCTCCTTTGTACGTTCCCCAATAGCTCAATATTTAGCTGACTGTAACATTTGAAATGAATTCTGACACCTCTTACATAGGGGGTTTAAGTAAGTCCTTTTCTGTTAAAAAGTTGGAGAAAAAATAATGTGGATATAATGATAAATACAATAGTGAAAGATTATTCAGTTTTTTCCTTCCGGTTTCAGGACTAGATGCAGAGGTAGGATAGGTTCTCTCAATTAATCTAATCCTTAATATTTTATATTAACTTATCTCTAAGTGTAATAGTAATTTAATATAGAAGAGAATTATAGGCAAGAATGGGCACATAATATATGAAAGAGGATGCAATCCTGAGGCTAATTACTGTTGTAATAAGTGTGTAGGGAGTGATGTTAACCATGATGGATGCTTGGACAGCTAAGAGGATCATATTCATTGAAAGCAGTTGTCTCCACAATGTAGAAGCACTAGAAAAAAAACAAGGTCTTGAAGTTCAACTATTAAAGTTCTTACAAGCCAAATGATTGCATTAATTAGATTCAGGATTGTCCAGCTACAGCTATAGTTTTTTACTGCAGCAATGTGTAACCAGAACTGTCTTCTCAGTTACTTAACCTTAAATAAAACCAAGCTCAGAATTATCTATATGATAGTGGCATTTTAGCTATAGTTTACTCATTGGCCCATTTCAAATATGGAATAATTTAGACAAGAAACCTCTCCCTAGTGATCGTCTTGTGAGCTTTGGATGTAGAAATTGACTGTTCAGAATTGGTTTTTAGGTTTGATGTTTGATTCTCAGAACTTAATTGGACTATTTCCTGTTTGCACATTCAATTCTGCCTATAAATTACATATAAAACACTGTGAATGGAAAACACACAAGGATGTGTTTTAGAAAGGGGAGTTTTATTCTGTATTGCTAATTAGCCTCAAGACCAAAAAGATTCAGACTAGAGGGAAACAGCAGGTACCATGTAAGTGTACAGGTTCAATTTGTAACTTAGTGGTTTGTATTTTTTGTCTTTATAAGAAAACAGGATGTGGATTTCAGGAAATATTAATGTTCTCATCATCAGTGAAAATCAGCTCAACCCGGTTTTCTGTATAAAAGACGAGGCCAATCACTTTCAGTGACACATGTTTTCCTGCAGAGGAAATAAAGCCCACAGGGTGATGGCAGGGTTGACAGAATAGGAACATCACCAACAAAGACACAGTCTCAGAGCGACTGAACAAGGTAAGCAGAGGTCTGGTGATGGCAACAAGGGTCAGCCAGAGGTGATGTTTCCAGACAAGCCCGTGGTGATGAGGAAGTCTGGAGGTCAAGCCAGGATGTCAAGTCAAGAAGGCAAGGCCAGGATCATCAAAAACAAGACCAGTGTACCTGTGCTGTTGCTCAGGCAAGGTGCAAAGAAAAGCACCTGAGGCTCTCTGCAGATCCTGACACAAACCAAAGAGGCCCTAATGAGGTTTCTCACAGCTTTTTCTAACAACTATTGCTCTACAGAGCACCTGGATTCAAGGTTACACAGCTGCTGTACCTTTGAGCTGTCCTTGTGTGAATGCAGTCAGCTGAACCCCGCAGCAAGGCTGAAGAGTTTGGTGGTACACTCACTGCATTGGCTTGCCTTTTTTTTCTGAACTGAAGTTGTTGAACTTCTGGTTTGTATTTAAAGAAGGCAATACTGCATATGAAATTCATATTTTGGAGGTAATTTAAATTTTAGGAATATATTTATCCTTTGTTAATTGTGTGGTGTCTAAGGACCATAGTTTAAGTTATTAGGACTTGTATATCTGTCTGAATATGACATTTAGCATGCTGGAGGGCAGATATTGATTGTAAAAGGAACAGTGAAGCTCTTGTGTTCTCACATTAAGAAAAAAAAAACAAACTACTAATAATAGGGAAGGGTAGCTATTTGAAGTAAATTAGTATTTTCAGCATTCAGTTGCTCAGTTAGACTCCTATCCATAACAGACTTCTGCTGAAATAAGAGTTGATCCTTTGTTTAAATTGAAAACTCTAAAGTATTCTCACCATTTCTAACTATTCCCTCTGGCAACCTTGAACCAAGTAGTCAGTAAATGGTGATGTACCAATTCAGTACAGTCAGTGGTGGTCAGGTATAGGTATGACTGACTCCTGAGCCTAACATTTTACTTTTTCAGGATGCCAAGTTCAATTACATGTCCTTTGTCAGGCATCCACCTGATGCTTTGTGCTAATCTACTGTTGACCTAAAGACTTTTGTGTTGGAGACATCAGATTTTTAAAATTATTAAATTTAAGGTTTGTTTTGTTTGTTCGTTTGCTTTTTTGTCCACCTGGCATTTGATGTTTTCATGAATAGTAAAAGACACTCCATTAAAAATGTTTTATCTTTAAGCTCCTTTAGAACTCCTGTGTCTTTCTTTCTAGGGCAATCAGTTTTTTGGATGGAATGTCAAGTAGGCTATATGAAGCACTTGGTGCACTTGTTCCAGTCTGTCATAGAGTACTAGACTGCATTAGAGAACTTAGCCTACAAAATTTGGTAATTCATCTTCTCTTTCAAGCTGAAGTAGGATAGTCATAGTCCAAAAGAGAGCTTAAAGCTGACATGATTCTTGTAACAGCAAATAATTGAATAGTGATGCTGAGCTATAGCCTGGAGTATTTATGTTCATTCAGTTCAGAATTTTAGGCAGGTGTGATTGTAGAGTGAATCCTGCAGAAAATTGACTAGTAAAAGGGAAAGAAAAGAGTAATCTTTGAAGAAAATTATACACTATGTGCCCCTTTGATATGTAACAAATGCTATTTTGAAGAAGGAAAGTTTATATAAGCTAGAGGTATTAGAAACCTTAGAATTAATTTCATTCTGAGGGCCCAGAAGGACTTGTTGGCTCCAAGTCTTATGAAACACTTCCTGCTAATTTATTGCATTTCTTGTTTGAATTTTTTCCCAGTTGATTCCTGAATTCTATTTTCTCATTAGCAGTTTTTAATGCCACCTTGATGTGTGGCATATATACCACCTTGATGTGTGGCATATTCTTTCTCACATTGTTTTCTGCCAATATTTGTGTTTCTATTGTGTCTGACTATGTTTAGTCAGTGAATTTTAATTGTCAGCTTGGTGCTCCAGCTGGCAAATGTGTCAAAATGGTTTGTTTGGATTTCAGGGTTTCCATTTTCAGCTCTTGTTTATCTCGCCACACATTCCCAGATCCTGCCACTTCAGCTGCTAAAATATCAGTGCACATCCTGGAAATATTTCAGCTTGCTAGATCAAAATATACCTCTCTGTGTCTTCTTGAACCCTACCCAATATTAAAAAGAATCTTTTTTATGGTTCCCATAAGTTTGGTTGGTGTATAATCTTTCCTACTAGTCTTGACTTCTTTTTTTCCCTCTCTCATCTCCCCCACCACCTGGGAGCAGTAATGTGGCAGGACAAATGAATCTCTGTCACACAATATCTCAAAAATGACTGCAGACTTTGGAAACATAGCAATTTTTAAGATTCACAAAATGGTCATGTTTAGATTTCTGGGTTTTTTTTTTTCTTTTAAATGCAGAATAAAAATCACTCAGATATTCGAGTTTCTTTCCAAAAATTCTTTTCTTATGTTATTGACCCTGGTCCTTGCATTTTATAATGGAATTATCCTTTGCTCACTACTTCGTTACTCCCCTAAAGTTTGTGTAGCTTTTGCATAGTCCTTATAGTCTGAATTCTTGACTGTGAAAGATACAGCATTACTTTGTCCATAAACTCCATGCTGTCTATAAAAGACTCAATATAGTGTACTATTATAGTTTCAGTGATTTTGCTATCATATTTATTTTAATAATTTTTTTCTAAGTTAATATTGAAATATTTAGTCTTAAATAATCAAGTAATGCTTCCTCTCCCTTCTAAAATTCCATTGAAGCTAATTATTTAGAATTTTTTATCGCATTAGCTATCAAGAAATTTTAAAATTATTGATTTCATTCACGTTAATACAATAAAAATCTAGATATTGTACCAAGGAGAGACAAAAGGAAAAATAATTGGAATGAAGAATGTTAGACATGAAACACCAGATATTTATGCAAAAAGTGAATTTAAAAAGTACTAAATGAAAAAAAAAAATAGTAAACAGCAAGGAGGCAGCCTGATAAATTTGAACGAATATTTGAATGGTTTGGATTAATTTTGATAATATGACCTTTTGATCAATTGGATTAAATGAAGATAAGAGTGAGACAGGTGGACAATTGAAAGGGAAAAGAAGAAAAACTGAAGAAGCAGATGAGAAGAGTTACAGTAAAAAAAAAGTAAAATTACAATGTATGAAATCATATCTACATGCATAAATTGAAGAGTACAAAGGAATATCCCTGAACACCAGAAGTCACTTTGGTATGGTTGAAAAGAGGGTACACCTCCTAGCACTTCCAAGCATAGTGAGTAAATTAGAACAGATCCGGAACAAATAACTTCGCAAGTAGTGAAAACATGAATCAATCTATGCCAGACAGCTTTGGTGTCACGGATCTGTCCTGAGGAGGTCTTAATTTTCTAGTAACAGAAATAACTGTGCTAGGAAGAGGGAGGGGGAAGAACTATGAGATAGTAACTTGTGTCCAAAAATAAGCTCAAGTATGGGAAGAGTTCTAAAGACAAATGAGTGGTCTTTAAACAGAGTGACATTTTGGTTTTGATACATGCAAAGCAGGTTCAGATGAGGTCAATTCAGAAAGCACCTTATAAGAGGCAGCTAGCTCATAAAGATTGCAAAGCTGTGCAAAATAACCTTACTCAAATAAAATAAAATATTTTCTCTTCAGGTTTTGCTCCTGTTAAACTTTTAAGTTCAGTTTATGGTGTGGTAATACATATTTAAAACATAATTTTTTTCTATATTATCTTAGGCTCTTTGGTGTTAGAATTTTTAAAATAAAGTTAATTTCATTATGAAGAGCTTAACCAAGATTTACAAAATACTGTGCTGATGAATTTTAAATATCTAATACATAATGGAATATATTGAGAGTAAGTTTGAAGGCAAAGAATTTACTCTTGGTAAAGAAAAGGCATTCCTAGTTGTCTGTGATCAGACCACTATGGCTGATAGAGAGTTCATCACAGTAATACACTTACAATATGTGACCTCTTTTGTGTGTATGTAAACTAATTTGTTGATGGCACATGGGTTTTAATTGATGATTATAAACTACAGTTATATTTGAAATTTTGGAGTCTCCTGTTTTCTGTTAATGCTTAATTTAAGCACAGCAATAAAAAGGATACTGGTGTTTATGATTTTGCACAGTAGTTTTTGAAAGAAGCATATGTGATCAGTGTATGTATGCCAAGCAAAATTGATGCTTGGTATAGAAAAAAATGCTTTTCACTAGCATTCAAATGCAGAAAACTACTTTATCCTTTATTACTTTAGACATTAAGGTAACTGGTTGACATGATGAATAGCATGCATGCAACCATTGCATGTTTAACTTAACTGTTGTAAACAGTCTATTAATCTCTTTCATTAAATGTGGCAGTATCAGAAATTTTACACTGGGCTGCCATAGCTTTTCAATTTTCTGCTATCTAAGGTTACTTCTAGTGCCATGGTTGATTGACCCTGGCCAGTAGCTAAGCTCACATCTGCTTGCTGACCCACACTCAACATGATGGGGAAGAGAGTGGTTAGGGCAAAAGCAAGAAAATTTAACGAAAGAACCAAAGCAACATGCACAAGCAAAGCAAAATAAGGAGTTAATTTACTATTTTCCATCTGCAAACAGATATTCAGCCATTTCCAAGGAAGCAAATCTTCCTTATGCATATTAGTTACTTGGAAAAACAAATACCATAATCATGAACTACTCCCTGGCATTCTCTCCCTGGATTAATTGCTAATTGTAATATCAAATAGTATGAAATCTCTTATCCTGCTTGTGTCTTCAAATTTTGCATACCCTCCACCCACTTACTGGGAAGGGCAGAGTGGGGGAAAAAAAATCTTTTGATAGAGCAATCTTATGTAGCTGGTCACCATGGAAGAGGAATGACAGGGAACAAGTGGCAGAAGCAGAAATTTTCTTAGGAAATTGAGTAATCAAAAGATAATCCATAAAAGAACAACTGCTGGTGTGTTGTAGATGAACTTATCCTATATGATAAAAGGCATAGAAGTTTTATCCAGCTACAGTGAAATTCTAGTGGTGAATTTGTTTGAAACAATGAGAGCACAGACTGGAAGAAAGATGCAATTTATAACATCCTGTGAAATCAATGATGAGTTTAATATTGTGAACTTAATTCACAGTCTCTTCAATAAACTTTGTTAATTGCTTCTCTGAATAAATTACTCTGATGTAATTTCTATGTATGATATAATTTCTATCTATGTTATTTTGGTTCTTTTGTCCAAAGATATCACCAGGATCCCAATCCTATATGTTAGAAAACATGCTTCAGATAATCCATGGAAGACTCCTGGAAGATTCCTAATAAAAAATATTAGATTTGCAGCTAAATCCAAATATATCACCCCATGCTTATGTAATAAATACACACCAGTTTCCAGTTATTATAGTTCTTTTTCTTCTAGCTCCAGACCTAGTTTCTGTATCTAAGAAAATATCTGACAACTCATGAAAGGACTCTTGATTAGAAGCTTTCAGTGCTGCATTCTGTATTATCTACCTGTATTTCCACCTGATTATGTGTTCAACCACTTGAAACTTTTTGTTTCTTTGTTTGTTTCCTTTGTTTTTTTTTGTTGGTTATTTTTTTGTTCACTCTAGAGCCAGAGAACCTTGCACAACTTACATGATAGAGGGGTTTACACAAAGTTAGAAATTCATGTACAGAAAACCTGTTATAATTACAGGTAAGTTTAATTGCAGAAAATAAAAGGGACTCGGAAAAGGGACTTTGAAAACTTTGCAATGCTTTAAAACCTCCTCTTAATACTGTCTCTAATTATTTTAGAGTTTCTTCAGCTAAAGGAAAATCCTTCCCTTAAATTGTGTTTCTTACTTGTCTATTGCATTGACCCCAAATAAGCCTTAACTAGCTTGGGTTCATTCCAGCTTACTTTAACCATCTCTCCAAAGTGGATTATTTGAGAACATATTTAATTAAAACACCTTTTACTTTCAGCAGAGGCAGGCACCTGCCCAGTTATCCTCTGTTTAGCAGTTGTAAAGAAAATTGAGATTAACTTTTGAATCAGCAAATGCCATTTACTGACTAAGATAATAGAGATTTATTTGGGCCCTAGAGCAGCAATGGCTTAGGTGAAGATCTGGGAGAGTAGAATTCTATTGTCTTAGTAAACAGTTGAATGAAACAGTTGAATATTCACAAAGAAAATTTTATTTTGTAGTATTGCCTGATCCCCTGCTCAGGTATCCAATAGCTGTTGGAGTGCTTCTGGAGACCATCTTCCATGTTAACTTGTGCTGAAGGGAATCCAGTTTGCATATTCACCCTGGCTGCTACAGTGAGAATATGGATACATAGAAGTTGAATAACAGTAAATATGATTTATTACCATTCTAGGACTCTGATTCACATTATGTCTCTTGAAATCAAGTTCACAGTAGTTTCCTGTCTTAGGCACATACACAAAGAGAATTAATTTTAACTTTCCTTCCACAAAGAAGAAAATTGCTTTTGAGCATATCAGAGGTGCACTCTAGAGCACACTGTAAGGCACAAAAATTTAAGGTAATTTTCAATGGAAAAAACCAAGGCCCTCCCTGAAAAAAAAAATCTCCCTCTCCACAATGGGAGATGAAAAAACCCCCAGTATCCTTCACACTAAATTTTCGATGTAGATGTATACAGAGAAGAGTTTATGATGCAAATCTAAGTGCAGGAAGTAGAGATGATCAAGTTATCCCCTTCAAAAGATTAACAATGATTTCAGTTTAAAGAGCAAGGTACATAGCTTTAAATGAGCAAAAACATCTGTCAAAGGATTCTAGGATAGCTTTTTAGAAACACAGAGCAAACAGAAGAAAAGTATCAGAAAAAGAGCTGAAAGTGAAAGAGCAACTTGAGATGGAAATGAAACAGACCTTTTGCACTTGAAGTACGCAGTAGCATGAAGCATCATCTCATTTTGGGTTTAGAACTGAGCCAGTGCTTCTCCAAAACAGCAATATTTTTGATCCCATGAAAGCAAACTGGCAAGTCTATACAACAGACAACTTATAAGGCCATGTCTTAGATAAACAAAACAGAATAAATAGCCTCCTTCAAATCATCTGCAGTGTTCCAAGTTGATCTTATTGGGACTTAAGTTTATTGTATAAATACAAGTCCATGTTGTCATTACATTTTTGGAGTTGTAAAACAGGTTAATACAATTCAGTTTAAACCAACAAACTGAAAGGAAAATATTTTGAGTTGGAACCAGCAGCTTGTTGTAGCAGCTAGTAATCAGGCTTTGTTGCCTTGGCCACCTTCTTATTTGACTTTGCAAATTTCATTTGAATACCAACTGTTACAAAACATATGGACTGCCATAGTAATCCCATATGCCAGATGATAACTTGCAATTATCTGTGCAAGATTCAGAAAATGATGAGATTACAGAATATTTTAAACTGTATATCTAGTTTAATGGGCATTTCTGGATGGGCATTTTAAAGGCCAACAATAGAAGTTTTGCTACCTTTAATGTTTCTACTCCTTCTTAGGCTTTCAACTTGAAAACTTGTGTTTCACACACAGCCCAGGTCTTAACAGAAAAAGTTCTCTTACAATTTAGGGAGGAAGTTGAAGAGGACTCCATGAGTGGTAACAATTTCTTCTTTTTCCAAGGACAAATATGAGTGCTGGACTCTCATTCAGCATATACATATACACAGCAGCAATAAATTGCCCTATGAAATATTTTGACCACAAAAAAGAGAATGTGAACTTGGAGGTTCCTCATGTCCATGACTATAGATCAGCTGTATAGTTACCTTTATGTTAGATATTTCCATTTTAACTCCCTAGGAGTTTTCTTATTTTAACACAATGCAGTGCCATGCAGACTAACATTTTAACATTAAAAAAATTTAATATTATGTTAGTACAGTAATGTTGTTAACAATCAAATTTTAAGAGACAAACTGAGAAAACAGGATATTTGTTTATATTTTTGTTAAATGAAAGTATTATTTGAATACTTATTCTTAGTAAATCCTGACTATTCCACATTTCCCACTCAGGGGCAAGCTTCAAAACCAAAATTGTAGACATAATCACAAACTATCCTTAAAATCAGCACATTTACATGGTCTTATCTTGCATTTGTCTCTTTTATTCTGTGTTTTAGGAAATGTACATAGACAAAAGTGGTAAGTACTCTGAAAATTACAGATCATAAAGCAAAGTACTACTCGGTCAAAACCCAAAGTGCATTTCATAGAACAGGATATTTCCAACTTCTACCCAAATTTCTAGGGAGAAAGAGACGTCTCTAATTTAGAAAGACAAATTTGAGAAGATATTAATCTTTATACCAAGACATCTGGTTTCTACCTAAATTATAACAAAATAACACCAACCAAATAAACTCCCCTCCCCAAAAAAACCCCAAGCCAAAACCAAAACTAATTACTAAAAATTAATTTGCCAATGAGTTTTTGAAGTCGTAATATAAGTTTTAAAAAATGTTCTTCTCTATTAATTTTCTTTTGAGAAAACACCTTAACACTTCAATTCAAATCGGAAAATAAAGGATTTTTTAAAGAAATCTTTGCTCAGATTCTTTTACCAGAATTCTGGAGAGTAGTTAAAAACCCATGAGATTTGTGTATTCATATGATGAGTCTTATTGTTCAAAAATATTGGCAATGATAATGTGTTGAGACATGCCTTCCTAAATATTCTACTTAAATGTAAAGTTTGTATTCTACAGCTCTAGTGATGTGCAAATGCTGAAATCAACTGCTCAAAGGATTCACAAATCATCAGCGGAAATAATTTGAATATCTGTGTTGTTACTGACCATAATTTAGTCTAGGATTCACTGCTGGTGCTGGGAAATAGATGTTTGTTCTTTTCAGCAGAAGATCAGCTTGGTAGCTATATCAGTTAAAACTCTATTAGAGAGAAATACTAAAACTGGATTGTTCACTAGGTAGTCATATCTGATTGTTTATTTTTATCAGAAACTTTTTTTCCCTTCCTCTTGCTGTTTTTTATATCTTGGTAGCACTTTAGAACTGGCACACAGATAAAGTTATGTAAAGATGCACCTGCACTAGCCTAATAAAATACTCATTGTCTTAAAATTCATGGTATTTTAACTGTATTTTCAATAATAATACCCAGTGCCTTATCTTTTTAGCAGAGAATTGCACTTCCAGAGTCCAAAACTAAACTGGAAGGTACTAAAATAAATAAAATTATTAATTTCATAAGCCTTTTTCCTTTTCCTTATGAATCTCATTCCCTTTGATTATTCCTGTAGGACCTCATTTCTTTGTAAATTATGAGGCAATCACATCATCGTCAGATGTCTTTAACACCATCTAAACTAGGAAAACAGTGAAGAATTTTTTCTGTCCCTCACTGTCCAATAAAAACATGCTCAGACAAATCTCCAATATAAAAGAACACCAATGTAACAATCAATAAGTCAGTTTTCAGAAGTAAAAGTAAAAAAAGTTAAAAAAAAACCCCTGAAAATCATAAGCTACTGCCTTAGCTGTAAACAACTTTTTTAATTTTAAAGCCAATTTTAAAATTCTGAAGCTAATGAGACGCTTTAAATATGAATTCATAGGAGAACTCCATTCATGCACTCCTTTAATGATGCAAAGAGAACAATCTTTGTTTGTGGACTGAAGTTTACAACTTGCCAGTTATGTTTTGGTATTGAACTGAGCATTGGAAATTTTAACTCTGAATATAATTTATCCTCTCATTATAATAACATTAGGCTTTTTTTTTTTTTAATAGATAGGTCTGTCTCTCTCCTAAAGAACAAAAAACCCCAATATAAACAATTGAATAGAATGTTTATTAAAAGGATAATGTGAATGGAAAAGAAGCAGGGGACACCAGCAGACATAGCTGGAATTTTAAAACACAAGCATTGATCAAAAAGGAGGTTACCTAAGCTTAATTTGTGACTTTCCATAATTTCACTACTAATCATTTTAGGCTGGCAAATTCTAAAATTTTAACGTCACTGTTAAGTTGGTGTTTTTTAGTCTTGTATCTCTACAGACATTTCTGCATGAGAACTGTTCTTTATCAGAGATATACATGTGCAATAAAGCTGTGAGAAGTGTGAAAAATAGAGAAGATGGAATGCATTCCAAGAGTCCAGGTCAGGAATTCCCCTTCTCTTCAATCTGTGCAACAGGAAAATCCACAGCATGAGGAAGGAACTCTGCCATCAGTGAAAGGAGGAAAAGAGCCCCTGGCTTGAGACATCAGAGAACCATAGATAGGAGTAATCAAATAATATGTGACATTTTATTTTAATATCCTGAGTTCTTATGGAATTAGAAAACAACAGCATAATTTCAGGGATTTTAGCTGTAAAAAATCCTGTAGGTTAGTAAAATAAATAATATCAAATTATGGGTAAAAATACTGAAATTGAAAAATTGTGCATACTCTGAATGTTACAACAATCCTCAGCACATCTTCGGGCCAGCACAAATAGTTTTCTTCCAAGGATAGTGTGGGAACAAGGCATGGAGCAGGAATCTTTCCATATCAATGGTTTTCATGCGAAAGCTGTCATGGATGCTAAAGCACTTTTAAATGTAGCCCACAGTATATAGTCAGTGTGTGCAGCGATGTTCAGGGCTAGAGAGCAAGCCCTGGGAGTGTTAATAACTTAGATGTCCCCAGAGCTTTCCCGAGCAGCACAATGGGGCAGGAGGTGACACAGTGAAAGAGAAAGATACAGCAAGATTCTCTCTCCCCTCATGTTCATTGTTGCCTCTGCATCGAACTTGCCCTGTTCTGTGCTGTAGACAAACACCCCATGTTACCTTTATATAAATGATTAGACCCTTGAGACAGGAAACTTTAAAATATAATAGTAGAAGCAGAGTAGAACAGATGAGTGTTATATTGCTTAGTGTGTAGTGGTTATGAACTTTATTATTTTATTTTCTCAAAACAAGTGGTATCATAATTGTGCATGAAGTACCAAGAATTACTGATGTTATACCTGCTGATAACCATCACAGGGAATAAATTGATTCTAGTCCTCTGTAAACCTTTGTTCACACAATGTTTTTTCTGGTCTATTAAAAAAATGCAGATTGATTTGGATCAGGACAAGGTATATGTTTCAAATTTGATAGATTGACATGATCAATTTTTATTTCATGTCACATGAGGAGTTATTGCTCTGTATCCAATGGGTCTGCTTGTGTTACTCATTTCAGCAGAGTATCAGATCATTTAGAGAAATAGGATAGAGATGCAGGGTGTACTTAAAAAACCAAACCAAAACAAACAAAAAAAGCCCACACCACCAAAAAGCTCAGACCAAATCAAATTAGTAAAATTAAAATGTGTTGCAGACATTTTTTCACAGAAATCCTTTCTTTCAGATTTCTGTGTCTTCTGGAGGGCAGAGACCTCAGAAGATAATGTAAACAATTATTATCAGCTGCTGTGGAATGCAACAGGGGCACCTATTTTGATTGGTGATTGGTTCATGCTCCCATGTTTATAATTAAGGGCCAATCACAAGGAACAAGCTAGGGACAGAGTCCTTGGACACAACTTTGTTATAGATTTCTTTTTTTCTATTCCTAGCTAGCAGCTCTGCAAACCTCTCTCTTTATTCTATTTAGTATAGTCATAATGTACTATATATTATATATCAATAAATCCAGCCTTCTGATCAAGAAATAAGATTTTCGTCCGTCTCTCTCTCACCAGCAGCGACCCACTCAGGACGCTGTAATAAAAATGTTGATAAATTCCTGAATGTGCACCAAATAATAAATGTGACCAATTTCCAAATTCCTATTAATTTTAAGTATGTATGGTACATTTATTAAAATTCTTTATTCTAACCTAGAGAAAATGTGATCCAGTACATGGAAATTTATAACTCCTAAAGTCAGAGACAATCATACTGCAGAAGGATGTTAATGGATTGTAAATGTGGAAGTATTTATAGCTGATACCCAGACAAATACTGTACTGTTCTGAAGGAGAATAGGTGTCTTGAGCTACATACATATGGGCACCAAGAAGCTCGTTATGATCAACCTTTCAATAAATTAAATCCAAGAATATTCCAAATTGTTTCTGTACATAAGTGGCAGGTGTTACACATATGCGTCTGTAATTTTCTTCTAGGAAAAAACTGAGTGGTATTCCATTGAACTCAAAAAACACCTGATAACGTAAGGTGATCAAATACCCAAGAACGTATATATTCTAGCTTATTAATTCAAATTCATCACAAAGCCAAAAAAAGTACTAGGATGCAATTAAAATTGCATTCAGAAGTACTTCCAAAATATTTCACTTCATGAAATTGTGTTTGTGCTGATGGAATCTCACTTAGCATTTTGTTATAGCATTGAGCAGATTCTTCAGTATACCAGAGTTGAAACCAAAACCCCCGATTATGACACCTTCTGTAAAATAAGAACAGCTAAATAACTTCTGTCTTAACTTTATCCCTGTAAGTAGCTTATCCCTTCAAGGAATGTAGGTTATGCATATTTTGTGTCATTGACTGTTTGCCAGTAATGAATACAGCAGACAAACTTGATTAGCTCAATGTTCTAGTCTTACCAGAATTAGCTAAGCATTACTTTAATTCAGAATGGATTGAAATAGATTAAAGTGGTTTATTAATTTGTCAAAGACACATAATTAACTGTCAGTGACCTGTACACTGCAGATCAATATCAACAGGGCAGCAAATAATGAGTTCTATGCAGACCTCCCACAAAGGCCAAGAAGGTTACACACACAAATGTGCAACACAGACATGGGCACACACATGGCCCTTCTCCTCTTGACCTCAGAAGGGATTTGTGGCCTCTCCGGGTGAGACCACGCTCTGTTACCTGCTCTGTCTCCCTCTACTAAAAGTCACCATCTATTTCTTCTGTGCTTTTCAAGCTTGTGTTTCTTGTGGTTTTAAAAATCGCTTTTTCTCTCAAGATTTGATGTACAGTGATATACAGTGATAGTGTGTCTGTGATATCTTTCAAGGAGCAGCTGAAGTTAAAGAATTCAATAGCACTCCTTTGAACAGTCTGTTATACTGATGAATTTTCCCATAATAATTTTGATAACTATTTTCTCCTTGTTAGCTTTTTTAATGAGTTGCAATTCAGTCTGGTTATATAGCAACAATCAGGCAACTTAATTTGAATTTCCAAATTTTTTCTTCATTTAGAAGAGCTATTAGATTATATTTTGTTAGCTGTCATAGAAGTATGGACTACATGTGTGATATACAATTTTAATAAATGCACATCCTTATATTTTATATGATTAGGATTTCCTGATGTGCTGTTATTTAACTTTGTTAAAACTAACACAAAGCAGGAACTTTCATCTTAATTGCATCTGTGCGTTTTTGAAAAGGGATTTTATATACACATATCTATGTGCTGGCAATTTTATTTATTATAGAATAATTTATTATAATATATTAAAAGTAGTTTTGATGAACTCAGTCTAACAGTATTATCACCAATATTCAAATGGTGGTGTGCTCTCCCATTCCCATTGAAGGGAAAAGACAGCATTTATGTTGTTAGAGTAGCTTGTGCTAGAATTCACAGCCGGTGACAAACTTCCTGATCCTGTAACTCATCAGTATGTCTTGTGCTCCCAAGGTGTTAATCGTCTTGCATCATATTAGATGGTTGTCATTTAGACTTCTAATCTCCTATTTCTAATCTTTTCTTCTAGTGTCCTTTGCCAGTTACTGGAGAGGGCTTCTGCAGACATTAAATCATCCAAAGCCTTTTCAGAAGTGTGCTTTATAATGAGTTGATTTATCTTTTGAGATAGTCTTTTTTTTTCCTCCTATCATTAGTTTAAACACTGACTTTTATGACTGGGATGAACTCTTATTGTCCATACACAGTCCTGGGGGGTTCGTGGAACATACAACGTGTGTGTGAACAATGCATGTGAGAGTATAGGAACGGACACATTTCAATGACCCTGATATACAAGTATGTAACACAAACCAATTTTTCAGTAAATACTAAAGGCAATCACCTTTTTGTGGATGATGAAAAGCCTGTAATGGTTTCTTTGTGTGCAATTCATGATGACTCAATATCTATTACCTAGCAGGTATGGTGAATGAGTGTGATATGCCAGACTAACAGTCTACAAATCACTATACTCACTTGCAAGATTGTCTGTGCTGTCCAGTGGTTGCCAATCACCAGGTAAAGAACTCTTAAACCTAATTGTTCCTCTCCAATCAGGAAATTGTTCATAAACCTGAGTCACAGACAGATGAGCATTACAAAACTGAACCATAGGTTGCAACATCATGGACAGTCAGGTCTGCATATTTGAAAGTCCATTAGCTGACATTGTAGAGTTTTCACAACAGAGAAACACAAGTTCACTCTCCTCATTCCCACCAGGCATGACCTTTTTGCTTGTTTTTTCCAGAAGATACAATTTACTGTGATATATGTCTGCCTGAGATGGTGCTGCTGGAGAGTGGCACAACTAGGAGCACATCCCTACCTCCACTAAGTGGAGGCCACTGCACGATCACTTCAGATTTTATGGGTTTGAGTTCTACATGGTAGGGCAGATACTTGGCTTTCTTCTCCTGGTTGTTCTTCTCAGGCATTCTTCCAGCAAAAATAGGTAACACCACTCTTCAAGTTCAGTTTACATCTTAATTGCCACGTAGAAATATGGTAACAGCCACAGTTGGTTCCAACCATCTACAGCTAAACCAAATTTTGAGGGGAACCTTTCATATTCAACCATTTAAAAACATAGTACTAAGATACACATATCTGAAAAAAACTGAGACAAACAAAATTCCTATAAAAGATTAAGATGTCAGAAAGATGAAGGATGCCTTGACTCCTTAAGTTTCTGCACTTACAATTAAAAAGAAACAATTACAGACAATCCTGAAACATTTAAGATTGAGAATTTTAGATTTTACAACACAGACGGCTGTCTTTAAATAGATTAACTTTTCCTGAGATAGCTGAAGATTCTGCATGAAAAAATTTGCAAGTTATAGTGTAAATCTATCTTTTATTCATAAGCATCTATGCGTTCACATTCATTCAGTGTTGTGCAGTCTCATTTTCAGCGTGCAGTTTTGGACCTCACACTTTAAGACTGTTCAAGTACTTGAATGCAACCAGAGCAGGGCAGCAAGGCTGGTGAAAGGCTGGAAGGCATGTCCTGTGAGCAGTGGCTGAGGAATTGGGGTTTATCTAGTGTGGAGAAAAAGACACTGGGGAAGGACGAGGAGGTGATATCATTGTTCTACAGCTTCCTGAGGAGGGGAAGGAGAGAGGGAGATGCTGAACATTTCTCCCTGCAATTCAGTGATGAGACATGTGGGGACAGTTTAAAGATGTGTCAGGGGAGATTTAGACTGCGCATTAGAAATAATTTCTTTACCAAGAGGGTGTTCAAACATCCTGGAAGAGGCTTCCTAGAGAGTTGCTTCATGGCCCAGGCCTGTCAAATATTTCAGAGGCATTTGAACAGTGTCTTTACAACATGTACTGACTTGATCAGCCCTAAATTGATAAGGCAGTTGGATGATTATTGTAGGTGACTTTCAACAAAAATATTCTATTCTATTCTATTCTATTCTATTCTATTCTATTCTATTCTATTCTATTCTATTCTATTCTATTCTATGTAATATGTCCAGTATATTTCTGCATCTATCCACCTAGAAAAAGTATCTGCTAAGCTTTTGCTTAAGAGTTAGATTTTTAAAAAATAATAATAATGATCCTGATGATGTTTTGTATTAGTAAGCAGTGAAAGTAGATATTGTAAATAAATGCAATTTTACTAAGTTAGTGTAGTGAGAGTATCTACCAGTAAAGTGTCTCCCAGTAAAGAGTTTTACAATACTAACACCTCTTATGTGTTGAATGCAATAGTGAAGGCTGCTGGAATAAATAAGTTTTAAAGGGTGTAAATAGAGGCAAAATTTCAATCTAGTCTACAAACTGAAAAAGCTCTCAGAGGCAATTTAGGAATTGATATTCATAAAAACGTTTGGTTCTGCTTCTGCTCTGATCCTTGTAGGTTTTATAAGCATGCTCTGCTGAACTTTCATAACTATCATGGAATATACTCACATTGATGAGAAGACAGTCAAACACTTCCCTCAACTTTAAAGTCTTTACTACCTAATTTTTATTTTTCTACATCTCCCTCTTTGGTCTTCCTAATATTCTTACTCCAATTAATGCTCAATTGCTTTCCACAGCACAAAATTATCCTCTTAATTCTTCCAATAATCTAACAAAACTTTTCAAATCTAGATCTATTATTTCTAAGAGACAGAGACTCCCAGATTGCTGGCATTTCAGCAGTTGGACTGGAGGAAGCCTGGGCCTGTAACAGCTTTCTCAGGAGTTGCCTAAAAACAGATAAGGAGGTTTAGGAAATGTAAATTCCTAACATCAGCAAAGAGCTTATTGATGGAGAAGAAATTTCAAACACAGACATTTTTCAAAATTAAATCTTTTTCCAAGAATTGATCACTTTATTCTTGAGAGTAATTCCTTTTCCCCTTTATCTGTGACCTTTTTACCTGTGATCCAGCAACTTTTGAACTCTTCCACTGAAATTCTTAACAGTTTCTAAAACTGTTTTTCATGGATAGATGAAAATGGTGCTAACAATTAAGGAGAAAGGTGGGATGTTTAGAGTTGCCTGCATATTTTGGGTTTTTTTAAATTTAAAATTTAATCCTCCAAGATTAGGTTCCGTGGTAATATAGGAATTTGTACACAGTTGCAGCTGCAAAAATAATTAATGTAATTATATTATAAAGATACAAAACTAACTCTATATCCCAGATAATTATCCTAGTTTCAGCACATCCCTTCTTTTAGCCTTGAGAGATGCTGATTCCTTGCACAATGTAGGACAACTTTAACAGCAGTATAACTGTGAAAATAAAGAGAAGAATTACACCAGTGGGGGGAGACAAGTAGGCCAATGAAACAAATTGCTTTGGTCTTCTCCTGTCATTAAGACAGATACACTCTGAATTTTTTTTTTAACCGTTTTCCAACAGAAAAAATTCTGTGTTGAATATCTTGCTATATTTGTGAACTGCCCTGAATAATTAATAATTCCAGAAATCTGGTGGAATTATTTCTGTGCTACACACTACATATCACTCTGCAGAATAACATGGATTTCTGAACAGCATGATTTCAGTCATGATAAATGTGATAAAACCAGGGATAAAACTTAGAAATACAGTGCCTCAGATTGCTGTATAGAAAGAAAAATTTAAAAAGTGGATATAAGGTTTGAGTTGTTATGAATTCAAAAGGCTCCTTTTTATTCCTGACACTTAAGTCCCACTACAAAGAGATGTAATTTCGCAGTTAGTGTATGGACATGCTTGCTTGACTTTATAGACCAAGTTGGTGTGGGATGGAATGTCATCCATTTCCTAATTTTCAAGCCTACTAGTTGTGATTGTAACACAACTGTAAAACTCTGCCTCTCTTCTCTTTGAATTGCATTACTCATTCAGGTAATTTATTTGATGAAACAATATGCCTCTAGAAATCTTTAGGCCTAAGAGTGTGAATACTACATAGCTATCATGTTAACGAAATACAAACACTGGTTCTGGATCCATTTTACAATCACTGTATCAATAACAAAAATGGTTCCCTGGTCATAAATGTTAAATATAGAACTCATAAGAAAGATCACTTTTTCTCTCCTTAGTCTAGTAACCTATTTGATTTTTTTTTTTTCCTTACGTAAAGCTGAATGGCAAAAGTACCTTAAATGGCTCTAAATGTTCCTAACCAGTGGTTTAACGTTTTCCAACATGCCGATCTACTACTTGATTCTGACTATTCCTATTTAATGAATACAGAGCATGAATGAAAATTATATTACTTCCTTAGGTGTCTGAATAAGGATATAAGAGACTAATTCTGACACTTTTAAAAAAGATAGTTTAATTGTTTTAATTTTACATTTTAATGTAGGGAAATATGTTTTATGGGAAAAAATTTAGGAAGACACTTCTAAAAAGTTTATTGAGCTATGAAGTTAAATGTTTTATTCTTTATTCAACCTATATGTTTTTGTGTTGATTTTATCAAAACTAGAAATTCTTAAAATTTGTAATTATACTTTGTTACATTCAAAATAAACTCTTCTGTTGTATTTCAGTTGTATTGTCTTTGAATGCCAAAATACGATACACTGACAATCCCTACCTCCAGTACCAAGACAGGCAGGGCTTACAAAAGGAAAAATATCCAAATAACATATCCCACAAATGTTTTTTCTGGTCCTAAATTCATTGTCTATAAAATTCCCCTTAGTTGTTTAAATCTCTCATGACCAAATGAAACACTACTCTTGCAAAAATCATGTGATAGTCTTTGTTTGGTTGTATTTATAGTTGCATAACATGACTTTAAAATAGCTTTAGAGACATCCCAAATTAAAACATTTCTTCCCATATTTTTAAATAGCATACTGAATATCTCATTGATTAATACCCAATGCTGATTTTCTGTGTAAAAATATATAATACTGCTCTTTGTTCAGACATTTCTATAGGGCTTGTACAGAATATTAACTTTTTAAATGGTATATTCTTTAACAAAATATCAAGAGCCATCAATTCTGGTACTAATGGTCATTATGGCATTTTATGCATTTCACTTGTATCATGGTGACACCCTTTATGCATTTTCATAAGTTAACCTGGAATAAAGCTTGAAAACTGAGTCAAAGTCCTCTTGTTAAGGAATTTCTTGAAAGACTGATGCAAATGCAGACAGTGTCGTCCTTTTGATGATTTATGTCAAGGATTTGCTGAATTTCAAGTATGAGCTGTAAGGCTGAAAGATGTAAAATTTAATGAAGGAGTGTGTATTGCAAGTAAGAGCATCAAGTATGGGAATTTAGAGGACAGTGCTTCCTGATAAATGTATTTTCATCTGTCACAGTAAAAGGCAAAAGAGGTTAATGCCTTTCACTTTGCTAATGGGTTTTCTTTATTAAATCTATGATATAAGTTAGATGTATGGGAAAACCTAGGCAAACGTATTTGGAACATTTTAACATGGTGATTTTATTTGCTTGATTTTTTCATCCTTTTTTACTTTAAATATAGTTGTCTGATTTAGGAAATGATATAGGGATTCATCAGATACATAAGAACAATCCAGATATCACATACCTAGGAACAATCCAAGCTTTGTTGGTGCCTAGCCAAAAGGGAAAAGGACTATTTCTGAGGTGGTCTTTTCAGCTACTGCAGTAAAATATGGTTTTAGCATGCAGGAAGACATAATTCAAAAATCCTTATATTTTTCTTTGATGATCACAAAGTTTTTGAGTATTCTCAAACTTCTTTACAGGGTTAACAAATAGCTCACTAGAGCTTATGGCACAGCTAAGCGTTACATTATTTTTTTTTTTTGCTTTGCTAGGAAGACTTTGTATTTCTCTTCAGCTTGGCGGAGTCTCCCTCTTGCACACTTTGCTGCCCAAGGCAGACACAGAGCAGAACTTTACTCTTGTTGATCTATCACTAGCAGTAATTGCCTAACACCCAACTTGGCCTATCATTTTTACATTTTCCATTATATTCAGTATTGAGAGAGAATCTCTAACAACTCCATTGCACTCAAATTGCCATATTATGCTGGAAATCAAACCTTACTTCTTAATGTTAACTCTCAAAATTTGACTCATTCTATCTTAAATCTGAAGCAACAAACTGGTTCTCTATTAAAAATAAAAAATCACGTGTAGTATAAAAAATGCTTGCAAGCTAGTGGGTATCAAAAAGGAATTGTCTTTTGGTCAATATTCATAGTCAATAAGACTAAAAGGTATAAACTGCCTTACCACGCAGTATATTTCAGAGTTAACAAGTAAAATTATACTTTTGGAGAAGAATTTCAAGGCTCTTTAGCTTCCAGCTCAAAAATACTAAAAGTATGAATCTTTGAAAAGTATTGTTGTTCATATATATACTTCAGTCATTTTTACATGGTGTTTTTTACAGATAAAGTTTCATTCTGTATACAGAAAATATATTGAAACTAATACAAAACAATAAGGTCATAGCTGAAGGAAAAAGACAGAAGAAATATTAAGGAAGAAGGAGGGAACTATCACTTGTGGGTTTTTTATCTCCCAGATCTCATGAAGAAAGGATGGGAATATATTTACTTTGCTTTTTAAAGTAAAGCCAGACATAAAAATTTAGAGTATTAGGCCTGTAATTCCTAATCATTAATCTTTTTTCCTGTCACATTTTAAATGTTCATACTTTTGAGTGATTTATATTTGAAATGTAACTGTAAGCCTTTGTAAATCATTAAAAATATATTTATAAAGTTATTTCAATGCTTCCCATCAGGTTTTGTTATTTGTTTCTTTTCTCCTTAGCTATCTGTTCTTTCTTTCTTGTAATTTTCATCCCATGTGTTCCTGACATTGCCTAGTTTTAGGAGAACTAGAGACCAAAATATGGAACTTTTCCCTCCACTTATTATCTTAACCTAGAAGCTGAACTGTCCAAAGTTAAGTTACAATGATTTTATAAATTTAAACCCCACTTATTTTCTTTGTCTTTAATGATGTAACAACCCAAAATGTGTACAGAATTTCACAGAATTGCAGAATTGGGAAGGCTGGAATGAACCACTTCAAATCATGCAGTCCAACTTCCCTGCTCGACCAGGGCCTCCTAGAGCATATTACCTAAGGGCACATGATAGCAAAGATATTTTTAAATTATGAGAACTCTGTGAAAAAAGAAATTGCCCAAAACACCATTTTTTTGTGAGTTTCAAAAAAAAATTAATTTGTTACAACACAGAGCAAAGTTTGACACTTGATTTGTCCGAGTAAATGCTGTGAATTCCCAACAGATAGAGTGCTGAGCAGGTAAACAAAAATGTTTTGCAAATCTGATTGGCACCTCTCAGCTGTTTCTCTAGGGATATCGTCAGCATAACTTACCAATAGGATACAGCATTTTAGGATGATATTTGTTCTCTTTTGAAAGCTGTAATTATTGAATCAACTAACAGCTTTTTTTTTCTTATGGAGACCTGATTAGTTTCCTTATTTAGAAACTCAAGCATTAGCTCAAAATAAGACACCATTGAAAACCAGAATAGTTTTGATGAAGTCTGTTGATGGATGTTGACATAATCATCAAGAGTCATTTAATTAAATAGAAAACTAAAATCAATAAATTGAAGCTTGCCAGAAGCTAAATAAATCAGATGAGAATCCTTTACTAAAAATTAATCTTTAAAAATAACAAAATATATTTTTAGGTAGATATAAAGATCACTCATTCATCCTGATTGAGTAGATTTACAATTCTTTTTTTTATTCTATAAGCAGTTAATAGTGTGATGACATTCTAAAATTTTTATTGTACAGAAAATAGTGCATAAGATTTAAATTGTAATGAAAATATTTAATGACTAAATACCAAGATGTATACAGGAAAAAGTAAAGAATATAGCTTGATCTGATGTTTTTCACTATAACCATGTGCAACTGGAAGTATGAATCTGTCCAGCTACTGTCTGTAAGCCGGCCATGACATAGCCATAATCTCCATAGGTCATTATCTTTGGAGCCAATGAAATGTGTGGTCACTGACCTCTGTGCCAGTCCACCAACACCCTGAATTCACCATTCTGGTAGATGCTTTGTGGATTACACAAAGCTTATATGTGTCTGTGTGTTTGCTTTCAGTAAAGGAGAAAGTATTAAGGAAACTTCTGGCACAATTTCAGAATCCAAGTTAAAAATAGAAAAAAAGAGTAAGTCTTCTTGGCTTTAAAATATTAAATTTGGATTACAGAGTTTGCCTTAAAATGAGAATAATGGGTAAACAACATCAGATTTTACTTTAAGAAAACATTGAAGAATGCTGTCATCTCCCAGTGGATCTCCCTTTGCTCTCAAACCTCAAGGTTTGGCTGCTATGGATGGTTAATTTTTTTCCTGCTATTTCTTAATGGTTTTCTGTTCATACTTGATGGAAATTATATCTATAGGGAAGATTTGAAGGATACATACTCCAGATTCAAGATCATGAAGAAATTCTGCTGCTCCCATACTCCAGATTGAAGATCATGGAGAAGTTCTGCTGCTCCTGATGCCACATAAGTTCCGTTCTGCTGAAATTACTGTACCGTGCCACAAACCAGCAAGATGCTTTGAGATATTACAGGCAGCTTTATAATGGGACAGTTTATTCAGACTAGATTAAGGGGACCTCAGACCTATCATTAATCATTAATTTGAAACTGTTTAGAGTTATAAAAGAAAAAAAAGCAAGTTAGAATGCAAGTTAGAACTGAACAACTTTTACCACTCAGTATCCAGTATATTTTCCTGTTGTGTCACATCTTACTTTTTTCTTCTTCTAATTTCTGTTTGGCATTCTGACATTTCTTATGTTAGCAATTTGAACTGTACTCTAAAATACAGTTTGTGTGGCCTCTCATCCAGTAGGGAATTGTTGAAAATTAATATGGATGACAGTATTTAGCCAACAAAAATGCCCATGACCTATTTACAAAAAAACCCCCCCCAAAAAATAAGAGTACCAATTGCTTTCCTAAGTAGCAGAAAGAATGAAAATGAACCAAGAGGGTATGATTCTATTTGTGTTTTCAAATCTTAATGTGTTTAGATGTCTTTCACGGTGTTTTGATGAGTCCACTCAACACAGGCTTTACAAAATTAATCATCAAATGAGAATACTTGTCACTACAAGATTAAAATGCTTTGCGTTAGATTCCCCTTCTGTTTGCTTTAGAGGCTTCTGGAGAACACTTGCTCTTCCTTTAAGTTCCAAATATATTAGTCATGGGACATCACTTAGCATATTTACTTTACTACCGTATGTGGAGTAAAAGACTCAGAGGAGAAAAAGGAAGTAACTTTAAGGTTGAAATTATAAAGAAATAGAATAACTATTACTAAATTGATTAATAGAATAGTAGAATAAAAAATACTAAAACTTCATACTATCTTTTAGTTTCCCCAATGCCAATGTTTCATATTCAGGTATTAATTGCCATATCAAAATATTTTTATTAGCACCATAATGCAGGAAGACACTTTCATTCATTACATGTAACACAGCAACATAAAAAGCAATTTTTTTAAAATTAATACAGCTTGTCTTCTCTGTGAAAAATATTCCAGTTTTATTTTGGTCTAGTTCAATTTCTGTTGCCTGAATTACCTGAACAATTCGATATTGGGAGGAAAATATTAAAAAAAGTCCTAAAAAATCAGAAGGATGGAGGTCACTAAAAGACAATTTTTGTCCAAAATGGATTGTCTACTACTATTCACTGGCATTAGTGAGCTGGTGAATCCTTCACAGGTATACAAATGGATTGATATTACGGTAGTTATTTGGGGTGTTTATAAAATACAAGGTTCTCTGGTGAGGATTGCAAATTGGCTTGCTAAAGTCAAAATTGTTTTAATGAGTTCGTAGACATTAACAAGACTTCACATAATGTTAGGGGAGGAATGATTTCCCTTAATCTGTCAGAGAGAAATGGTACTAGAGATACTGCCACAGAACTAGTTCAACTATTAAATCAAAGAATAAGATCAAAATTGCTTCCTAAGAGCATTAAAAAGGAATTTATTTTTTCAATGAGGAAGAGAGAGACTCTAGTATATCGCTCAGAATAGGACTACATTAAAAAAAACCAGCACGTTGTTCTAAAGGTGCGGTTCCATATAGATGCAACACAAGGACATTAGAAGTGGGGTTTTGGCCAAAATGAAGAGTACCTATCTACAAAATCTATTAAAGAAGCTGGTGGGCCCTTTTAGGAGGCTCTTCTTTGGTAGGGTAACAAAGATATGAAAACTATTAGTTTTCATCAGCTTCCTCTGTTTTCAAAGAGAAAGGTAATAGCTGTAAAAATGTGTAGCTACATAGTGGTGGAACTCTCTTAAATAAGAGGTATTAGCTCCATAGTAATCACTGAACATTTTGAACATACTATTTTTTTTTAACACTATTGGTTCATATTTGAAATAAAATGTCTTTACTGGAAAAAGGAAAGTTATTCCATGAAAATTTCAAACAGTGTATCATGGATTATATCCCTATATAGGAGAACATTATTTAAGAACTATCTATGAGCAGAAATTGTTAAGTAAATACCTTGCGTGATGTCTATTTGTTGGTCTTTCAGGAGCTCTTTCTCTTTTAACTACAGTCCATAATATTATTGTAGCTGAAACCAAGATAATTTGAAAACTCAATTGTTAAATAATTTTTATATATGCATATTTATGGTATAGAAAGTTTCTGCTTCAGTAGATATCTTCTATTGTCTACACATGACACAATAAGGTACACAAGTAAAAATTCAAAGTTTGCATACTATTGGGAGTACAATAATATCATGGTCACTAAATGTACTTGGAACAAAGATAGTATGGTGTGTTTTACAGCACAGCACATTGAATTGTCAGAAGTATGTAAGGCAGTGATAGTTGAATTAATTCAGTGACAATACATCCCCTGTAAATTTTCAGAAAGCATCAAGACTATATCAGAGGCAGAAAGTAGTTTCTGTGGTATATATGTCTGAGTAATTGACAGCCTTTTCTCCTAGTTTACTTCAATTTTTTGGATTGTCATAGTATTTTCACTATCTCTAGGATATGGGAAAAACCCCATCCATAAGAAAATAGCAGGACTGTAATCCATTTATGTTTTTTCTCAATAAAAATCTGGAGCTACTGATTCCTGTCTTTAACTATTTGTTTTGGTTACTCTTCAGATATTTTCAGAATACACTGAACGAAAACTATCCCAGAGAACACCTTTGCTTGTAAATATAAATACCTGTATGTTATAAAAATTGTGCATGCCCCTGTTTTGAATATGGAGGAGCTTCTTAATTTCAAATAATTTTTGTGAATTTGCCACCATTATGTTTTTTTATATACTACAATCTGCCTCAGGCAAAGAAGAGGAGACTTTCCAACATTTATTAGTTTTTTCCATCTCTTCCTGGGAAATAAACAGGTCCAGTTGCTGACAGGTAGACCACTAGACTTGGCAAATTATTAAAGAGAAAAAGGAGTGAAGTGCAGAAGTGCTAATTTTAAAAACTATAAGCACACAGGGGAAAAAATGAAAAGAAAAAAAGAACTTGATTTAAAACGCACAACATTGGCACAAGATCATGGAAAAGTATCTGAACAAGTTCAATTAACTTGCCACTCCATCTACTTTAGTAAGATGCTTGAGGAATCAGGCTGACAGTAATTTTAAAATAAAATTCCTAGCTGTTGAAAGCAAACATGTATTTATCACATTTAATCACAGGTCTTCAGTTTCAGCTGAAGGAAATGTTCATTACCCATTTTCTCTTGATAGAATGATAAATATTTTTTTTAATAGCTAAATATCCAGATTTTTTTTTAAATAAAAATAGTGAGTTTAGTGTCAGACAAAAAGGTTTGGATGTAGCACTTAGTTGAAGAGGTGAATAGGAAAACCTGTATAGAGCCATATAACCAGATTATAACCCTCGTTACATCAGAGGACAACATTCATATATGCGGAGAAAAACTCTCAACAGCTTTTTAGAACTTTTCAAACACCATGAAGAAATTTTTTTAATTTTATTTGATAGATAGACTTGAAGGGAAAATACATGGACAGTATGACCAGAAGGAATGCAAATAGGTGGTTTTCTTAAAAGATGTCTTATATTTTATTTTTCTTACCTAATATTTAGGGTTCTTGAATGCATCCTGATGGGGCCAAGAAAGCTGGTGACAGTGATGGTAGGAATGTTCCCTGGAGAGTGTCTAGGGGTTTTGGGTTTGTTTTGCTCCAATACAAGGAGGATGGGAAACAACCTAATTCCTCTCCACATCTTCCTGAGGAGCAGAGGCACAGAGGCAGGTGCTGAGCTCTTCTCCTTGGTATCCAGTGATAGGACACATGGAAGTGGTTCATAGCAGCATCACAGGAAGTTCAGGCTGCACATTGGGAAGCATTTCTTTGCCAAGAAGGTGATTCAACACTGGAACAGACCTTCTAGAGAGGTGGTTCATGACCCAAAAGGTCCATGTCTAAGAGGTATTTGGTCAATGCCCTTAAGAACACACTTATGTCTTTGTCAACCCTGAACTGGTCAGGCAGCTGCATGCAATCATCATTGTGTGTCCCTTCCAATTGAACTATTCTATTCTATTCTATTCTATTCTATTCTATTCTATTCTATTCTATTCTATTCTATTCTATTCATCTTATTCTATTTTTTAAAAATATTATTAGGAAAACCTCCAGAAAGAAGCACCACCAGTTTAACAATAATCTCACATGGAATCCCTGAAGTGAACAAGCTTCAAATTATGGTAGTATTATTTGTGTCAGTTTGATGTATGAGAAATACATCACAGATGTATGAGAAATAAATACACAGCAATCTCAAACTGAAAATTTCTTGACATCTAGATATGTGCCAGGGAGCAGCAGAAACAGGGTTGTTTCAAGAGGGAAGGCAGCACTGGTTCAGCCCCGGATGCTGTGCTGTAGTGCTGCAGCAAAGGCAGAGTGAGTGGAACCGAGCTGGTGACAACAAGAGGGCACAAAAACCAGTAGAGACACCATGAGCTTAGGTAAGGTGAGGAGTCTGGTTCAGGTCATTCCAACCATCTCAGCACAAGCAGGAAAGACATCAGAGCACAGGTGCAGCTGCAGCACATCTCAGACCAGGACAGGAGGCATTGAATTGAGCAGCAGTAATGTTCTTCACCCGTGTGGAGAGACAGGGAAGGGGTCCCAGCCAAAGGTGGTTGGGACCATTGCAACCTACCAGGATACTCAGGGCCCTAACACCACCTCAGTTAGTGTTCTCCTTTATCAAAATTATAAAATGAGTTGACTAATTTGTTTAGCAGTGCTCTGTGTTGGGAAATTATACAATTTTCCTTTCTCACAAATTTCTACCACAGTAAAGAAATTTAATGTGCACAATCATATAAATAAAGCTGATCTTCCTCATCTGTTCAGCACTTTCCTGTCACACTCATCTGTGGTGTGTTTTAATAGCTTCATGGTGGAACTATTTCTTCAGGAAAGAATAAGCTCAGAATCACCTGGAAAGCAAATTCTGAGTACATGCTTATCTGAACACCTTAAGAACAGAACAAGTATATACCCAACCTTTAACTAATTCCATAACATCAGGTATATCTCAAAGGTACTCTCTTTGTGTCAGAATGTTTTGTTCTGACAAAATGAGGACAAGGACAGGTGAGATGATCTGAATAAAGAAGTTAACAGCAGAAACTGGAAAAAAATAAAGTTTGTTTTCATTAAAAAGTTTCTTGAGATTTATGTCTTTGACATTGAGAGAATAATAAATAGGTGTCTCTCCAGAAGGTATAATCCATTGCTTAGAATTAATAGCAAATCTTTCTTCCAAGATGAAATAATTGAGCTACCTCCTGGAATTTAATGCAAAATGTCAGAGATTTTTATTTTGTTTTTCTTCAGCATCTGCAAAAATTTGGAACTGATGAAACATTTCTGTACATAGTC
Source organism: Ammospiza caudacuta (assembly GCF_027887145.1). Lineage (NCBI taxonomy): Eukaryota > Metazoa > Chordata > Aves > Passeriformes > Passerellidae > Ammospiza > Ammospiza caudacuta. The sequence goes on along the minus strand of NC_080595.1, from coordinate 109,828,859 downwards.
TTGACATGCTGATTGAGATATTTTCATTAGCCTACACTGCAAAGTATTTTTGGGGCAAAAAAACCATGGTCATTATAAACCTTTGCTTTCTCAGTAAGGTGGTTTTTAAACCACTAACACATTGCAATTGAAATTTTGAAACTTGCTTTATTTTTAGAACAGGCTACAGCACGTTTGGGGCTTTTTGTTTGTGTTTTTAGGGGGGGGTCTTCTTTCTGGGCAGGAGTGGTTTGGTTTTGGGGGTTTTGTTTGGTTGATTGGTTTTGGATTTTTTAGTTTGGTTTGGTTTATTTGTTTTTTTCATACAGATGCATGAAACCATTGTTCATCCATTGAAACTATCAAATTGCTGGTGAGCTTTCATCCCCCTGCTGACATAAAAGTGATTTTTTTTTTTCTTTATATAACACCTCAGCTACTGAGAGTGAGCCAATTCTCTCAGGAAACTTTTCTTGGAAACAGTTGCAATACAGGAATTTCTAAACTAAGTTCTAGCACCCTGTGAGCAGTAGCGGTGTCTGGTGCAACACCTGTTGTAAGAAGAGGTGTGTCTATAGCTAAATTTTAATGTCCTCATTCTGTTCTTACCACTTAAAACATTCATAAGGCTCGTGCTTTGTTACCCAGACATCTGGCATCATTGTCTGAACTACCACATACTAATAACAAATTGCCATGTACTCCAAAGTGCTGGCTATTTTTGAAGCAAATGTGCAAATTGCCTTGATGGTTCAGGGCAAGTAAGATTAATGCTCTCTGGAAGGTTTTTTTTTCTTTTTTTTCTCTCTAGAAAATCCAAAGACAAATTTAATAGGAATTCTCAGAACTGACTCCAGGAACCGAAGGGTGGGCTCCAGACAGAATCTATGCTTTGTCACATACTTTAGTCTCACAATTCTCATGCATCAAAATCTCTTTAACCAGGTAAAACCCAGAACTCTTATATATATATATATTTTCCCAGTGGTCACCATAGAAATTTCTTTCTCCTATTTGCTTCTATTGATACACAGTCAGATAAGATATGCAGGTTTCAGATTAATTGATGGGCTTCACAATCCTGATGTGTCTGGGACAGGGACTCCTTTGTAATACACCAATTAGTTCATGGCCAGGTGACTGTGAAAACATTTTCACCAGAAAGTGCGCGAGGGCGTCAGTGGCCCTAGATCCGGCTAGCTGTGAAGGTGAGAGATGGCCGACACCCTCCACGCATAAGAGTGCCAGCCCCCCTTGGCGTCCTGGCCTCGGGCTGGGCTGGATGACGGAGCTGGATATTGCGCAGGAGAGACGAGGACAAGAGGCGACCACTTGCTGGGGTTAACAGTCGGTTTATTGATGGTCCACGGGAACCAACAGAGGGAGGGAAAACCAGCAGCAAATGGCAAAGAATAAGGGGAGACATGGTATTTTAAAGCAGGGGGGGGGTGGAGAAGGGAGGGAAGCCCAGCTATCCAATGAGAAATCATTAGGGGAAGTACTGAACATAACTGACATACAGAAATAACCAGTGAATGCAAACAATAGGAGGGGCCCCGGGACCACAGCCAACCACAGCCCCCATCTAACCGAAGGTTCCAGAAGCTTGGGAGGAGTGGGGGGTGATTGACTGGGCCCAGGGAGGAGGAAAAACTTACTTATAAGGAGAGACAGGGGAGGGGAAGTTACATAACTTAGAGGATTGGCCACTGAGGGAGAAGGGGTAACCATGGTAACAACTGTAACAAACTCCAAGGCGGGAAAACTGGAGAGGAGGAAACCATTTACGAGGAATAATAGGGGGAACATACATAACATGGGGGAACAAACCAAGAAACTTAAAAACACACTACAACAAGAAAGCTATTAAGTCAAAACTTTTTCTGAAATCATTTTATGCTTCACTGGCTGTGGTTCAGTCTAGACATAATCAAACTAACTTTAAATGAATTCTCTCAGGCATAGACAGCAGTCTAATTTCATGAGCAGAGCAAGTTGCACAACCCACTAGAGAAATACAAATGCCTCTGCTGAAATACATGTTACCAGCACTAGACTGAACCTACTAACTGAACTAGGCAGATAAACACCACTCATTCAGCTGGAAATGAAGAGGAGCTGATATCACTGTCAGTGTTCCAGATCAGAAAAATAAAATTAATTGTTCATGGGTTGGGTGTTGTCATGCCAAATACAAATTTTTATTAGGTTCTCTAAACTGCATGAGAAATACTGTAGTTTAAAATTCTACTGAAGAAGCATAGAAATTACCTGACACATAGTAGATTTTTTTTGAAAAAGACTGGAGTTGGTGGTCCAATATCACTCTGACTGATCAGTGTTGTTAAATAGAGATTGTGTGGCTGAAGATTCACATCTTACTGGTTAAAAATACAGGTTTTTTACTCTTGCAAAATATAAGACTTCAACCTAATGCTCCTGCTTCAAGGAGTTGTGTATTCTCATTCAGTGGTGAATGGGAAGAAGAATCCCCATGCTTTTGTTTTCCTGGAAACATTAAATGTTAAAAAGAGAGAAACAATTCTATCTGTCTTTTGATAAGTAAGGGGAAATATATCTACAAAGACAGTTTTATTTGCATATCTTGAATTGAAAAAGGGACAGTCTGGGAATTGTCATGATGATCTGTTCTCTCAACGTTGACTATGTTGTGAAAAAAACCAAAAAAGTAGGAAAAAAGTTTCCATAGTGTAAATGGTGATACTTGAAGTCTTTTCATGTATTCCTGATTTACCTGCAGTAGTGGGAGGTCTCTGCTGAACTTACAGAAACTTCAATAGAGCAATACCTGTTCTTTGAAGGAATAGAGCAATAGGAATGAGCTTAGGGTTTAAATAAATCTTGCCTTTTTATTACCCCAATTCAGTGACTAGAATTTCCTTGTAAACTAAATGATAGCCATCTTCCTGAACTCTGTTCCAATAGTTTCTTGTTCAATGTCACTGCAAACCCAAGGGATGTTTTCAAAAGATTAAGTCAAAAATTACTGATCTTCAAAGGACTATTAGACCTGTTCTCACTGACATCATTATGTATGCTCTCAGTATATTCAGACTGTATTTTTATTTCCAAACTACATTATATCTACATCAAAGATGCTGGTACTAAATGATGCTACTGGTACAAATTGATGTGTGGAGTTTGGTAATATAACACCTAATTAACTAAAGAACCTATTCCTAATACTAATTTTACTAAATAAAAAGCTTTTTCTTTTGGACTACATGCTTACCAGGAATCCAATTAGCGGAATGTATGTTACTTTCACAGGATAGTGTAGCTTTTATCTCCTTTGTTTTTGGAGGAAAAGTAAAAATGCTAGGAAGAAAAAAAAAACAAGCAAAGGAGAGCGTGCGGGGGAGAGAGATAAATTTGGAACTGAAAACAGCTGTTTAAAGTAAATCTCAACAGGAGAACTGGTTTGGGTTTCTGCATTCCCTTAGGAAAAAATGAATTAAAGTAAATTATAAAATTTTATCTGCTGGCTTTTGTTGCAAAATATTTATTTATGTAAGATTTTCTGGAATAAGTAGAAAAGTATAGTGAGGATAAAATGTGCACTTAAATTAAACAAACATAATATAATTGATGATCAGAAAATTGTGCACACTGAATTACACATACCAAGACCTTTCCTCTGCTAAAAACTAGGTGTGAAATTTTGAAAAAGTAATTCTATCCAAATGGACAAAATTAATTCTCTTAGGTCTTTTTTCGACAGTCCATTGCTAAGAAATAATGCAGTTGTCAACAAGCTGTGGCCTGCTCCACTGTCTTCTACATATTTGCCCAGAAGAAAAGGCTTAACTCTCTGTAAGGGTATATGAGAGACTGTTGCAGCTCCTGAGAATAGAGTTTGGAGTAGATCTATTCCAAACTTCTCCTATAATCAGGACCATGCCAAGTGAACATCTTGGTTTGAACCAAATAATCTCTCTCTTCCGAGGGAGGGAAGAAGCTGGAAATGAATTATCTCTGCCTAAGCTGTTTCAATTTTTCCTAGGTGCATAAGTTCACACTTCCATTTTCTTCTATCACATAGATTTCATGCACAATTTTCCCTATCATAATTATATTTTTTTTCTGCTGAAAGACACTATGGCAGGAAATTTCCAACTGCAGTACACTATTTAGTGTACTACTGATTGATTTTTACTCTGTTCTGCTTGAGAAATCCGACTAGTTTAAGACTAAAGAATCTTGAGCAGAATATCTAAATGATAACGTGAGCACAACATACACTGACTGCTGCCAACACCAGTAAGAGTCCTGGTTAGAAACAGAGTTCTGCAAAAGAACATGCAGCTGAGGCGTGCTCTTCTGCAAAGAAGGAGGTTCTGACTGGAACGAGATTATACCACAACAGGTCTAGTACTTGTTATTCAAAATATGCTTTTGCATCAATAATCCTGTTCATATGTGGCTATAATGTGACAGCAGTGTGCATAACTAAAAGGTAGGGAGAATCCTCTTTTTTTGTTGTTTTTGGGGTTAATTTGGGTTTGGTTTATTTTAATATAATAACTAACTTATATTTAATTTTCCTTTGATTTTTATCATCTATCTACTTTTATTTGAACTGAAGAAAGTTTTTTGTTTTCAAATTTTTTGAACAATCTTTCCTTATTTTGTGTCACTCATGTCAATTCTATGAAAAACACACTGGCTTTGACCATCAGGAGGATTTTTTGATAGTTCAAGTGTCTCTGCATCTTTTTTTGATAGAAAATTGAACATGAACTTATATGCCTGAGTGCCAAAATTAGATTTATGCAATTAAGACACACAGAAAGCAGTTATCTCCTCATGGCTATAATTTTAGGCATCTCCTCTGAAATCTTAAGAGGTGTTCCGGTCTTTCACTGCTCAGCTGACACTATTTATGCAAAGAACAGTTTCTTTTAGTGCTGTATTTGTCCACTGTCTCAAACACTGAAGATATTTTGTTTTGCTTAAGGAATCCTACTCCTCCCACCAATGTCAACCATCAAAATGCCAGTCAAATAAAATAATCCCATCCATCCTCACATGTTTCCTAAAATACTGATGTCTTTGGTCACATTAGCCTAAGCAATACATATGTAGCTTTTAGCACCATCTAGCTAACTCCCAATGTAACACACTCCACCAAAGTTTCATAATTTCTTTTGGAAATGGTTTGTTACTTTCTACAAATCTCACATGTCATATTTTGTTCTCCATATGAAATTAATCTCATGCGTAAAGGCAGAAAACTTTCTCTGATGTGGCTCCAGACTCAATCCATTTGTGATAAATTAACAGAAAGCAGAAAGCAGTCTCTAAGGGCATTAGCAAGGCTATCCCACAGGTTTTGTTCTGTGCTGTAGGCACCCTGTGGTGGGTGCTGCAATGCAGCCCTTGGAGCACTGGCTGCCACTTCTTGTAGTTGATATGAATGTGGCAGTCCCTTTAATATTAAATGGATTCTCAGTTTCATTCTGATAATTATGCTGATAGAATGACAATTTTTTTCAATTAAAGTCATTGAAACTTAAAAAGTATTATATGTGAAATTGTATTGCAAGTGTTGTCTACATCCCATGGCAATAGAAAACAGTAAGAGCAAAGAGGTCCTCTGTTTAAGCAGTCGGTAAACCAGCAGGTATTAATTTTTCAGGTATTTTTATATATATTAGATATTTTTCAGGCATTTCCCTTTCCCTTCCTTTCAACTCACTCAAATATCTTTACTGTGCCTTGAATTTCATAAAAGATTCTAGTTAAACCCCCTACATCAGAGACTTGAAAAGATTTGTGCTCCTAAAGTAAAAAAAAAACCACTCTATTTTTAAACCAACTGACACTTTCAGTGTCCAAATCATTCTTTCATTTTGTGTTTCTCTACCATTAAGCAACATGCAAATGGAGCACTTGGATAGTAGCTTAAAAAGTAAGAGAAAGATGATTGTATGAATGAATGAATGAATGAATGAATGAACACAAGTACCTAGCAGTAACCATTAGATTTAATATTTACTCTGAGTTTATGTAGGATTTGTAGTTTTACAGTAATCTGTTCCGCACTGCGTTATGAAAGTAATGTGAACTCATCTGTTTTTCCTGTTGTATCAAATGATTAAAATACATTACATAATAGAAGAAAAAAGAAAAAAAAAGATGATACCATACTAATATAACCAGATATTTTTCTTCTGTTCACCAGGATTCACAGAGAAAAGTAAAATTCAGAAAAAGGACAAAACTTAAAATATTAGACAGTTCCAAAATTTAATGGATTTTCCCCAGGAAAATTACTTATATACTCAAAAAGTAGGATTTTTTAAGTTATTTAAAATATGTTTTAAATTATTTAATAGTGTTTAAAACATTCCAACTTTCTTCTCTTGGAAAAAGTAGAAAATCTAAACAGAGTTATTTTTGAGCTATTATGGTAGCTCACTCAGATGCAGATCTCAATTTTCAATAACATGGGTAAACAGTCAAGATCAATGCAATTGGTATTCTTTTATTGTAATATATAAATTGGCTTGGTTTTTTCAGTGTTAAGTTGCTCTCAGAGGACTTGGATGAGGTTTTTTGTTTTCTTTAAAATATATAATTCTTTCACTGTTTCACTTGGAGATATTTCACTATTTTATTCAGAGCCACAGGTCTACAATTACTGACTTCTATACATTAAAGTAATTAAAAGCTGAATTAAGGCTGACATTAATTTCCAGAAATAAGGAATTTGTCCACATTCAGTAAGTTTGGGGCAGTGCCTTCCCCTAAAACACACCAAGCAGGCTTCACCACCTGCAAGACATTGAATGCCACCACAGTGTAAATCTCTAAAATTCTATTTGCTTTGGATTGGTCATCCTAACATAAAGAAAAAACAATCTGCTGTTTTATTTTTTGGTTCCATATTTACTTTTCCCATTACAGGGATCATTTTCTCCCAGTGGAAGAAATTAATTTCATAATTCTATTCATTACGATGCATTAACTAATTGTCTCCATTCTCTTGCAGTTAATTAAACTAAATTAAGTCAATTATACTTTTCTATCTCTGTCTTTTCTTTTCCTAATCTGAATTAGAGAAAGTGAACCTTAGCTGGAAAACAGAAAAGAGAAAGCATTCCCTACAGGAAAAGTGGAGTCCCTAATACCACAGTGTGAAGAAAGTTTAAAGATAAAGTGATGTAAAGGACTTTTACTTTCATTTAATTATGATAAAGAACAATTGGCCAGTGTGGGGTGTTGTTGTGGGGGTCCTTTCTGTTTAGTTGGCCATGTGTTTTTTTCTTCATAACATAGTAACATTTTTCCAAGAAATGGATATGGATGCTCACTTCACTTAGGAATTTCTGTATAAGACAGCCATGGTATAAAGATGTAGAAATATAGTGCTCATTTTAGCAGCTAAAATTTAGAAGTCAAACAATCACTGGATTTCTGTTGAAATGGGAAACAAACAACAAAACAAAAAAAAACAAACAATTTTTTGTACATTTCTTAAAGAATGGTGTATATAAAATTATCAGATTTGGTTAATTATTGGGAAATAATAAAATTTTTCCGTTAAGTTAGACATATTCATACAATGCCTTTTTTTTCTTTTTTCTTTTTTTTTTTTAATTACTTACTTCTTATTCTTCTTTTGGTTGGGTTATTTTTCTGTCACTACATAGATGTCAGAAAAGTAAATTTGAGAAGAGGCTTATGACAATAAAATGGAATGTTTCCAGAAGTAGTGCCACCCCAGTTAAAAACAAGAGTGTTTCTGATGTGCGAACACCACTGAGGATGACCAGAGAAAGTAAAAACCCTTTTCTTTAGCTTACTTTTCTTTCTTCTCTTTAACTATGATTATTAGCACAAGCGTTTAAAAGGAGCAACACTTGGTTTACTTCAGATTAGTCCAATTAGTCCCCAGAAGTGAATTCTGTGTTTATTTCCCCTTAGTACTGACATACAGCAAGACCAAAGACCTCGCAGTACAAACATAAGAAACACTTCCTATTGCACATTTGAATAAAATGCTCTCATTTCCAGCCCAGAGCAATTTGCAGTCGGTAGAATTTAATCTGTTCATGACAGTTTCAGAATTTCACAGACATTTAAAATTTTCTCTTTACTAGCATTCTGGCACTTTTTTGTTCCCTACCAAAGAAAAACTGAACTTTCTCTGTCTTGAAGCTTTTGGATGAGGCAAAATAGTCACCAACTAAAGCATTTCTTATCCCTTTCACACTCTCCACTTGGAATCAGCTGTGAGAATGTACCTGTGAGGAAGATAACTGAAGAGGGGATATGGGTAAGGGATTCCAGAGTGCTGATTTAGGCAGGTCTCTCTTCTTTTTCACATTTCTTATGCTGCTTTGGCGTTAGTTTTTCTCCCAACATGGAACTCCTTTGGCTGATACTTTATTTCAGTTCTTCTGAAGGTGCCTTGCTACAGGAGTTGTTACTTTACCATCTGTCTATCTGTCTATCTCTACATCTAGATCTATGTCAAAATATACCTCAACCTCAAAGGATCTATAGCTTAGTGCCATTATAATAATATCCATCATTATACAATAATATCTTAAAATAATATAATTATTTTCAACATATTTCTAGACCCAAGTTTCTAAAAGTGCTTTTGATGAAGTGAAATAGTCTCAGAAACTTTTTCAATTAATTCCCTTTTTTCACTGTCCCTCTAATTTACCTAAGCTGATCTCATGAAACCTGGGACATGAGAAGCTTAATGACTAAGCTAATTAAGAAATATTGTTCCAATAAAATCTGAAAGAATGTACTTTTTATATCATTTTCATTTTGATCTTTATCCTATTTCTTTCAGCTAAAACTTCAAACTCTACATCAATATCCAGAACATGTCAGGTAGATGGGAAAACATTAACCTGTATACATAATAGGACAAAGAATATACTTCATCCTTCTATCAGACATTACTGCATTAAACACTGATCAAAGATTTCTACTTCTTAATTTAAGGATTTGATATTTATCTGCTGTTTCAAGTAGTCATAAAAGATCTACCTACCAATATTTTTAAGTTTCCTTTTGGCTCATTAGGACTTTGCCCATGAATTAGAATATATCTTCAAGAGGGAATATAGGTGCTTTTGGTGTATTTTCACTCTTTGAGCACTTCACTACTCTTCTGTATATCAGTTACCCTGTCATGAAACACTCCAGAGTTTATCCTACATCTGCTAAAACCAGCAATAAGTCATCAGTCTCATTTCTGACTGTAACACATGTGTTACATAGGCATGTGTATGCATAGGTAGATATGTTTATCTATGCTGGAGAGAATGAGATAAAATCAAAGGGCAGTGAGACAAACTTGTGTTTACCAAAGTACCCATGTTACAGTAGCTGGTTACCAGCTGGTCAAGATAAGGTTATTCCCTGAATTAGGATAGCTGTTCTGATCTTAAAACATTGATTTGCATGGGAAATGTGGCATTTCTCACTCAGTGGTATTGTGTATTGAAACCTTCTGAAAGGCAGTAACGGTGTGGGAAAAATAATAGCTCCAGGCTGTCTTTGCTCCTGCCTCTGGGACTCCTCCTGACTAATTTTAATTTTACTTTACATCAGAGATCTGGAATAACCTCTTATTCAGGCAGAAGGTTCCTCTGTAGGTGCACTCTGTGTTCCAGTACTCCAAAAGATACGTTCAATTTGTAAAATACATCCTTTTTTAAACAGCACACAAGCTTACCAGGGATGTTGTTTGTAAAACCAACTGCAAACAATTTATAGTCCCACAAGATATCTGATTCCATCCAGGTCTTAATAATTTTTCCTCTTTTTTAAACAAATACAGATGCAAAAGTTCACACTGACTTTAAGCAGTGCTTTCAGACTTCAAGTGTTTTATTTTCTATCAGTTCTACTTCTCAGAGAAAAAATATGTGAATAAAGAGATGGGAAAATCTGAAAATTAGTTTTTGTTCTAGCCATGAGTACATCATAATTTCATAGATACAAAGGTGTTTGAGGAAAGCAAAAATTAGGGAGTATATAGATAAATGAACAGGAGTAATTATTTGCTGACCTTGCTACACTAACAATATAGAATACCAGAAAGTATATAAATAACAATTTTAGTGATGACATGGATATAAAATTCTCATTAAATGTAAAAATCTCAAATATTGTGCAAAACCAAAATAAAGCTCTTGGTTTATATGTTTTGCTTTATCAGTATTTTAATTCCCATTATCTATGTATTTCTAAATACAAGTCAGACAAATAACTTTCCTTGAGCAATGTTTGAGGTAGAAGGTATCAGCTTGCAAAGAATATCTTTGGTATATGATTGCTCCATAGAATCCATTATTGAATTTTTCACTCTTTGGCAAAACTCTGAGGTTATTCCTCTTCACAGAACTTGTAATCCTCATATAGGGATTACATACTTACTCAAAACTCATATAATTAACACTTTATGTGTGTAGCGAAACTTTTATGTTCAAGGTCTTTTTATAGTTAACTGCAGAAGGAAGAACATCTATAAATTTACTGAATGAAATTAATAACTTTTTATTTTCAATTTTCTTCTTTCTTTTCCTCTATTTTTTTTCCAAACGTTTTTCTTTTCCCTTCTTTTTTTTTTTTTTTTTTGGTCATTTTTTTCTTCTTTCTATTTTCTTTTTGGAAAAACAATAACAAACAAATCCAGATGTCCTTCTGGCAATCACACAGAGAAGCTAGCGATAGATTGAAATTTTGTTGGATGGTTTTCTTTAGTCAGAAATATATTTCTCATATAAGATGTCTTAAGATAAAAGGTCATTCCAGTGATTTTATATTGTTGGGGTTTTCACCTAATAAGGACATGGGCACAGGGGAATAGTAGCCTAATATTTAGCTAAAGTAACTAAATTTAAAAAAAAAATTGAAAAGGTAGACAGTTATTAAAAAAAAAGAAAAAATCTATTATTGCAAAGTATAAATTACATGAAGTTGAGAAACTAAAAATGGCAGTGGTTGCAATGACATAAATATATAAACACAATTTGAAGTAGCTCTGTTTCAGAAAGAAACTTCGTTTAATAATCTAATTGTCCTTCAGTGTTCTTCTCTTGGGGTTTTTTGTTATCTTGTTTTTTTCCTGGGGAAGTGGACTGGAGGGTACACCTGTTTTTCCCAGGGAAGTGGACTGAAGAGTTGAAAAATGTTACAAAATTAGGAAAAAAAACCAAAAACCAACAACAACAAAACCAAAACACCCAAAAAGCTAACAACAAAAGAAAAAAAAAAAAAAAACAACAACAATCCCAAAACAAACAAAGCAAAAAAACCCCAAAACACCCAAACCAACAAACTACAACATTATTTATTTCTTATTTTTGTATATCTAAAAAATATGGAAGGCTTGCAGGTCTTTAGCTCAACATTAAACATTATTGAAACATGAATTATTTTTCTAAACACTATCTACCTGGAAAGAAAGCAGCAATGAAACCAGACAATGGGCTGTTTCACCCAGCATTCTTGATATCAAGATTGAAATGTCCTTGGAGAGTAATAAGAATACTTTTTTGATCATTGTGACGTTTTTATGCTGCTCTATGACCAAATAATATGATGATCTGCATGCTAAAGCACTGTTTATTAATCTCTATCTCAAAACACAAAAGAGACTTCTGCTATAGTGTTTTAAGAGAGATTCTGGTTGAAGATACTGTCAGAGCAACCATGTACAAGAATGAGAGTTCTGTGTTCTGGTTCTTGGTTTTGGTAATAAAGAAAAACTAGAAGGAGCTTTCTGAATATTGTAAACCCCATGAAATCTGCTCTGCTTCCTGAAGGCATTGCCTGTATCCATGTATAGAAATAGCTCATGGGAAGCACAGTGCCAGACTATTTCTTTCAAACATTAGATTCCTGAGAACTAAAATCTCCTGCATCAATTTACCCTATATTTAATTAATATGCCACACAATAGGCTTACTATCTTAGGAAGATTGTAAAAAAATAGCACTAGATTTAGTACTTTCCATCTACCTTAATTTAGCAAATTAATGACTTTGAAATAGCCCAGATCAGAAACACAGAGCTCTCAGAGACATTACTAAATTCAGATTTTTTTTTGTAATTGCTGAAAAAAGAATAAAAGAGAAATTAAGTTTGTTGGTGCAGAACATAGAAAAAACAGTCAGTGCTGGAAAGTAATGAAAAAGTGTAAATTAATCAGCAACACTACAGACTTTTTAATCATCCTGCTTATTTGGGGCATTAAAAAAGGAGGCTGCACTATTCTATAAGAAGAAATATTAACTATTACGGAAGTTAAAGTAACTTTCACTGCTTGGCAGCTGCTTTGTGGGTGACAGTAGTAATCACAGTTTTGACCACTATCTGAGTAAAGGTAGCAATCACACAAGTTAGCAGCTGGAATTAATTAAATTCAAACTTGACTGTTGGAGGTAAGTAATAATTCTCTCACCCACAGGGCACAGATAAAATACTGTGAACATGAAAATTTTAGGTGTTTAGAATATATTAAGTTGATGGGAAAATAGTGTGTTTTATTTTTGAGATTTATGCAAATTTAATTTACGTAATTATACTCCTGGTGCAAATTCCCTTCCAGTTTAGGAGAAATTAACTTTCTGTGCCAGTATCCTTAAATGTCAGAAAGGGATGCATAATTTCTTAAAGGACATAAGGGAAGCAGACAGAGAGAAACTTCACTTTGGCTTACATGTTCAGATTTGTTATGGTATCTAAATTGGAAAGTAACTAAGACCAACACATTTTTTGTCGGTAAAATCATGAATATTATGAAATTTCAAGCTACCACAGGATAAAGCCCAAATCCCAAAAAAATTGCTTTGGCAGGGAATGGTCTAAACCCTTAAATCTACATCGCATTAAATAATGACTATGTTTAAATACTCAGTACTTTAATACCCAAATAGAGTAGAAGAGCCATAGAATGGCTTGAGTTAAAGGGACCCTTAGTTATCATCTTCTTGCAACCCTGTTGCCACGGCCAGGGAGACATTCCACTGGATGCAATTGTGCAGAGCTTCAACACTTCAAGGGACGGGGAACCTACAACTTGTCTGAGCAACCTGTTCCAGAGTCTCACCACACTCAAAGATTTTCTCCCTAATATCTAATCTAAATCCTTCAGTTTAAAGTCATTATGTCTTGCTCTATTGCTGCACTCCCTGATGAGAAATCCCTTCCTGCCTTCCCCAGTAGCTGTTTGGGGGCTGTGGTTTGGATTTGTGCTGGTAACAGTGTTGGTAACACAAGGATGGTTTCACTCTGATTGAGCAGTGCTTGCACAGAGCCATTCCATCCCACCAACAATGGGCTGGGCCTGCCCATGGGCAGGGGTGCATGAATTCTTTCTTTTTCTTCGCTTCCATGTATGCCCTTTTTTTACCTGTTAAACTATCCCTACCTCAACCCACTTTGAGTTTTCTCACTTTGTCACTCCCCATTTTTTCCTCTGTCTCACTGGAGGCTGTGTGAGGCTGAATTGTTGGCCAAGGTAAAACCACAATACTATAAAAAGTAATTTAATCAAAATAGTCTTGCATTTATCCCAGTGCCTTGCAGCGGACCAAAATACAGGCATGGTACAAGTAGCTTAGGTTAAATAAGATAATTTATTGTTTCACCAAGGAGTTTCTTTGAGCAAATCCCTCAGTGTTTGAAAAAAAGGAAAATCTGCCCTAAAATATTTCTCAGTTCTCTTGTGAATTTGCAAATCAGTTTTCTGCCTATGGTTCTTGTTTTGCCTTTCTCCATTTATGTCTAAAAGATTTAATCCCCAGCGTACCAATTTACTGTTACCTGCTGGGGCAAACTGTGGAGTGCCTGAGGGTTGCATTTTCCTAATCAACCATGTCAGGGGATCTCTTGGACCACTTCACTCCTTCACTGCAGTCTGTGAGGTCTGATTTTTTTTGCATGGAAGGCAAGGGAAGAAGAGGAAGGGAATGAAAAGAGGAGAAGGAAAGCAGTGAAGGGAATCTGGTTGCTGCTAGGATACATTCATATTCAGAAAGGGCTCCAGGGAACAGGTGCCAAGAAACGTTCACAGCCATAATCAAGAATTTCTGAAGCTTTTGTCCTGGGTGGACTTTAGTGGGGAGAGGCAGTTTGATGCTTCGTTGGTTTGCTGAATTTTCAGCTGTTCTATTGTTTTTGTATGCTGTCTTATCTGATTATTTTTCACTATATTTATGCAAACTTCAGGACTGGATTCTTACTTTATCTTTCTTTCTAGCACTATGTAAATAAAGTCATCAGTTCAGAAAAGATAACATAGAAATCAGGAATAAAGGCAGAGAAGATAATATTATAATTTTAAATCTTAATAATAATGTTCATGAGTTTTCATTCATTCATAATATCTCTCCTAGGTTTGTCACTGTTGTATTAGGTATATCTGAAGTTTAAGAAGGTACACTAAGGACAGAATCTGAGAAATTTGCAATATAAAATAAATAAGCTATTGGCAGGCAACCATAAAACAGGATAAGACAATCTGTGCAGAGACTGTCAGTTTAGGTTTGTACCTCAAAATCACAGTCCTATTTCATTCCAGCCTACTTCTTTTATGTGCAAGCTGTAGATGTCCAAAACCAGTACCAAGCACTTGAATAATGCTTTAAAGCATTATTCTTCATGTTTCATTCTTACATAGCTGCAAAATTACCAACAAGGTAAATGGAATTTCTCTGAACTTAAGCAGACAAATTTGCCTTTAGGCAATAGGAAATTTAATCTTATACAGCTAATTTTTCCCAATATCACACAGGATTTTGTCAAAGATTTGCCTTCCCAACCATACATATTGGTTTATGTGATTCTACAATAAATGGAAATTATTGAACTGTTTTTGAATTAGGATTTTTATATGGTGTTGCATAGCATTTGAATTAGACCTGGTTATAATTAGGAAAACCTCCTTGGAAAGAAAGATATCCTAATAACATTAGTAGGATTAGTAGGCATAATAATAATAATAGTAATATAGTTTTAAAAAAATCTGTAATTGAATTAAACCCCTTAAGTACCTCTAAAATTGGACACTGCCACTGAATATCAGAAGAACAGTTTGGAGTGGTGAAATGAAAACAACTTCACAGTTTCCTCTTTCTATTCTTTGAGATACCCTGACTATTACTCAGCCTATTCTATGGCCAGGTGGAAAGCAGATGGCATTACAGTGAAAGCAGGGTGTATTCACCTCGTTGCTGTGTACAATATGGTGCACAATGTCATGCATCTTATACAAGTATGTGTGCCACAATACCTGTAGTATAGACTTTTTCCTTCTTTCAACAGGTATATTCCCAAATGTACCTTTTCCACTGCTGTATAGACTCCCCCATTCAGGCTTTGCTAGGGTCCAGTCGCAACAGTCTGGAACTAAAATATGCTATTTCATCTTACTTCCCAGATAATTTGCCAAGACAACTAGCAGAGTTTAAACTTGTTCAGGTTTCTGTATCAGTGAACAGATGGTGCAAATTCACCCTGAGATACAGAACCTGCACCATCCCTCTTTCTCAGAGAGCTTATTGCATATTAGTTTCTGTGGAAGGAGACTCTATAGCTAAGGACACACTGTGATAGGCACTGTACAAGCATCACAAATTGAGAGTGTTTGTCCAGGGAGTTTAAATTTAAGTTTGAAATGAGAGACAGCAGGTGGATAAGACAGATGGAGAGGAAACAGAGAAATAGCAGTAAGACAGCTGTAACCAGCGCAATAGGCAGTGGTCACACCAGCTGGCTAATCACTGACAAGTGGTTTCTATCATTGCCACAAAGACAAGCTCGAAGGAAGGATTTAAAGCAGAAGTGAGGATTTTTGAAAGTTGTTTCCACACAGAAGTGAGAACAGGAAAAAATGACATTGTTTGTGTGGAAAATGCAATAAACAGGCAATCAGAAGCCAGGATTCCAACCAGCATGGCAGTGGAAATCTTCACCCTTAATGTGTATACACAACAGATGAGGTGGTAATAATCCTTGGAGGTTTTAAAAGTAGACCAGGATCTTGCTTAAAATGAGAGCTCCAATAAGGAGGATTAGTGTCAGCTCTTTTGAAGCAATGAACACCACAGTGATGTGTATAAACCCACCTAGAAATTAGATTTGTTGAAGAAAGACAAGTTTAAATATGACTGAGAAAGAGGAGGCAAAATTTCCTTGCTTACAGGTATACATAAAGAACTCAGTGGCACCAACTTCAATAGCAGAGATTGGGAGGTCTGAATGGGATGTGGAAATGGATGTTGATGATTGGCATGTCTGCATTTTCATCTCAAAAATAAAGTCAGAAGGCTTTTTTCTATTGCAACTCATGGACCTCTGTGGTCTTCTAATGTTCCCCATACAGAGGATTTCTGTAGAGTCCTCATGTCTGATGTCCTGCAGAGATGGATGGCTCTGTCACCGGGGAAACTTCACCCTCTCTTTCTATCAGCATCCAAAAATTATCGATCTTTAAGAACTTATTTGGAGCAGGTTTTCTACTTAAGAACACAGCTTTTCAGTTTTGGTACTTTATGCTCATCTCTGAATCTTGCATCTCTCTCTGTGCATCTCTCTCCTCTCCACAGATGGTTTCAACAGCTTGAGCTCGCCCCTTTGCAGATGATGCCAGATGCCAGATGCTCCCTCCCTAACAGGCAGCTTAATTCCCTTTCGCCCACGTGCACAGAAACAGGTGATATCAGGTGCCCTCTCAGCTCCAGGTCTGAGCAAAGTGAGTGCCAACACACACACACACACACACACACACACACACACACACACACACACACACAAAAGCAAGATCTGCATATAGAGCTGCATATAGTAAACAAATGAAGCCAGATATGTTTTCAGGAGTTACAACTTGCTGGAAGAACTTCACTTTTCAGTGCCGCCTCCAATGTCTAATCAATATTTACTCTTTGCAACTATTTATTCTCCTTTGTAAATCAACTGTAAATCAATTAAAATTTAATACTTGAGATTTAAGGGGATAGTATAAGGTATTTTAGTTCATATATACGTCGCAGATTTGCAATGTGGTAATTTGCAACGTAAACATTTATCCCATTTATCTCTGGATCTCAATAAATTCTGTATTCAGCAGTTACTGGAAAACTAATGAAACAACCTTTTGTTTTGATGGAACAAATTGTGTAGATACAATATTTTATCTGGAAAAAAAGTGTGTATATATATATATATATAAATATATATATATGCATGTGTGTATATATATATATAAAACACACAAAAGTTGTAAAAAAATTTTATGGTCTACTTCAGGAATGCTACAAAGTTTAATATTTTATTTCTAACTGACATTTAGTGCCCCTTAAAACATATCTGCATCATATCTACTCTTATTATTAAAAAAAATTTATGAATGTAAGTGAAGGGTGCTAAGGAATGATATTCCTCTGCCGACAATTTGTTTATTTTATATCTTTCAAACATTTTGCAGATGTCAAACTGTTGATGACTCTTTTTCTCAAACTTGAAGGCAGAGACAAGTGATACTCTGAAACATATTAAATGCAACATTGGTTACTTTGTCATCTTTTTCCACCTTGTTCTGTAGGTGGTCCTATTTCTTCCGAGGTTTAGCTATACAGAAAAATGCAAAGAGTTCAATCTGGAGACTAGAAGAAACCTATTAAGTTCTACACTGTAAGGGTCTAAGCATGAACTTAAGGATACTATGTTCTGATATTAAAAGCTTCAAGTGACCCAAATCTATGTCTGGGATAGCTGATTATATGACTCAGCTGGCGCTCACAGAATACACAAAATTCTAGAGTTCTCTAGGAAATTATTTTAAAGTTTTTTTTAGTTTCTGTGCTTTTTAAAGTCAATTCCTGGACACAAGACTTGCTATGGTCTATAATGAGTAATTAACTCTGTATTAGTATCCCAGAAAACAGAAATTAGTCAAATAAAACCAGACAAATATTTTATCAAATTCTATCAAAAAATTGCTAATGTCCTTTGAAAGTTCTTCAAGATAATACCATAATTCAATATGGAGAGATATGAATAAGATGTTTAATATTCTCTGGCTTTGGTAAGAAAGTATTTTTTAAGTCTTTCCAGCATTCTAGACAATCTGTAATATAATGAGAGGGTTACTCTTAGAAGAGCATTAGGTGACCCACTCCTTCCATGGGTCAAGCCAGCAGATTGCTCCAGCACAGACTTCCCACAGGGTCACAGTCCCCTCTGAGCATCTGCTTGTTCTGGCGTGGGGTCCTCCACAGGCTGGAGGTGGATCTCTGCTCCCCTGGACCTCCATGGGCTGCAGGGGCATAAGTGACCTCACTGTGGTCTCCACCACAGGCTGCAGGGCAGTCTCTGCTCCGGCACGGGGATCACCTCCCCTGCCTCTGTCCTCACTGACCTCGCTGTCTGCAGAGCTGATTCTCTCACATATTCTGACTCCTCTCTTCTCCAGCTGTAACTGCTGCTGCACAGACCGGGTTTTATTTCTATGGAATCTAGGCTGTAGACCTCTCACCACTGAAACATTTCCATGTAAACACATTATGGTCTGTAAAAGTCACTAGAAAGAAGTGCCTTTGAAATACAAAAAGTAATACTGAGGAAGATGAGATAAAATTATAAAGAAATAGTATTACAGTGGCAAAGAACAGATAAAAACTTAAGGCTAGTCCAAATCAAAATAGTACATTCCTAATATAACTGCCCAAAACCTGGTGGTTTTCAATCTTCTTGCTTTATGGCAGCAGTCATTTCAATATCATACCCCTGAATATGGAGTAAAAGTGCCCAGTGCAGGAAAGTGGTATTCTCAGATGTTTTGCTAGACCATGAAAAGAACTATCTGGGATACATCTAATTGGTACTCTTGATCTTAGATGAAAAGATATCTAAAAGTTACACAACATTTGAATTAGGTCTGCCTCTTTCAGGGTAAAGTATTGATTTAGAAAGTGTCCTAGGGCTTTCTTGAATGCTTAGGAAGGTCCAAGCACACAGCTGGTTAGGCGTATCTTCAGAGACTTTATGCTATATCTAATATATTTAAACACATAGAGAATGCCTACCTCTAGATTTGATGTGCTTTTGCAGACCACTTGAAGATATGCAATAGTTTCATTATGTCAGACCTTTAAAATGCAATTTATGGGATATCTTTGAGAGCTTTTTTGTTCTAGTTATTTTGATCTATACAGTAAGGTTGTAGTGAGCACAGAAACACTGCAAGTCCTTGTCTTAGCACTGGGATATTCAAAACAGAGTATCTTCCTGCCAGAGATTATAGACTCCACTACCTCCTTTTCAACAAAATAACATCTTCTATAGCAAACATGAACTCATTTCTAAATCCTTCACATTAGATTCTGGACCAAAGGATTCATATTACAGTTTAAATGTCTGGATTCCTCTTTAATCTATTGCGCAAACATCAAATTCAAAAATATTACACAGAATCATCTCCCCTTGGATGAGTAAAACTTATCAGTGTTATTCCCCATGAGGTTTTGAAAATAGCTATTTCACTGCCTGATAGCATGAAAGTCTCCAGAAATGATCTGAAAGGTAATCATTGACTAAATTGCAAAAATAAAGACCCTTGATCACTACAGATATTTTAGAACAGGCTGGATAGTTGACTTCCTTTCTTTTTCTAAAATAGCTTAGATTTCAATTTAATAAATTCATATCCTGCAAGTGAACCTGCTTCTCAAAATGCTAAAACTGTATCAAGGGACTTGGTAAAGTTTTGTTACTGTTGATGAAGCTTTTATTTGTAAATCACCAACCTGAGGGTATTGTAGCTCAATAAAGATTGAATTTATTTTCTCAGTTTTTTGATGGTTTTTCAATTACTAGAATATTAGACATGGTAGTGGTTTGTTATAACTACTCTTTATACTCACAGCTGAGGAATACATTCAGAGCAGGAAGCTCCATGTGAAAACTGAAAGTTGAGCTCTGGGCAGACAGGAGCCCCAGGCAAGTGGCCAGGAACTTTCCTGTGCTTAGATTGTTAGGGCACAAAAACCCAGGGATTCCTTTATTCTGGATCCCTCCTTACAGGCTCCATCTTGAGCTGTTGTTCTTTTATTAAATTATTGCACCATGATTGCATTATTTTAAGGATCTGGGTGTCTCAGATTGCTGTGGGAAAGCTGGGGTCAAGATGGTGAGGAAATCTGACTGTGTGAGTGTGGGGATGTTGCTGCAGAGGGGCTTCTGTCCCAGCTCAGGTGGTGTGAATGTGACTGCCAGAGTGGCTCCTGGATGGTCAGACATGGAAGTTTCCTTAAATCTCACCACATATGACACTCTTTGGATATTTAGAAAAATTATACAAGGTGTGAATCTTCTTGGGAGCTGTGGGTATATAAGACCTTGCTCTTAGTGACTCATTATGTGAGATATCTTTAACCAGCAGTAAATCCAAGCAAACTTAATAGCACAGATGTTGGTAATTTCGTAAAAATTGTAGGCAAATATTCAAGGACTCATAATCACCATCCTGTAACTACTAAAACTTGGAAATGAGGATATGCAGAACAAAGAGAAGACAATGGGAAGTAATTATAATAACCTGTGAGAAAACGGACAGTGGAGAAATGTTGCAAAGGTGGGCTGCTGTCCACAAAAAGGATACAGATAATTTTTGTTTTTGTGACAGAGACATTACCATGGGGTGGGAAAGAGAACTGTGCCTATATCCCTTGGGTTGATGATTTAGTGTCAATTTTCACAGACAGTTATGGTCTGACATGATACATTTGAAATGAGATGGTTTTGCTAACTTTACTGAAATTCAGTGTATATAAACACAAAAAAAGTAATGTTTCTCAATGGTCTTTACATTATTTGCTCTCAAGTGTTTGCCCTCTTTTAGACTCAGTCAATTTTGGCGTAGTTTTGCTCAGCTTTTAGTCCTTAGCAGACCTGGGCCAAAGAGTCAGAGCCTGTCTGGAGAGGAAAATCAACAAAGTGCTTAGAACAATGACAGTGTCTATAATCTGTTTATGAGTATGACAGTGCAACTTCCTTTAACTTATGCTCTTCTTGGTCAACAGGTTGGCTGAAAAGCTCTAAATTGCAGTATTGACTTATTGAAATTGGAGCAACTGACTAAGGTTTGTGTCAAAAGGTAACACTGCAAAAGAAAGCTCTGTTCTCTGTACAACTTTTTTCAAACCTATTTCCTTAGGAACTCTGGCTAAAACTTGATGAAATGTCAAATCTTCACAGGTTTGCCCTTAATGAGCAAAACTTCAATTATACTTCAAGGCATTCTACCTCTTTGAGGCTTTTTTCCCCCTTTCTTGAAACTCTCAGTCTCCAGCTGTTAAAGTGCTTCAGAGACCTGCGAGGTATTATTGATTTTCCTTTTCCAAAAAAAAAAAAGAAAAGAAATAAGAAAAAAAGGGAAAAAAACCCCAAAAAATAAGTAAAAGAAGTAAAAGAAAGAAAAAGAAAAAAACCCCCAAACCACTAACTCTAGGCAAGGTATGAATACTGGACTGTTGAATGTTTTGCTTCCAACTTATAATTTCTTTATGTCCTAAATCCAGACGACTCTTACTAATGTGTTTTCAGTACAAATATTTAAAATTTATAGATCCTACCTTGCTTTCAATGTCACAGTTATATATCACAAATAGCAGTAATTAAGCTAAGGGGCTTATCCAGGTTTGTACTCAGAGGAGAAGAAATCTTGTCTGTAGTCCAGTTCACTGCACAGATTTAAACATCTGTTCTATATATTTTCTCAAACTTGAAATTTCCTGATGACAATAGTTGGGCAAATACAAGCTGTTCTTTTATTCAATATAATACAGCATTATTTTTACCAGGTTAGCTATGAAAAGTTGTATGGTTTTTTAGAAGATTTGAATTTTTTTTATCAGTTTTAAATTTAATGTCTCTATTATATTGTATCACACATAAAAATATCTCAAGTAAATATTAAATGCAATACATTTACAGTAACTTTTCTTTCCACATTGACTATATCAGTTTTTAAGGAAGACTTTTAACTGACTCCTCAAAGTATTTCAAATTATTATCCAACATCTTAGGAAATGCACAGAAACATTGACACTTGATCTAACAATGTTACAGTGACTAAACAATTCAAATGTTAAGATGAATCTGAATTAAATTCATATCAACTTTTAGTGTTAGAAATATAAAGATGGGAAAATATGATCTGGGACATATTTCTCACTAGAACTACTTCCTGTGTAAGGGAAGAACTATAATGAAAACCACAACACAGTACTAAATCAGAAGAGTTTGGCTAAGATTTAGTTGCATAACATGGAGTAAATCCCACCAGTGAAAGAGAGTAAAGGACTCAAAACAGATGGAATTCCAAACATCTTTTCCATCAGAGTTAACTGGTGTCATATTTAATTACTGGTGAAGTATCTCAGAAACATTGTATTTGCAGTATTAAATGTGAAATTTATTTAATGGCATCTGTGATAATGATCTATATTGTTAATACACCAGATAAACTGGCTGGGGGAAAGGACTATTCTTCTCCTCCATATAAAGACTATATAAATAGTCCATCCTCTTAGTGGCTGCAGTGTGACGTGATGTGTGCAAGTCTTTTTAGCTCTAACTGGATTTAGAGATTTAGAGAAAAGCAGAGCAATTAGAAAACTACATTCATAATTATCAGTTTTAGAAGATGATAGGTGTAAAGAAATGGGTTTTATGGGCTTAATAGGGAGAGTATGGCAACTTATATAATTATTCCTCACTTTCTGCAGACATGCTGTAAAAATATTAATTTACTCATTCCAGAAAGGTGTTGAAAGAAGAAAATAAAAGGACTGTCATTGTGCACAGCATGTGTTCAGCTCTAAATGTAACAAGGCACTGTCCAGCACAACTGCTGTGGTTACAGAGCTAACAACCCCATGTAGAAAGTGTTTTCATCCCAAAGGAAACTCAAACCTGTCAATTGAGAGGATTTAAATGACAACACATTCTACTTTTGATGTTGATTTTGATTTAAAAACCCATTAAGAATTTTTGAAATGGTTCTCTTTCTTATTAAAAAAAAAGTAAAAAGGAAACCTTCCAGCTATTGTCTAATAAATTAGAATATTGATTCATTCTTTGTAAAATATGTTATAACAAAAGAAAGACACTTTTAATAATTCTTATCTAGCTTTATATATGTCTCAAAATTACAGTGGTTATTCTTTCAATATTACATTATTCAAGTTTTTTCCAGATTAATATTGATTACTCTTAACAAGCTTTACATACAAAGAAATGCTTAATTTTTAAACTTCCAGATCTCTATCCTATTGTTATGTCCTCTAACCAGACTGCTAGACAAGAGAAGACAAATCTCTCCCTTAAAGTACAGCAGGCCAGACATGAAATTCAGGTGCTGTTCAGTTGTCCATCGTTTCAATAAGCAGTTTGCTGTGTCAATTATCTAATGCAAACAAGGTAGCTCTCAGTTTATTGTCAATATTTTGTCTCTGTGGGCTTTTTAAGTTAAAAGGCACTAACTGCAGACATCGAAAAGAAGAAAAAAAATCATTTCCCTGCTGCAGAAAACTGGAGAAATTTCTTCAGGGTCTCAGCTGGTATTTGCTTTCTCAGAGTTGGATAGAAGCATGCTACACAAGGTAAGATTTTCTAGGATTTTTTTCTTAGACTTGACACAGAAATAGTCCTGTACTTTGGTAGAAACTGTTGCATATTTTTCTCTTTAGAATGTTAGGTCATTTATGCGGTTTTCTCTCTATGTATTCTAATCTTTATCATCTGTTATCAGAAAAAAAGAGTGTGTTCAATAGAATAAGACACAAAGAGAAATAGCATTCCATAAATAGCAAAAGGTTTTTTTTCTGATAAAAACTGAAGAGGCTTCTAACTCTAAGGCAAATTACAAACCTTTGCTTATCAGGGTCTGAAACAAGACATTCCTGAAAACTAAAAATGAAAAACTCCTCAGGAGAAAAAGGAACCAAAGGTTTGGACAAAAGAAGAAGAGATGCAAGATTCCCAGAACATTGTTTGACTTGATCAGTACATACTACCCTGCTATAAAATTTGGCTGAAATAGAGCTAATGTAATAAGTATTTCAGGAAGTGTGGAGTCTAGAATAGTTTTCTCTTGTGTTGGGTCTTCCAAAACTCCTGTCAGGCAAAATGCTTGTCAAAGAGGAAAGAAACTGGTTTTGAGTTTGGGCTTTTACTACTACTACTACTATTATTATTATTATTATTATTATTATTATTATTATTATTATTATTATTATTATGTTTTGTTTGTTTGTTTAGGTTTGGTTGAGATTTGGTATTTTTTCTTTTTGTGATCTGAGGTTTTGGGAAAGTTTTTTATTTTCTTGTGGCTTAATAGACATATATACATTCTTCAACTTCTGTAATTTCAGCAGTTGAAAGGTAATTACAAAAGCAAAGCCCAAGGAATAATTCCTCATATTTATATCTGCTTTGTTTATTAAATTACCAGAAAATCCTGTGTAAGGGTGAAACCTCACTGATTGCAGGTTCTAATTTTTTTGGTGATTTTTCAAATAATTAAAACCAGCTGGAAATGTAAATTAAGCATTAGGTTAACATTAATATAAATTTCTCAGTCATAGTCAAGCTAATTGAGATTCAACTAATAATGAGTTATAGCAACTTTGGTGCCAATTATTGTAAGGAATTAGCACACCGAGTTAGTCTTACAATAGAGACAATTTTTCATGACTTCTGTTGAGCATAAGCAAAGCAATGTGTTTAGCCAGTTTTTAACATCTCCATTCATTATCTGGAAGAAAACAGAAGCAGCATATTAATTAAACTTATGTACATGGTTAAGACTATTGTTAACATTTAGAAGGAAATTAAGGGAATAAAAGGTGACACAAATTTAAAAGACGATGTTTTATATAAAATAATTGCTAATGTTAATATTCTTTTTAAATAATTTGTCAATTTTTAAATAATTTGTCAAAGCTGAATTAGTCAAAATTCAGCTGTTAATGTAGAACATTATGTATAGGATATTTACGTGGGACATAAAAAAGACCTGTCTTCATAAGAGAATTTAGAGAGGAAGGGACCTCAGGATCTTTCTAGTCCAGATCCTGTTCAAATTAGGGTCAATTCTGAGAGCAAACCAGACTGATTAGAGTTGTGTCTTGTCAAACCTTGGTAATCAACAAAGACAGAAACAGTGCAGCCTCTTTGGGAAACTCATTAGTCACTCCTCATGAGGAAAAGATTATTCTTTAATTTCACCTGAAACCCTCTTTTCCACAGTCGTTCTCATTGTCTTTTACTGTTAAAGTCTCCATCTCTCAACTCTCGAGGTTCAAGTCTCATCAAATCAGCTTTTGTAGTCTTCATCAATTGTAAATTGGCTGTGAGAAACATTGTTGTGTGACAGGAGGTAGACTTTGGTCAAGAGTAGAAATTCCTGAGCTAATGTTCTTCCTAGCAATGGTAATGGCTGGACTTCTGCAATTAGGGTTAAGAATTTGTTTCATTTTCAGGGCATTGTTACTTCATTTCCACTTTCTGTGGAGTCAGAGCAGAGAGCAGTGAACCTCACTTGCTACAAGCATGTCCTGCCCCATGCTATGCAGCCGGGTATGACATTTCTTAAAACTCTGTTATGCTTGTGAGCACTAGATTATGAACCAAAGTTAATCACAGCTGTTATGACCCCTCAGCTGCTCATCTCTCTGACCAAGCATTCCTTTTGCTCCTTAAAAACAGGCTGTTTGGCAGTCACCTCTACCTGCTTTTGCAATGAGGTAGAAAAGAGAATGCTTTTAACTGTCTCTCATCGCTGGCATAGATTCTGCTGAAATTGCTGCTTCATGCCTGAAAAACCAGACCAAATAAAAGATATTACTTGTGTCAAATCAAAAATGCGCCCTTTATTTCTCCAAAACATGATGGGACAAAAAGTAGACATTCAACCTAGATTATTTATGCACAAATATTACATATTTTATTCTTATTCAACAGACATTTTTTGCTAATTCAGTCCAAGTTAAATGAACTTCAAAATTACTTCAGAATGAATGCTTTACTTTTCCCCAGTAAGTCCTGTATTCATTTCCCCCCCGCCCCCTCAAATACTTTTAGCTGTATTAAAGAAGAAATAATCCCACAACTTTATAGAGGAACCATACTGACGTGTGTGTCAGATATGAGTGCTGCTTATGCTCTCTAAATTATTAGATTTCATTTTTTTTCTAGATGAAAAAGAACAATTCTGGTACCATGTTACTAAGAGAAGTAATCTGTTAGTAATTCTGTTGGAGTATGTTTGTACCTGGAAAGACAGCAGGACACCAGTAGAAATTTTGTGGAACTTCAGTGAAAATTTGTGCAAGCTGTGCTAATTTTATCCTAAAATGGTGTGAAAGATGTTTCAATAAATAAAGCAAGTGACTCACTCTTATCTAGTTTATGAATGTATTCAGAATAACATAAGGAATTCAAATTTAACCAGAAGGTTATGATTAGTAAAATGGAAGGAAGGGATTACAAGCTCAGGGAAAAAATATTTGCTTTAAAGGGTAGAGAATATATGAATAGTCAATCATAAGATTACAGAGTGCAGAAACAAGTATCTAACATATATTAGTATTTTAAAAAAGATGTTCTATAATGTATTTTTGAGAGGTAGTACTGCTATAAAGCTATACATTAGTAAGTTCAACACAATATGAATAATTTTCTGCAATTTAAGCCAGTTAAGACTTCTTTGGCATAGAAGTCTCATCTCCAGCTTCCTGCCTCAAATTTCTGATGTATGTGTTAATCAGTTTTGCTTAAATAAGGGTGTCATGATAGTGCCCATAGATATCATGTATTGACCAATCCATTCAAATGACGTTGTTTTCTGAAATTTCCCAGAGAAAATTAAATAACCATCAAAAGAACAGCATAATTTCCATCAATGCCTTTCTGCCTCTCAGGAGTATTGGAATTGGGTTATTCCAATGTCATTTAAATTCCTCTTTCTTTGTAAGACAACTATCCCAAACAATTTACTTAGAAAGTGAAATCTTCTTATTTCTTGAAATTGTCTTTCGACATTATGTTGCTGTCAAAAAATGATGATGTATATAAGCCATCAAACATGGCAAATTTGTTTTCATTAGGAAGCTTTTCAATTGTGTCTGTGTGTGGGGTTTCATAACCTTCTTATACATAACCTCTAGGAATCGCAGGGAGATGAGAGGAGCACAGATCGCCTGCTTGCTCTTTATTTCTCCTCCTGAGATTTCACTACTGCTTCCAGCACGTTTAACTTAATCTTTTCAAAAACAAATCTCCTCTTTTGTCTTACTAAGCCTTATCTATCAAGCCCATTTTGAGAGTCTGGATGTGAATAATATAATGATTTGAATTTTAAGATTTTATAAGCTATATGCAGAAGAAGAATACTAATGTGTCTTATTAGACCCATTAGAAAACCACTGCCATATTGATATTTCATATTCCAATGCCAAGATGGTTTATTGATTTTCCTAAATTTATCCCCAGAATGTATTAGAACCATAAAGGATCCTAAATATGAATAAATTGTTTTTATAGAGTCCAAATTATAAAACAGTATAAGGAGCAAATAAGCAAGCAGAAAGTTAAAGTAACTTAGTCTTAAGAAAATGCATTATGGATGGTTTAACATTTTCAATATTATTGTTTCAAAACAATATTCATGTTTATTTGTGATCTTATAAATATTTTAATGTATACAGTGCTCAGAATAATAGCTGTAAAGGCCAAAACATGTAAGAAAAAAATATAAATTGCTAAATATGAAAATAATAAATGTAGGGGATTTTTTTTTAAAAATATGGTCTCTGTGAAAAACCTCAGAGAAAAAAAATTTATGATATGACTATACAGGTCATTAATCTATCCAGTTCTGAAATCTTACTGATTTTGTGTTCATATAAAATAAGATATTTTTCTTCCCTTTTATGTACTATTCTGATTTTTTTTTTTTTTATTAGCAGATAATCGAAAGAAAACATGCCCTTGGGAGTGGTAAAGTAAATTTACCCTTTACTTTGTAATGGAGATGCTCAAGGGGACTACAAAGATTTTCAGAACCAGCACACTATATTACAGAAATGTTAGGAAATGGTTTATGTTCATATTTAAGTCTGTCTCTTTTTTTTTTAATTCCAGAAAGGCCTTTTATATATATTCTAGTTATCCTTTACTCAACTCTCATCAGGTCCCTGGTTTAAAAGTGTCCTACAAAAAGTACTTGTACATTCATAAGGAATAAACAGCATTTAGAACAGGGACAATCTTTTTTTATCGCATTTATATTTCTTTGTAAGTTTGGGGTGTTTTATTGTTCAAGGAAATGAGAGGTTTACAGTGCAGGCTGGTTCAAGGCACAGTGCTAAAAGGCTCTGTGCATTAACATCTCCATACATGTCTGCAAAAGGCACTCCACTGCTGACTTACAGCACCTCAGCTGCTCTCACGCTGCTTGTGTTCCCTTTCCCAGTGCCAAGGCTGTCAGATTTGTGTTGAGCTGCGTGGTGGGGTTCGAACTAGCAAGCTTTCCACTGAGGACTACAGAAAGATCACCAAAATAAATCCATGCTTTCTCTAACCTGGATGTGAAAGGAACATAAACCAAACAGTCCTTTCTTTGACAACGTCAGTGACCCTAACACTTACACTCATTCTGATAACAAAGATGTGACTTCCATACTTTCACACCTTCCTAAATGTCAGTCAAGCAGCTTCTGAATGAAGTTCCTAAATTTATTGAAGGTTATATAGGACTTGGGAGTCTTGCTTCTTTCTGTAAAGAAATGAATGTGTACATGGAAAATCTGTGATTCCAGATCTACGTCTTAGATCCCATTCTCTATATTTTTATGCCAGAGAAAAACTTTTTTGTTGAACTACAGTGAGAAATCCTTGCTTAGTGGAGGTTTAAGTGCTGTTAAAAGTCTCTGAGATTAAAGTTATCTGGAGTTGAATGTGATAAGCAAGAGGAACTGGGAGAACTTGGCAATCCCAGGGTCATGAAATCCTTTGAAACTTAGCTATAATCATTGATTATTAGTATTACTATGTGACAAAGAAAAGTGTGACAGCAGGTAAGTAGACAATCAATTTTCATGTCCTACTGTCCCACTTCAGCTCATACTGAAGACATTTGTGGAAAACTGAACTCTTCTTTTCTTTTGTAGTAATCTCTTTAAAATCTGATTTATGAATCTACTGGGTATCTGAACCACATAAACTAAAATGACAGCCAGTATTCAACTATTCCAGATGACAGTTTCGGTTAATCAGAACATGACAACTTTTTCAGAATTTATAAACATTTCATACACAGATTAAAAAATTCCTTCTACTCAAAAAACATCCTGCAATTTAGCTACTCAATATCCTTGCTGTATACCTAATTTCAGTGAATCATACTGAGAAGACACATGGATAGGTGGAAAAAAACCCCTATGTAAATGCTTTTTCCAGATCTGCAAGATTTAATTTCTAGATGAAAAAAAAAAAATGGAAAAGAGATATGCAATAAACTCAGCAAAATGAAATTATAACCTCCCCTTCCAAAATTCAATATGGAGGTTAAAACTTTGTGTATGAGTTGTATATATATGATTCATATTCTGTTTTTTGTCTGCTCACCATAGCATTATTGGACTATCTCTTTTGAGAATAGGATTAAATTTACTGATTCTTCTTATTTTAGAAGACTCTAAGGTAGTCAACTGCAGAGCTCTGACTCAAACTCTCTTCAAGTCATGCAGCAGTTTATTTCTAGAAATCATTATAAAGCTTTCTCTGACACCTTAAATCGCATTCAGTTTAATTCTCTCAGAAACCTCTCAATTTTTAATTGGTTCATCAGAACAGTTTTGTTCATTTTATCGTGCCGTGTCATAACTCTTTTGTTGCTCCTAAGATTCAGCTTTACAAGAGGGAAGAGGGGAGGGAGAAATCTATTCACTCCAGGTTATTTTGAGGGAAAGTCTCTTCACTCACATTTGTTGGCGAGTCGACAGACTAAGTTTTTCTCGTTTAAAGCTAAAATATTCTTGTCTTTAGGGCTCTGTTCAGACAGTTTCCTGACACCAACTTGAGATGTGACATTTTGCTGGCACTCCAAGCTGCACACCAAGCCTGTGTGTTTGAGAGTTCCTGGCACTTCACTGTACGGATCAGTTCCTGTGCAATCTAACAGCATGGTGTAATCTTTTATGAAGTATTTCTGGTAGAGAAAATAATTGATTTACAGCAATAGATGCATTTTTCCCACTTCTTCTTTCCTGTGGGGTCTGAATGTCGAAGGCACTAATAAGAGAGTCATGGATGTTAAGAATATCTTAATAGAGATGAACTAGAGTGTCTTTAATGCATTTTGTTTTCATCTGTGACCTTTAGAAACATAACTTAAAAGTAGATTGTTGAAAAAAAATTTATAATGGTTCATTGTTAAAAACAAAAATAAAAGAAATCTGCAATGACAAGAAACTCTAGATGCAAAGATTTACTAAAAAGCATTTGTTCAAGTACATGAATTTCCAAAATACAGAATTTCTTGCTGCTTTTAAGAAAAGGGGTGAACAATGCATCCTCAGATGTTGTTCTATTTGAGAGGTATTGCATTTACCCAATTAAACTCCATAAAAGATATTTTATTGATTTTAAGTCAACTCCTGACACTATGAAAGCTATTAAAACCTTTACAGGATAACACATAATTCAATAAATTTTCACTTTTAAAAAATCCAATTAAGTATTACACTTGTATACAAATATTGAAAGATTGACGTTTGAAAATGAGAGGTTTTTCTGTAGCCTCCTAACTTGTAATGTCAATACTTCAGGTACTGCAAGCTACTTGAAAATATCTACAGAGCTAATTTTTTTTTATACATATTATTAACAATTTTTCTTTAACCATTTCCCAGTATTAAATGAGAAACATACAATTCAACTTCACATAATATGTCTTTTTCTTAAATTGCTGCCAGCGATGAATTTGCCATGGATGAATTTGCCCATGCTTTTGGTGCTGAGACTGCACATAAAAAGAACTTGGCAATGTTCCAATTACAGGCCTCTGTCAGACTACTTCACATACTGAATTAATATAACTCAGAAAGAGAGAAACTCTGATTTTCAAGAATACGAGCAATAGCATGATGCAGATTATGTTGATGCCACTGCTACTTGAAAGGACAAATATGTCGTAGAAAAAAATAGTTAAGCTCTTGATACAAACTAATAAATCAGTAATTTTGAAAACATTTAAATATAATTGTCTTGCATAGCTGTTTTTAAGTAAACATACTGACTACATAATTTTGAAATCCAGCAGGGAAGTAGAAAAATGCCACAAAACTTTCTCATAAATATATGTGGTTTTTCCCTATGGATTATAGAGATTAATTAATTAAAAATTTTTTTCCCCTTTTTCCTATGTGCAAAAGAATTCTATGTTTCACTAAATACATAGTTTATTTTTCATAAGGTCGGTGAAGGAAGTATTGTGCTTATGGGACACTCCAAGTAACAATCATACTAGATCTAATTTATTCATTCAAGATCCCAATGCTTCCTATCCTAATCTCTTTCCAACACACAATATAGGATAGAAAAACTTTTTTAATGATCCAAGCAATAAACCTATTGAATATTCCATGTGAGACACAGTAAGATCATATTAAGAGTTCATATGCTGGTGTAGAAGCATATGCACTGTTAAACAGCAAAAACAGAATTTAATTCAGTAGCATGGACATATACAGGCTTTTCAAACAAACCAAGATTCTGAGTAAATCTATTGTGTATCACTCTGTTTCTAAGGTATTTTGTGTTTGAGAAAAATCCTTAGATTAATGAATCCCGTGAGCCTTTTCATTTTACAAGGATCTGTACGGGGAGTTGGACTAAATGATCTGCAGAGGTCCCTTCCTAACCTCAATTATTCTATGATCCTGATTCTGTGATTCTCTGGATATTCTGTAGTCCTCAGAGCTGCCAATAGCCTCTGCAAGCACTTACACAGTAATCTCTTCTAAGAGACTTCTGGCAAGATTCAGTTGTGTTTCAGATAAACAACTAGCCATCTATAACATATGTGCCTGAAAATAAGATGGGCATCTAAGCTTCTATTATACTCACTAATGATTGAGTGGATGACATTGAGGCAGCCTACAAAACAACTTTGCTGTCCTTAAATTGACAACTAGTGGAAAGTACCATTATTGTATACACAGGAGTGTAGTGCCATTTGAACTAGCCTAAGTTGTCTGCTGGCTGGTATGACAAAATATAAACAGGAGATCACTGTTTTGTGGATTGATAGCTAAAGGCCAAACTTAGATGTACCCAGAACTTGGGACACAGAACCCCTTCACTGAGACATTCAGATGTGTGAAAATAGACATTCAGTGCTATTTGTATTGCCATATTTGCCTCAGTCTCCTAGTGGAGCAAGTTTCAGATATCTCATGCCTTTGATATTTGTAATCCCTTTATACATGACCTGGGTTTCTTAGGGAGTTTAGGTTCTCATGTGTGGGCAAGTAATTGCATTAGCTGAGGCAGTCTCTAGATTCCTTTAAATGCCTCGTTTAAATCCACTGCCTATAAAAGCAGTGTAAGTATTTGGAACATATTCAGACACAGTATAAAAACGTAGGTGTGTCTATATCCCTAAACCCTGTGCATTTTAAACACTGCACACACCTAGATGTGATAAACTCACCTCAATATGTTGACGTGTGGAACAAAGTGCTCCAACCTTCCACCTGTCTTTCACAACCACCTATGGATGCCCTTGGAAAAACACCTGATTGACAACGTTTCAATGACTCCATTAAGACATATACTCTGTAGAACACACATTTGCTACATGGAAGTCTTTCTAACTAAGGAAAACTGACCCATTCATATGTTTTCAAGAACACAAAAGAAATTGTGCATCTTTAACTGAAACATTATCTTAATTCATAGCCATCCAAAAAATCTTGAAGGTTCACAAACACTAAGAAGTCAAAGCATAAACCTGAAAGGCTAGAATTTGAACTCTGGATAATACATAAGTATTTCCATTAAGAAAAAAAAAAATAATCTGATCAAGTGATTTCTGTGACTCATCCTATAGTCCTGGTAATTTCTGTGATAAGGTATGTATCAGTAAAGAAATAAATTAATCCAACATATCATCAACAAAAAATAGTCTTCACTTTAATTGATTTAATTTTCTTGAGGAAGCTTTCTCATTTAAAAATGTAAATGGATATTATCTTCATCATTTAATATTCCTAAAGCAACAATAGTAAACAATCGATAAAGTAATAGGCCTAGGGATGAAATGCCTTTGGTGTTTTGACAAATACGTATAATATGAAGAATTTACATTGCTGAATCTGCAATATTTTCAATCAACACAAGGAAAACCAACTAAACAAGTAAAAATGAAACAAAAGAAATAAAAACCATAAACTCCTCTGTCACCTGTATTGCCATTTTTATTATCTAACAGTTACTACATTATAGGAGTATGATTGTCCAATGAAACAACATTCATCAGTGAAATAAATATAAGCATTCCTAAGTTGAAGGAACTTGCATGTTATGATCATACATAGTTCAAATTTTTCATCATATTGTGACAACTTCAATTGCAATCGTAAGCCATACTGCATGGGAATTTTGAATATTTTATGTACATGAAAAGAGAGATAATAAATATTCAGACAAGTGTACTGGTTTTCTTTTTATTTTTAATTATTTTTTGTTTGGTTTGGGTTTTTACTTTATTTTACCAGTTCTATAGCATTTAGAACATGTCTATTTTAGGATACCTAGTTGCTGCCTTGGCCCATCTGGGTCTTTTTTTCACCAAGGAAATGTCCAAAATAGTGCCCTAAATTCACTAATTATCAGAATTACTCTGAGACAATTGAAAATATAATTGCTTTAAATAAAAAAATCAAAGCAAACAAAAAACCACCCAAAATCAAAGCAAAAAAAAAAAAAAAACCAACCAAATCAAACCAAAGAAAGCCATAAAGATGCTTTATTCCACAGCTAACCAGAATGACTGTTGGCTTCAAGTGACCTTTCAATTCATTGGAGGTTCCAAGTCACTTTCTGTATGAAAGCTGAGATGGACAAGACTGGCTTGCTGTTCAGATGAGAATAGGGGGTTCCTGAGGCGACTGACACATCCTCTACCAAGTTTTTTCAATTGTGTTTGCTTATTAGATTTGATTAATAAATAAAGATGAATAGGTATCTGTTTCTTCATCTTGTGAACTGCTTCTGTAAAGTTATTTTTTCCATAGACTTAAAAAACTGGCGCCAAAAGGATATGTCATAAGTGAATAAAGTAAACAGAAACTCATCTGTGTAGGAGGCTACAAATTGGCATATTTCCTTTAAATTATGAGGATTACAATGTGTCAATTTTACTAACTCTTATGAATCACTTGCTTTTTCTTTAAACTACTTATTCTCTATTTCATATAGTTGTTTGGTTTGGCTGGATTTTTAAAATTTATTTGCTTGGTATTTTTGCCTTTTTTCCCCTGAGTTTTCAGCAGTGTGTTAATTATAATCTGGAATGCAAAATACTCATATGTGGCAGAATTTCATTGCGGTATTAATTAAAATGTTCTAAATTATGGATAAAGCCCCCAGACTCCTGGACTCTTTATGTTAATCAGCACTTTAAAGCCCAGGTGGGCTTGTCTCCCACCAAAGATCAGATGTGTAAACTCTTTTAAGTTTTATTTAAAGCTGCACAATGTCATTTTGGATATGTCTGAAGACTGGTTTTTAAGTGATCCACAGGTCGGTGTGTCAGATTTTTATGGCACAAGAAAATCTAGCTACAGGTTGCCTAGCCTTAAAAATAGGATAGTTAATTGGACCGAGTTTCTCCAAATAAATTCTCTTTTAATGTTTCCAATTAACATATGATTTTGTTTTCCTTCACAGAATAAAGTAGAGGAAGCAGAAGGGATCTAATCCGGGTTTATTAAGATACTCAGGCCAAATATTGAGTTGCTACCAACAACCACCTTTGCAGTGAACTCTGATGCATTTCCAATTCAGAACAACACAGGTTTTCGTCCTTATGTGCTTTTGTAAACTGATATTTATGCTTCTGTGTGATACAGTATAAAGCCGCAGAGATTTTTCCATCCAGCTCCCGTGACTAAATGCATCCTTCTCAGCAGAACTGAAAAGCACTTGGTATTTAAACCCATGCAAATACAGTATATGAAAAAAATGAAATTAAGAACCTTGATATTAATGCCAAATACTTAGTTGCTTACAATTAATTAGAACAGCTAATTAACAGACGATAATGAAATAGACAGGCAGGGTAGTTCCTTCTTTTCTCAGTGTGGAGGCCATGTAGTGAAGAAAGACTTAACACCTACAGCTTTAAATCTTCTATTCTCTTTTTTCTCTGCTGCCCTACTGAAGCACAGGCTTCACATCTATTTCTGGCATCTCACCACAGTTTATCTCTTTTTCTCCGCTCACTCCATTGTAAGTGAGTGTTACTGAGAAGTTTCAGAGGAGCCATAGGTGACCTGGCCTAAGAAAATGAGTGATTTCATTGGCATGGCAACAAAGTAAAAGATAAACTCATGATAGCTCTGATGGATCTGTCTTTTAGAGGAGTAAACTGTCATGAAAGCACAACAAAATATTTTATGCTTACAAATTCTTCCTGTTAATAGGTGAATACATGTTGCAGAGCCAGTAGAGCACTACACACCATTTTTTTCAGTTGCTTGGGAAGGCAAATGCCATTGTCACAAGTATTGATCCTTCCTCCTCTCCCTCTGATTTTTCATTCCAGAACACAATATCATATATCAAGGAATATCCCTTTGTTCAGTTATGGCCAACTGCATTCAGGTTGCATTCCTTCCAAAATTCTCACCCGCTGCCTAATTTTGGGTTGGGAAGGGAGAAAAAGTAAGATTTCATGTTGTACAAGAATAATGCATCAAAAACATAAAACAAATCATACAATCAAGACCAGTTTAGCCACAAGGCACTGCAAAGTATGAGTTTCTAGGAAGAAAGTAGACAATCTCAGTACATTTACTAAATTAGAGCTTTAGCAAAGCCATATAGGAACAATTGCTGACTATATGCCCATCCACAGATGGAAATCTTACTTGCAGCACTGAGAAGAAAAAAAAAGCCATTTGTTTTACCCATTTTAACAAGAAGATATATTCAAAGTTTCCATTGGCAGTTTAATTTTACCTACTGCGTCATCTTACAAAAAATGTCTTGATTTCTTGATCTTTGCAAGTAAGAGTTTTTCAGGAAAAAATGATACCAAATTGAATAAATGCTATGTGCTTTTAAAAGTTATTGAAATGTCTCAAAATGACACAAATAATGAAATCAGGAAAAAATATATATAGCTTTAATAAATGTAGAAACTGTGTTCTGATTATAAAAAGAGAAAAAAATGCTTCATTACACAAATAACCTTAAACTTGGGCCATGATGGATACTGCAACTAATTAAACTGTATATGGAGGTAATATATTGCATTGGAAATGGAAACATTTAGAGGAAAAGGTCGGAAATGGATTGGGTAATACGTAATGTAGTCCATCTTTTGAAAGAACAATAATGAAAAGGACTCATTGAGACAGATGAGGTTGTTGTGCAGAGTTTAGCATTTATATACATAACAGTATAAATTTGTAGATGGGTTTTTTAAAATTTGTTTCAGTGACTTGAATGGTATTACTCATAAAAGCCTGTAGGCGTATTTTTACCGAAATACTTCTTAAAAATTTTTGAGTCTAATAATTTTTAAAATGTAATTAAAAATAAAACATGACAAAATATTTTATAATCTTTATATATTAAATCACATTTCTTTCCACCAACTTCTTTCAGTGTCCATTTTCTCTCTGAATACATTGCAATCTCACCTACTGTTTTGTTTTCTCACTTTTATGTTTTTTATTTCAGACAGAATTCAATTACAGAATCCTTAATTTTTAAAAAATATCTATTTAATTTATTTTTAATCAAAATAGAAAACTGGAAATATTTAAGAGATATGCAGACAAGGATAAAAGAATCCCAAATATTACACCTTTTGCTATGTGGGTTGACAGACGCATTGATGTAGATTAAGAACTAACAAGGAAAAGTAATTGAAAGGTAAAAGGAAACTAAGAAAATTAAATATATTTATCATGCATCAAATGCATCACAATCTTCAAATGCATTGAATATGCATTTGATCTCACTTTAAAATTATATATCCTCATTTTCATAAGTTCTTTTCATAATCAAAATATATACAGTGGAAAGTGTTTATAACCTCTGAGTATTGTACCTTTTTATCTAGATAAATAAATAGCTGAACATGCATTTGTATAAAATAACCTCCATTCTTGAGTACAAATTGCCCAGTCAGGGGTTAATTATGACAAATTTTTAATCCTTAACCAGGTCCAAGGCATCTAGCATGACTGAATATCTGAATGGACTTCAGTGAATCACTGTATAATGTAAGCAAGAATATTAGAACCTAGAACAGAAAAAGGTAAATAAATTTCAACTTAGTTACTGAATGGAAGCAATTATGAAGGATATCTGCAGGCATCCAGGAAAAGGAAGAATTAGGAAACTAAAAAACTATATGTTTTCAAATTATGTTAAGAGCACAAGAAATCCCAGAAATACCATAGTCTCAAAATAAGTGACATGGGCCACTATTTTATACAATTATTAGGAAAGTGTAGAAATTAAAGAGCTAGAAATTTTCAATAAATAATTTATATATTTTGAAGGAAACAGGAATAAATCACAAAAAATTTATGGAGCAGTTTATTTTCCTTTAGTAAGGGATTGTAATGTTCTAATGGGAATGTATAGGGGATAAACAATTTTAAATCATTAGGTTTTGTTAACTTGCATGTGGGACTTATAAAAAAGCTAAATGTGAAAAGATGTGGTTTCCTAAAATGAGTTTTTAATCAATGTTGATGTGTTGGAACCTACTGAGAGCATTGTTGGCTTCTTCTTTGCTCCTCCTTATGGAATTGAAGTACCTCAAGCTCCTCTTAAAAAATCCACCAAGCGAGTATGGAAGTATGGAAGGTAAAGGAAGGACTTAACAACCATATGGAAGAAATGGAGTCAACCTACGTGAACAGCAGTTTAATGGAGGTAAAAAAGTATTTATTCATCTAGGAAAAAGAATTAAGGGTCATGTAGGTGTAGGGAAATGGTACTGATGTGTTTTAGAGAGGGGAAAAAGAGGAGGATTGGATAAAATAATACTGTCACCTGTGAAATATTACTATAAAAAAGAGAACTAATATTGGCCAAGGAAGTAGTAAGTAGGATGAGGAAATAACACCAATCATGGTACAAAAAAAATGATGGAAAGTGTTTTCAGTTCCTAAAATGTCAGTAATATAATTTGAAATCCTAATGGAAAATGCCATTTAAATTACAATACCTCTTTGGTTTGGGGGAATTATACCTTTTAAGTGCAATATATTTTACAACAAAGATAAGGAATATTGTTGGTAGATCAGCAGTAATTATACAAAGTAAAGTAGTGTTTTCTTAAAATAACTGTATGATAAGCTGAAGTTTCCTAATATCATTTAGTGGATGCATGAAAAATATTTGTCTTATGTATAACACAAATACATTTGTGTTATGTATTCTTCTTTGCATAAAAAGAAATTTTTGGTAGATAAGTACATATATATATCTGAAAACAAAAGAGAATTCTTAAAGGACTAGTTACACAGATATTGACTGTTCTTTATTTGCACTGACAATATGAGTTGACTTACATCAAGATAAAAGTAATACCAAAATGAAAAAAAAAAAATATTTATTTCAAGGTACTGGTCTGTATCATCTTACTTTTGTTCAATGACATCTGAAGGCAGTTTGTAAGATGAAGTTAAATGACAATATATGGCCAGACAAGCAGCTAAACGTTGTCACGCTTCTGGTCCCCTGCTAGCCATCAGCCACTGAAGATATTGATTACAAAGGAGAATGATGCATATTGCTAGCAAACCTGACGGCAGCATGTGAACACATCATTCAGTACTGAATAACACAGAGCTACTTGTCAGGGCAGAAAATGTTTCTGCCCACAAGGTCTTGACAATTGTTATCTTTTTCATGAATTTTAAGAACAGTGAATATCTTAAAGCTCTGTCAGAAATACTTTGGTGATACAAAACACATTTAGGGATGCCATAGGTTTCTGACCACAGCAGCTTTCAGATAACATTAAGGATTGATTAAAGAAAATTTTCAGTCTTCATTATGCCATATTAATTTGTCTTTTGTAAGCTAACATAAAGAAAACTACTTAGAAATAGCCTTATTTAATGTCCAGTGGGTGTGTAATCCAATTAATGTTAGTCCCTGTCCTTTTCATAATGAAATGAGTTTTGCTTTCAATATAAGCAATAGCTTATTTCTTAAGAAGCTTTTTTAATGTCAGTTTCTTAATTGCCATTTACTCTTGCTATTATTCTATTATCAGGAGATTTAAATAAAACAAACTGCTCTCTGCATTGTTTCACTCTGAGGCAAAAAAGAAAGTATTCAAGACACACAATGTGGCACTCAGAGCGTTTAGAACTACTTGACCCTGCATATCATCTTTGCATTATTTCAGATACCATTATATCAGGGCAAGGTTAGCAGGTTAACAGTACATCACCACTACTTCAGTTTTCAGTGAACAGAAAAACACTTTCCAACACCTAATGGAGCTCTTTCTTTTCTATTTCCAAAACATATGCAATTCATGATCACTTTGACCATTGACTTATTTATTGCATTAAAAACAAAAAGTGAAACTAACCGCTTAGCATCCTGACATTTTTTTCAGAATCTTTTCATTTTAAAGAAAAGAGCTGTATTTCTATTGCATGACTACATTTTTCAAAAATAGTCTTGCATCAAACAAATTTTCATTAAACTCCTTAACTAGGTAAGTTTTTCGTGGCTTTTGCTTTACAAAACAGAGGTGAGGGTAGAGAGAAAAATGTTATTTGTTGAATATTCTTTTTGGTTTTTTGTGATAAAAATTTACCCACCAAAAAAAAAGAAAAAAGGTAAAAAATAAGTAATTGTTTGAGAAATAGACATTGTGTATCCCCTACTATAATGCAGTATTCAGAAATTATGTATTGGGGCTAAAGAAAAAAAAAGAAGAAAAAGAAAAAAATAGTTTTAGGAACCTGGCAAAGCTTCAAGTAATAGAAATAAGTGTTATATAAATTAACACAGTGATTATGCAAGGTATTTACCTCAAGTCAATAGCTTCCTTTTTCTCCCCTTTCACTCATCCTGCAACCAGAGCATGTCCCAGAGAAAAGCAGGTGAAAAACAACATCAGAAACAATCTAGTATGTAGGTGGTTTATTCCTAATAATATAGACATTTAATTTTCTTTGAAAATGAAGAATCCAGTAGTTACTGGAAAATTTATCTTTTTAATGAGTCATACACGATCTGTACCTTGGAGAAATTAATTCAGATATATTACATTCAAAATACTTTCTGACATTATTATAACAAGCCTGTATTTGCTTTCTTTTTTGAAGAAATTTGTGGAAAGGATCTACAGTGGTGTCTCTTCAGAATAGAAGATACACTGATCAGACAATGTTATGTCTCTTAATAAGGTATTGACTCTAACATCTCAAAGATATAAGTATGAAAAAGCTAATGAAATATAGCTACTTCTACTACCAAAATTTCAAATACATAACGAGACTTCCTTCTTCAAATTGACTTCTTTTTCCTAAAGTTAATGAGTAATTGGGAAGCCACAAAATATATCTATCTGGTGTTTATTATATAATTTGTTCTTTACATAGTGAAATGAATGTAAAATCTTTGCTGGACTTACTTTATTTGAGTGATCTAAACATTGGGCACAAAGATAAAAAAAAAATTC
Source organism: Ammospiza caudacuta (assembly GCF_027887145.1). Classification (NCBI taxonomy): domain Eukaryota; kingdom Metazoa; phylum Chordata; class Aves; order Passeriformes; family Passerellidae; genus Ammospiza; species Ammospiza caudacuta. The sequence continues at coordinate 109,787,857 of NC_080595.1, read as the reverse complement.
TTGGTGTAATTTATTTAGCTTCAGAAAACAGCCAGAACTGTTCTGTTCAAAAGGTAAAATTAACTTCTTTAAAATAAGATTGTGTGTTGTTTTCCCAAAGCTAACAGAGATATTAACCTTATTTAAAGTTCAAAACAAGTCCTTGTAAACTAAAAAATGGACAATGTGCTCTTGAAATTTTAAGAATAAAAATAATGTGGTTTATATCATGAAAGCTTTACTTAATATTGTTATAGATAGTAAGGGAGGTTATAAAAGCAAAATAGACAGATTCTTCATATACTATGTTTTTTTCTTCTGATGTATCACTATCATAAGAAAAATAATTGTATAAATTGTCTGCTAGATGAATTAATGTGTAAAGAACCAATTTAATAAAAGCTCCCAGTGTTTCAAGAATTAAATCAAAGAAAGGAATTTGTTCTACTTAAAAGTAAATTTATGAATAATACCTATTAGAAGCAATGAAATGCATTATTAACTTTACTGCTATGAATGCAAAATAACTACCCATTGAAAAACAAGTCACTTTGAAACCGTAAGACTAGTTACAAATTTGAACATTTGATATGAAAAGTAGTTAGATATCATAGATCTGTTCTTGCAGTAGCCATATTAATGGTTCTATACAAGGAATGTTACTGTTTTATCATATGTATGGATCTTTTCTGGTTGTAGAAGACTACAAATGGCAGTGACCGTGTTCACAGGGGCTCTTGGATGAGGCAAGAGACGAGAATGTTGACTCCATGATCAGAAGGCTTGATTTATTATTTTATGATATATATATGTTACATTATAACTATACTAAAAAGAAATAGAAAGGAAAAGGTTTCGTCAGAAGGCTAGCTAAGCTAAGAATAGACAAGAAAAGACTGACAACAAAGGCAGCTGGCTTGGACAGAGAGCGAGACCCAGATCTGCCGTGACTGGTCAGTAAATGCAAACATCTACAGGAGACCAATCACAGATCCATATGTTACATTCCACAGCAGCAGATAACCACTGTTTATATTTGTCTCTGAGGCCTCAGCTCCTCAGAAGGGAGAAAAATCCCTAGAAAAGATTTTTCACAAAAGATGTCTGCGACAGTAGGCCAATAAAAGCAATGTCTTGTGAGAAGTTGTACTGATGAATAGCTCTGGACATGCTCAGGTGTCTCAACGTCCTTCCTAAATTGAGGGGGCAGAGCTGGACACAGCACTCAGGGTGTGGCCTCACCAGTGCTGAGTTCAGGGGAAGGGTGACCTCCCTCGTCCTGCTGGCCACACCATTCCTGATACAGTCCAGGACACCATTGGCCTTCTTGGCCACCAGGGCACTCTGCTGGCTCGTGTTCAGCTGGCTGTGGCCCAGCACCCTCAGGTCCCTTTGTGCCTGGGCACTGTCCAGACACACCGTCCCCAGCTTATAACGCTGAGGGGGTTACTGTGGACAAAATGCAGGACTCACACTTGGACTCATTAAACTGCATCTTACTGGACTCTGCCCATCCATCCAACTGTTCCAGGTCTCCCTGCAGAGCTCTCTGACCTTCCAACAAGTTGATACACACCATGCTGAAGCAGCTGTGGCCCTGCAGCCCATGAAGGCCCACAGGGAAGCAGAGTTTCACCTGCAGCCTGAGGACCCACACCAGAGCATGTGGATACTCAAAGGAGGCTGTGATCCCTGGGGAAGACCGTGCTATGCCAGGCTCTAGGTAGAACCTGTGGAGCTTTTGAGAGAGAAGCCCACTCTGGAGCAGGTGTGCTGGCAGGACTTGTGACACACAGCAGGCCCACACTGGAGCAACCTGTCCCTGAAGGACTGGATCCCATGAAATGCACCCACACCAGAGAAGTTTGTGAAGGAACTACATTGGAGAAGCTCATTAAGCTTCTCTCTTAAGTGAGGAGCAGAGGAAAAGTGTGATGAGTCTTCCTCCTGAGGAGGAGGGAGAGGAACAGAAAACATGTGAGGAACCGACCGCAGCCCTCATTCCTCATCCCCCTGGGCTGCTCAGGGGAGGAAGAGAATTTGAGGGTCAGTAAAGTCCATAAAAAAGGGAAAGGTGGACTGCAGGTTTTTAGGATTTGTTTTTAGTTCTTACCCGACTCTGATTTGATTGGTAATAAATTAAACAAATTTCCCCAATTCAAGTCTGTTTTGCTTGTGATGGTATTTGCTGAGTGGTCTCTCACAGTTCCTGCCTCAACCCATGAGACTTTCTTTGTATTTTCTCTCCCGTTTCCAGCTGAGAAGTGGAGTGATAGAGCATGTTTGGTGGGCACCCTGGTGTCCAGCCAGGGTCAGCCTACCCCAGTGCAATACATAAATAGATTTACATAAATAGATAATTTATATACATAAATAGATTTACAACACTGTGCACAACTATATCTAGTGATAAGTTATAGAAGACATTTCTGACCTGTTCTAATCATCCTCCAAATAATGCAGTGAAACCAAGTTTATTTTGCAATACATCTAGGAAAACCTTGTGTTGTTGGAGCTATTTAAGTTCTCTGTGTTTTCTTTTATGAGAGCATTGTACCAGTGTTTTTCATTGACAACATTTTTATCACATCTAGAAAATTATGTGTTTTTTCATCACAAGTAATTACTATTAATTTAATAGCTTTACAGGCTTGATAATTTCATATTTTATCAAGAGTACACACTGAGTGCTAAAAAAGGTTGTAGAACTTATTTGCCATAAAATTAAAGACATTTGAAATCAACAAATTTTCAAGTTCATTGAACTGATATAATTTCATGGAAAATATTTTCACACCATTGAAAAAAAGCAGTATTGATTTTAAAAGGTTTTGCACTGTCTTCTATATCATGAAACTATGAGACTACACTGTGAACAAATGAATATAAATGCAGACTTCTCTGTTACTGTTCAGGGATATAACATCACTGGTTTACTAGATGATTAGATATAAGATATAATTGTCTCTAATCTTGTGAAATATTTGAAGTGGAAGATTGTAATTTTTCACAGAAGCCTTTGGCAAAAAACAGTGATAAAAGTCAAGTCTCCATTTATCTTGTATTAACAGTGGCAAACTGTCCTTTTCTTTTCAAGGAGGTAATTCACAGGAATTCATTTCTTGGAAATGTTATTGTCTTTTATCCGGGATTTCTAAGTACTGGTTCTTGAAGTTCAATGCTGTGTTAGAGATGGAGAATCAAGTGTATTGCAAAGTCTTACACTTTAGTATCTAAGTGTGGCTGCATGTAGGTATGTCTTTACTTCAGAGTAAGGGTATGGAAAGTGTGGAATATATTACACATCAGATGATAGCTCAGCTTCACTGCTGTTGCTTCTAACAATGAGGACAATGACAGAATACACTGACATTTATTCACCTTTAACACTTCTGTTATTTTCATGTATTTGCCTTCCAGGAATTTTTTCCAAATAAAAAGGATGTGATTTTAAAGGTGCTAACGCCTCAGATACTCCACTCTTCAAGAATTTCCCCCCTCATGTATAAAGTGTTCTTCCACCCTTTACATTAATGTGTGTGCTTTCCCTGCAGAAAAATCAAATAATTTTCAATTGTTATGGGATTTGTGAAAGAATGCTAGAGAGAATCTCAAAGTGAAAGTGCAATATAATTCCTCTTCCCGTGTGCTGCAGTGCTGGGCTTGGCGATGGCACATGCTTAGGACAATGGGGAAATAAGATTCAGTGATATCTTACCAGGATTTTAGGGTTTTGGTAGGGACAGACTACACTGTCCCTAAAGACCTTGTGAAATGAAAGACTAATATTATGGGAAACAGGGTAGGTGAAAGATTTTGATAATAAAGTTTTACTCACTCAACAAGATTTATTTTGAGAAAAGCTGTGTGCACATGATCACTTGTAGGTTTAATTTCTTGCACTTTGAGTGAAGAAGTATTACTGGAATTGTATGTAGAATTATTGTGTTAGGCATTTGTTGAAAGGCATTTTGTCTTCAACCCCAGTGGGCACCTAGAAAGTTCATGTAATCATGTGAAATAATAATGAAAATGCATTGCTGTGTTGCATGGCTCAACTAATGCCATGACAATCAACGAGACCATGAAAGCTGTGTCTTAAAAAAATTTATTAAACAGGAAAACATTTTGTTTTCTTCTCAGTTATCCATAACCCTGTACTCACTCTAAAAAGACAAACTGAAGTTCTAACCTACTTATTTGATTAAAAGATGTAACAGCTTTTAGTGAAAATAGCTTACATTACATTGTCAGGATTTGGTGTAATTTTGATAGATATGACATGTGGAGAAACTAGAACAAGGTAGAAAATGAAAAAAGTAACAGTGAAGCATCATTATATTTATGATGTAGAAAGCTAGTATGCTTTGAACTTTTTATCTCAATATTTAGCAATCCCACTGGAAAATCATGCTATTATTCTATGTGTCAGTTAATACTGCAGAGTAAATATTAACTGAATTGGTGGAGAAAGAATTATACTCAAGGACATTCCACAATATCAATTAATGGTAGTTTTTCTGGAAATAGAGATGAAAATCATGCAGGTTAGATAGATTTTTGAAGGATGAAATATGACTTTCTGATTAATTTTAACTTTTCAGACAAACAATAGTTTTCAAAGACTGTGTTTAGGGCAAATGAAACTCTGCAAAAATAAATTGTGCTCATTTTTTTCTTGAGGTTCTCAGGGTAGATATTTGACATTATGTAATGAGGTCTGTATACAGTTCAGGAATTAGAATCACTGCACATTTTTAGACCTAAAAGAAAAAAGCCCTGAGGGCCACACTTCTAATCTTAACAGGAATTCCAGTCAGTAGAGGTAAGAGGAAAAAAGAAACAGATCCTTCTCTTCTGAAGTGACTCAACTGAGCAATCAGAGTCAACACTTGAATGAAACTCCTCTAGGCAAAAGATGAAGCTCTGGAAGAAGCACTAATGTTTCTCAATTACACTTCTGCAAAGGCCATCCAGTGGAAATGGATTGCAGAATAATACAGAGTGAACCTGCTAACTGGAAATATTTCATCCTTCTTTGTATGGGGCAGTGCCAGTGTTTTGACCTAATGGTAATTTACCTAAAAATAAGATATTTTTTGTATTTTTTGTACAACATGTTGGTTCCCTTGGATGCTAACTTCATGTACTGAAGGGGAAATTCTTGACTCAAATTTTGGGTCTATTCATATGAATAATTCAAAACCTTTTAATAACTCAAACTCAAGTGCTTTTCCATTGGATTTAGACAAAAGCCATTTTCACACTTCAACTGAGAATGAAAATAGAGTCATCTTCCTCCCAGAGGTGTCTTTTTCAAACTAAAAACACACGAAACAAGAATAGGGACATGACAGGAGAGACTTTGCCGATTATGTTTACCTGTGCAAATTTAGTGATTAATAATAAATTGGAATGCTTTGACTTTATTACTTTTGCTCTTTCAAATGAAATTAGATTTGCAGCATAAAGAAAGAAGCAGTGCCTTTTAACTTCACATTGTTTGCAGACACTGTTCATAAAATAACCAGAGAGAATAAAACTGAATTTAGATGAAGAACAGGTGCATTAATAGAAGCTCTGAATTTCTCTAAATTTTGCTGAAACATCTGCATAAGCCTTAGAAGAAATAAATCCCTCCTGCTCCTGTGCAGGCTACTTGGCATAGCAGAAAACCCTCTGAGCTCTGCAGCCTTGCACTTGAGTCCCTAAGGTGTGGCAGTGTGATGCCTCTGCAAAAGCCAGAGCAGCATGAATTTTGAACCAGCTGAGCCAGGGTCTGAGCTTGTTTGAGCTCAGAGATTGCTGTGAGAAGAACCAGCAAAGCCTGCAGGTACCATGGCTACCAGCAGACAGCCAGCAGGTATAATTGGCTGCTCTGAACTGCAGAGGCTTATATGTTAGCTCATGTCAGTACAATATAGAATAAGCTCCAGGGCTCTAGCTGTATTAATTAGAGGGGGAAGGGAAATTCTAGCTGCTTCTACATACATGTCGCAGACATTTCTCCACAGAAATCCTTTCTTTCGGATTTCTGTGTCTTCGGGAGGCCAGAGGCCTCCGAAGACAAGGTAAACAATTATTATCAGCTGCTGGGGAATGCAACAGGGGCACCTATTTTGGTTGGTGATTGGTTCATGTTTTATGTTTATAATTAAGGGCCAATCACCAGTGCAAGCCAGGGGACTGAGTCCTTGGCCACAGCTTTGTTGTGGACTTCTTTTCTATCTCTTCCTAGCTAGCCTAGCTGCTCTGCAAAACCTCTCTCCTTATTCTTTCTAGTATAACTATAATGTATTTTATCATATATTAATAAATCAAGCCTTCTGATTCAAGAAACAAGATTCACCGTCTCTCTATCACCAGCTGCGCCCACTCAGGCGCAGTAATACATACATACAGTAGACCCTTCTCCCCCATTACAGCTGAAGAAATATATGTTAAAGTGTTAGACTCTTTTCATAGGAATGACATTTAAATGAGGAGGACTATATTTTATATGAGCTGAGAAAGCAAGGCCTAAAACACAATCACCAACATGCTCTGAAAAAAAGTTTCCTTGACACCTCAGTTATGTTTTAAAATAAGAAATACTGAAAATACTCCTTCTAAGTTTTTCTTTTCACTTCTTCATATATATTATTTTTCAGTTTCAAATCATTGCTCAAACTTGACATTCATCACCCTCAAAAAACATCAAGAAAATCAAGCTGCTTTCCCCCACACACACACACACTTGTTTGTTGGGTTTTTTTGTTAATTTTGGATTTTCTGTTGCAGGGGCAATTTTTTTTAAGAAATAGACAAAAATTTTCCTTCCATTGTTATTATGCTTTTATCTGGGCTTTTTTTTTTCATCTTTCACTTCATCCTTGTATCTTGTTTTTCTTCATTTTCACTCTGCTTATTTGAAGCTGTTTCAAAATTTGTGACAAGGAACAGTAAGATAAATGTGTTTCTATTTTTTCTCCTATATCAACTTGATGGCAGTATTCTTGCCTAAATAGTCTAAAAATATCCAGCTATGAAATTAATAATAAGAATATTTATGTTTTGAAAAAATATCTGTATCTATCTACACTTAATATATTCAGATCTTGCATTCTAATTCAAACCTGTCTCCATGAACAAATAACTTGAGAATTACATATAATATAATATAATATAATATAATATAATATAATATAATATAATATAATATAATATAATATAATATAATATAATATAATATGTACACTTTTGGCAGTCATAAAATTTAAAAGCTGTAACTAAAACTCATTATCAAAATTAGTCTCAGAATTTCTCCTTTCTCTTGCCTGGAAGGGTGATCATTGGGCAAAAATAGTGTGCAATTTTTAGTACCAATACATCTGAGAAATCAAAATTTCCATTCTGTAAGAAAATTATTTGATTTTGCTACAATTCTACTTGGATAAACTGTAACTCAGGATCTTTCGGCAGAGCAAGTTGATAAATTATTTAAAACCTAAATTCCCATTGTTTGAATGTCTTTTTAAGGATAAAAATCAACATTCTTACTGAGTACTTTTCTCTCTGCTAAGAAAAAAATATAAAAAAGAGAAAATATACATGGACGCCACTTATTCTTCAGAGAATGGCTCTGAAGAGAAATGCACCCTGAGAGCTCTTTACTCGTGTGTATTTATACAGGATCCTTTTATACTCTTTTGAAACTGTTGAAGTTTTCCTCTGAAGTCTTAGTTTGATTAACAGTCTTCTGGTTTATGGTTCCCTCTGCAATAAAAATTCATGGGATTTTTTTTTAAAATGGGGTTAAGTTAAGAAGGTTAAAAATTCTTTCTACATTTGTCTTATAACCAGGAGCTCAGTTTTGTTCCTTGTCACAACTCTGCAGAGTGTTGGTCTGTTTGCACCAGAAGACGCTTGCTTTTAGCAGCCTCCTCCCATGGGTTTGTCAGTCTCTCATATTCAGTGTTTTAGAAGGAGGAGGTTTTCATTTACTCCAAAGCTTTTTATGGTACAGGATAATTCAATTTTTATTAAAAACACAGTGAATCCAAACACACTAGAATACTGTATCTCCCAAAGGGACAGTAATTGTGTTCTGTGGAGTTCAAACGCCACTAAGTAATATTACAGTGCAACCATTGAACTAGTTGTTTGCAATCCAGGTGAGATTCTTACCCAGGTGAGTGACACCTGAGGGACAGGATGCCATCCAGAGGGACCTGGACAAGCTCAAGAAATAGCCAATGGAGTTTAATATGACCAAGTTCCTGGTGCTGCACCTGGGTCAGGACAGCCCCCATTAGCAACACAAGCTGAGGGATGAACAGATCGAGAGCAGCCCTGCTGGGAAGGACTTGGGGGTGCTGGTCAGTGAGGGGCTGGACATGAGCTGGTAAAGAGAACTTGGAGTGCAGGGAGCCAACTGTGTCCTGGGCTGTGTCCAAAGCAGCATGGCCAGCGGGGTGAGGGAGGGGATTCTGCCCCTCTGCTCGGCTGAGACCCCACCTGCAGTGCTGCATCCAGCTCTGGGGTCCCAGCACAGGAATGATGTGGACCTGTTGGAGCAGGTCCAGAGATGGCCGCTAAGATGATTTCCTCTTGCAGGAGGAAAGATTGAGAGAACTGGTTTTGTTCAACCTGGAAAAGAAAAGGCTTCAGGGTGACATCACCACAGCCTCCAGTACCTGAAGGGGGCACACAAGAAAGAAAGAGAGAGACATTTCAGAAGACCATGTAGTGACAGAACAAGAGGGAATGGATTTGAACTAAAAGACAGTAGGTTTAGATTAGACATTAGGAGGAAGTTTTGCACTGTGAGCATGGTGAGGCACTGGAACAGGCTGCCCAGAGAAGTTGTGGCTGTCCCATCCCTAGGGCTATTAAGAGCCAGGCTGGAAGGACATGTGAGCAACCTGGTCTACTGAAAGGCAGTCTATTCATGGCAGGGGAGTTGGAACTAAATGATCTTTAAAGCCTTTCCCACCTGAACCATTCTTTGAGACTGTGATTCTATAGTAAATACACTGCTGTAAAGTTTTCAGTAATACCATCTATAGATTATCTGTAAAATATAATTTGGCTTACTATTTCTGATGGTTATACTACAACTACCACCAGTAGTATGAGGAAAAAATTGCCTAAGTTCTCCATTTTACTACTCTTTCTCAGTTTTTTGTTACTGATTCTACATATTCTCTTCCTCTATTACATCAGTTTGTTTGATAGTGCAATTAACCTAGAAGTAAAGGTGATCTAAGGCAATTCAGACTGAATGCTCAGCTCACTGCATACAAATAGGGTCAAGAAGGTGTTGTGTCTTTGGCTGTTTTTCCTCCTACAGTTCCTCAGCATACAAACTCATTTTACCTGCAGGCAATTGGTTTATAGCATATGTTTATCTATAAACATGGGCAGTGTATACCAAATGGTACAGCAAAAAAAACTGCCAAGTCCAATCAGTTTGCCCTGGATCATGTTTCCCTGTTTCTGTTATGGTTCTTCTACAGGGTTTGTGGCGATTGATGTTGTGTGGCACAGGAACCATGCTGGTAAAATGGCTCCGGTGGAGCAATCCCATCCCATTCTCCAATGTTACGTTTTGCACACATAAACTGCCTGGGCAGAAAGAATGATTGTCAGTGAATAATTCTTCTTAGGTATTCTTTTCCCTCTATTTTTTTTTTCTTTGCTTATTGTCACTTTTTTTACTGAGCACTTTTCTAACATGCTTTTCTACTAGCATGGCTTTTCCCTGAAAATAACATGTCTTTGACCTCTGCGTTAGTATCATGGGGATTAAATAAAATCACTGAAATGTTTAAATTTGTCAATTCTCGCTTAAATGCTCTAGAGTGTGAACATTTTATTAACTAAACCCCTGAGCGTATTATTATATTTACTTCCTTCATACACTGTTACCCTCCACTGATGAAAGAGTAATTTTGCATACATTTAATATAAAATAAAAGACCACTGCCATCACTGAAATTCAACAGACTGTATGAAAAAATGCTAGAGATTTTTGTGGTTTTTGTAAGTGACTTTACTGCATTTAATTGTTATGCAATGGGAAGTTAAACTTCTTTACAAGATACCTTATGATAACACATACCTGTTTTAAATTTCTGACAGTTCTATTCCACTCTTAGAAGTATGAATATTAATGATAACAGAAGGACAGAGGGAAGCTCAAAACAGAACCAGTATTTCAAACTACTAAATTATTACTTTAAGGTGTATTTGAAGAAGGCCAAGAAAAAGGTGATATGCAGACTAATGTCCTAAAATTATCTATAATAGGAAGTTTTCTGTATCTGTATCTTATCAAAGAAGGAGCAAAACCACTCAAAGTGAAGTAGGTTCAATTTTCTTAAGGAAAGTTTCTGGTTATTTATTCTCATGAGGAAGTATCTTAAATAAAAGTTACACTGAAAACTGGAAAATAATTATACTTGATTTTAATAGCCTTTAGCCTATGTATTTCATTAAACTTATATGTTTATTACTAACTTAACTTACCTATCCAGTTTCAGTTCTTCTTATCTTCATAAATTGTAAAGAAATTGGCTCTCTCTGGTGCTTATGTTTTCTCTGGCTCTTAAATTGAAAAACACAGTAGAAACTGGAAGAATGGCTACAGTGCAGTAATAACTCAGTAGAGAAGGAAACTATTAGAATATACATGTGTCTATTGTCATTTGAGAAATTTCTCGTTTTTTAAATCTAATTTTTAAAATTTTTGTTAACTCTTAATATCTTTTTTGCGACGTGGTTTTGTTTGGTTGTTTTGGGGTATTTTTCATTCAGCTGGAGATGCAGTATACTCTAAGTTTGTTATGATTGCTTCAGTGCATAAGTATAGTGTCTTTGATATGACAGAAAAAGAAGTCCAGAAAACCTCGATATATAAACCCACACCACCTATTTTATTGAGTTGATCAAGTAACTCTCTTTAGCCAGTTAATTTTGGGGTTTGAGCTCCAAGCTTTAGAAATGTCATTTGAACACAATCAACGAATGACTAGTAAATACAAGATTTTTCAATGTAACTAGATCTTCCATAAAATTTAAACCACCATAAAATTTACAGAAAATTTAAAAGCACCTCATCTAAAATATTCAGTACTTTCTAAAATAAGTAAAAAAGACTTTTAGCTTAATTCTGTGACAGTTTTGACTACCTCATTAGGTAATATCTGGAATACAAGTCATTGTTGTTATTTGGCTTCTAATTGATAGCTAAGAATACCAATTATAGCAGAGTATCAGCAGTATTTAGGTCTCTAACACTTTTGCTGTTTTTAACAGATACAAATCTGACCATATCTAAATGATTCCTTTGAATTTGTGCTGACATCTCCAGAACTGTAGCAGCTTATATTATCTTTCTTTCCTAAACAAGTTTTGATACTAGTTATACTGTAGTCCTTTTCTCATATCAGAAATTACGACCATAATTCTTGTATATATGGCTAACCCACATTTTTCTTCCTTTGCTATTTTTTTAGCAGCTCGCAGTTTTGTTACACTACCATGACTCTGTTATCTCCAAAATTTCTACATTTTCTTGCCTCTGCAACTTGCTTTCAATGTGCAACTTCATAGTTATTCCTAAATGAACTCTTAGCTCAAGTGGTGGAGCACTCACTCAGCATGTGAGAGGCAGTGGGATTGATTCCTGCATTCTCTGTGCTTATTTAACCCTGTTGGATAGAATGTGGTGCTAAAAATGTCATTGTCAAGGGTTTGGTCCCTGTATGGGCCATTCACATAAGAGCTGAACTTGCTGATCCTTGTGATCCCCCTCTAATGCAGTCTATCTTGTTTTTTTTTTTCATTAAACTAGAAAAATTTTGCTAAGTAAATTCATTGTCTGTAACTTTATTCGAAAATTAGTGTTGGTTTTTTGGTTTTTAATTGCTGTCATTTCTATCTCAAAGCTCTGATGTCTTTTCTCCCTCTCCCCCTTTCTTTTTTTTTAATAATGGAAAACATTTGTTCCTCTCACCAAATATTTTACACTGAGACACAATAATATTATTCTGTACATATTACAGAGTTTCTGTAAGGTGCAAAAATAAAGCAAAATACAAAATACAAACCCAAAGAAGTAGAAATTACATCTTTCAAAGCAAATGGGAGAACAAAAATATGTTCTCTTATAACAGAGGTGTTAAAAGTCTTATTCTCAAAATAAAATATAAATCTCACAAAGGCTGCCCTGCTTACATCTTTCTGGTCTCTAGATGTCTGGTTTCAGGTATCTTTCACTTAATTATGTGCTTGAGTAAGTCACAGAACACTTTAAATAAAACTAAATGCGCCATTATTATTAAAATAATCTGCAGGAAGGAAGTACTGCAAGTCAGGCTTCTTTAACCTTCTTATTCTAAACATTAAACTAGCTTAAATTCTACTAAAATTGCTATCCAAAGTGGTTGAATATATATAAGTTGAACAGGACTGTGCTCTGAATATAAAACAGAAGCCATTTGAGAACATTACACTGTCACTTGCTTTCCTGTGACATTTCAAAAAAGAATTTATTTATTGTACAGGAACCTTCTATTTTCAAGGACTTTTTTTTTTTAACTTTCTCTTGGTGCTTTTTAATTGGCTTTCACTTCACATATTCTTCTTTTTATTCCATTCAGATTGCTACAGAAACATTCCCCTATTAAAGGTATGAAATATTTTTATTCATATTAGCAGCAAGTTTTGTCTTCAGTTTTTGTGTCCCATGTTATTCTGGATACAAAATATGAAAAAAAATGAGAAATTTTCCCAGTTCTGCTGCTACAACTGTTTGGTAGAGGAAGCCTATTGAAAAATATAAGAATTTGGAATGCATATTTTGGGATGAAAGAGGAAATTAGGAGGCTAGAGGGAGGATGTAGGACTGTCATAAAAAGGAGACAAGCACTGAAATTCAGGACAGTGAAGAAAATATGGAATTTACTGTAAAGCAAATGTTTGGAAGGTTAAAGTCCTCATGTTAAATTAAAGCCAAAATTGTAGCAGAATTAGGTTAAGGATAATGTGGTTGTGACTGTGTGACAGCAAATGAAGTATTGTTTTGGAGACTGATAAGTACATTTTCCAAAAGATTCTGGAATAAACTAGGGAGTCCAGATGGCTTACTTTTTCCCACTTTTCTGAATATCCATGAAAGCAATTGATAAACCTGTTCCAAGTATGACATAAGCAGAAAAATCGGTTGAGTATCATGCCAATAATATGCTATTATTATATTATTATATTATAAACTGCAATAATCCAGCAGCTTCTCACTGGATTCCCAAGTCAGAGATAGAGGGGTTTGAAGTACAGAATTGAAAGACAGCAGAAATTGCTCTGAATCTAGGCTAAAATATAAGTAGTTTTTGGCCTTGATCCTGAGGTACTCTGTGTAAAATTTCTGCTTCAAGGAACAAGGTCAAGTGCTTTCTTCTCAGCACAGGGATGAAATGCCTGTAAAATAATACCTATACGTGGGTAATGATCTGCTTTCCACTCTGATTTAAGGCACATAGCAGTGGTTCCTTATTTCCATGAAACTGTGGAACTGAAGATATTTTATCATTTCCTTATATTACTTATTTTCCTTCATCATTTTCTGCACCAAGTAATATTTGTAAGGCATCTTCACTGAATGAAAGGAATAATTACTATTTCTAGAGCAAGAGGTTTATCAGCTCTATTATAAAACCAAAGAAAGAATAAAAATTTTTCACGTTAATATATTATTTCAGGTTACTACTTAAGACATAAATATTTTAGTTCTGTACCAACTATTCAAAATTATGTTTCAATTTATTAATCTGGCAAAAATTTTGGTTTAAAGTAGTGGAGCATGTAGGGCCACTGAATTCTTTCACACTTGGTCCCAAAGGACTTTCAGGCATCTCAGAGAGAGGTTGTTCATCACACAATGTCCTTTCCAAAGGAGATGTGAAAAGGGATTTAGTGAAGAGTCAACTTTCTTTCAGAAGAGACTTATTAAATTCAAAGGGACTAAGGATCCATGAAGCACTTCTGTGTCATGTGGAGGAAATTGCCGCCTTTCACATAACAAAAAGAAGCAACCACCACAGACAAAGAAAATAGGGAAACATGGACTCCAGGCTGCTGGCTGCTCCTCAGCAATTGAATAGGAAGGACAAGAGGACCAGAGCAGTAATAACACAACCAGCAGGCCTGTAACACGAGACCTATGGCATCCTTCCTGCACGAATCACAAAGAAGAAAAGTTGGAACAGAGAATAACATCTACTCCTTGTAACACACTGTGAAGTGGTTCCAGTGTCTATACTCTATTCTTTAGATTACTTAATCCAGAAAGTCTGGTAACTCTCAGAGAAAACTCTTAACTCTAATCAAGAGTATAACAGAAAAGGATGAATGCTCATGGATCTCATAGGTCTCACAAGGTCTTGTTATTTCTTCAGTACACATCAGATACAAAATATGCTTTTTAACACAGAACAGATGGAAAAATATCGTTTTCCTTGGCACCACGGAAAGAAAACATAAGTATACCAACCTTCCTGCATATTACATTTAGCTTTTGATCCCAGCATGATTTCAGAAGTTAAATTTAGGATAATAATGTTATTCTCTACCAGACATCTTGGGCTTCTGAGTATTCTTGAATTAGAAATGTTACTTGGCTAATAATTTTTTCTAAAAAGAACCCCTCTGAAATTTTTTTTGCAAGTGAGCAAGCCATGCCATTGGTTTTCCAGTATTAGCACGAATTGCAATCAGATCAATTGACTGAGTCCTGTGAAAAATGTCAATATTTCACATTGACATAATTAAACATCAGAGAAATTCAGACAGGTGTATGGCCACTGATGGCTCAACATTAATAAATCACTTGTGTCTGAGTGTGGGGAAGTAGCCAAACTGCCCTGAAAGGAGAACAGCCTTGAGCTGCGGAGGACCCCAGAGCAGGCTCTGCTCTCATGATGGAGTCTCATGGAGTCTGACCATTGTGGGCACCACTAGGAGCTGGCAAAGGTGTATGATAACAGCACTAGGAAAGGCAAAGGTACAAACCGGGTCCAAAGGCCATTTTGCTCAAGGAGGAAGATGCAAGCAGAAGTAAAATGAGACAGAATTTCTGTCCAGATGGAGTCCAGATCTAGTCAGGAAAAGAAAAAACCTGCAGAATAGCACAACTACTACATAACCATAGCCAGGACTGAAACATCCTAGCTTAGCTTAAATGGAGCCCTGGGCCCATGACAGGAGTGGGAAAGCCCACAGGTGAGGCTGGTCATGGACATTAAGCTCCTCAGGATCCTGACATACAGGTGCTCTGCTTCAAAATCAGCTTAAAATTGAAATGTCCAGGGTTAATAATTATCACTGTCATTTCTTGGGAATGTCTCAATGGTTAAGCCCTTTTGAGAAGCTATGAAAAATATTTTACTTCCCAGTTCTTTCAGAATTGAGTGTATTTATTGAAAGGTTGCTCAGGAAAAAAAAGAACCATAAACTGAGTTAAAAAGACCAAATTTGTGAAACGTATCTAGTCAATTAATATCCAAGCCAAGATTATGATATTGCTTTGTGGAGAGTATTATTAATAATTGGTTAGCTGAGAAAGGCCACGCTGAAATAATGCCGCTGGTTAAGCTGAAGGAGAAAAGTCAGCAGTCAGCAAACTAAAAGGAAAGGTCAGCAGTGACCTTGCTGCAACATGAGGATAGGGAGTTGAGATTAGTTCTGAAATATCCTAAGAATATGTAGAAAGTATCAAAAGTAGAACCATAGGAATGTAGAAGTAGGCGTAGATGCTGATATGTAAGCTGACCAATCCTGAGCTCAACTTTTGCAATATGTATGAAGCTCATTATTAACTGTATTTAACCCGCCGTACTAATCAATAAAATTGGGCCTGTGATGATCAAACGGATGTCTGGGTCTCCTTCCGTCGACATTGCTTAACTACTGCTGTTGTATCATGATTAAAAATCTAGAGAGAAAGCTTATGAAAAAGCAGTAAGATGCTAGAAGGAAACAGTATATCTATGACTACAATCCAAAAGATCAAAGTTCAGATATTTTCAATCAACCATGAGATCTTTATGATTCAATTTGCCTAATGAAGTGTGTTATTGCTTTCTTGAGTGGCAGAAGAACAATTTCTATTTGTATAACACCTTCTTTATAGCAGCAATTTGGGTACAATACCTGTAATTGCCATGATAAAATGAACCAGAGCAGTCAAATCCTTCTACTTCAAGCTGGCAACACAGTTCATTCCAGGGATTTGTTAGCAATATCTACAAGCAATTGTAGGAAAAACCTAAGTATCTTTACCCAAGGCAAAATGTTGATCAGATTACCTACTGAAATTTTTTTCTAGCGAATACTTTTTATGCTTCATGATACTTTTCTCTTAGTGCTTGTTCAAACAGATTTTAGAAATTAATGGTTCCTTATCAAAATTGTATGTAAAGAGCAAAAAAAATGATACAAGGTAGAGTTGTAGCTGACTCATGGTTTTGCAATCTCACATATAAGTAAGTTACTTGACAAATTTGGATATTCTGGGAATTCTGCTGGAGATTTTGACAAGCAAGTTTCAAAGCAAGGAAGTGAGCAGAATGGGGAGAGAACAGGTCCTGACTTCAGTTTTTCTCTCATATTAAGGACAACACTCTACCAACCTGATGCTTCTAGTAGAATACACTTGAATTAATTTAACTATGTTATTAAAGCACTCCATGCAATCTGAACTAGTGAATTATTGGTCATTAGTTTGCCTGAAAACATAAACTGGAGTTGTTGGAAGGACTGTAACTGCAAGTCACTTCTCTAGACTTTCTAAAGAGATGAGACATAAATGTTCTGGAGCTGAAGTACTCTGTCTTATGCTCAAGGATAAGACAGAGAAAACACTGCAGAATTTGGGTCTTTGGGACCATGTATAAAGTTTTGTTCAAGGATAGTAGATTTACTGTGAAGCCAATGTTTACATTCCCTTTGGAAGTGAGTAGATTATAATTTGGATATTTCCTCAACTGTAGTTAATCACACCAGAACCCAGAGTGATTAACTCTCCCTAAAATGCCTTATTCCTGGATTTTATATGCTCCATGCATGCATTTGGATCAACACAGGCTTGGAAATGTCAGTAAGAAATGAACCAGGGATGATAACTAGTGTAAGAATGTAGTTTGAGGTCCTCCACATTGCTGAGTCACAGCACAGCTTTGAGGAAGATTTAAGAGACCGGGTGCAGACCATAAACACTCTTCTTTGTCGAAAAAAATTTGGTATCATGCAGATTTAGCCCTGTATCTGATTGACACAAACAGAGTGTGTCAATTCAAGCTTTGAAAAATGTTATTGGTACAAAATTGTGAAGCTAGGTGCTTGGGACAGATTGCCTAAAATCCTACACAGACCTGACGTGGCTCTGAGGGCAAAATTTTCTGGGAAAAAGCCCAAAGAGGTTTACCTGAAGATTGAAGACTGTTCTAAACAATTTATACAATCTTTAAGGAAATCTCACTGTGTCAGCTCCTAAGATCAGAACTTGCTTTTACATCTTAGTCTGGAGTTCATTGCTAGGATGAATGACCGTATTTATTTTGTCCAGGTATCTGTGAGATGGTCTTCATACCAGGCTGTGAAGAAAAGGGTATGATGGCTTAATAATGCATTTTTCACTTAAGAAAAATTTATTTGTAATCTCAACTAATCTTATTTGACTTATGTTTATATTTATACTTTCCAACATGTTCAGTTGTTGTTTAAAGGACTCTTAGTTCTGAATATTGCTATATCCATAAACATTCCTGTATAGAATCCAGATAAATTCTATTCTTCAATTATACACTGTACAAACAGGTTGCACAAACTAACTATTCTTAATGTAAAATAACATCACCTTTGCTATTCCAAAATATGGAATGACATTTTTTCTTGTACTGTGAAAGGAAATAAGTCAATGCTTTTGTTTCACCCCTATACAAAACATAATGCAGTTAGATGCCTTAAAAAGGAATGCTATAAATAATGATATTTTCACAATTTAAGTATCTCTGAAGAAAACTATTAAATGCCACCAATAACTCAGCTGAGATTCATCATTCCTTTTAGTTGGTGCATTCATAATTGAATTTTTAAAAGTTAAATTAAAAAAAAAATCAGCATTTTTATTTTGGCTTTAATTAATTGGACTAAATAGAAGAATACATTCTCAATATGTTTTTAGAATAAAATAGCCAATTAAATATTGAATTATTATTAGTAATGGTAATATCATCATCACAAAATACCGCCCCGCAAAAGAAACCCCCAAAAATCAAAAATCCCTAAAAATCCAGGGCTTGGATATGAAGTAGTTTTGAAATACCTGGTGAAAAAGGTTATATTAAATATGTTGCTTGATTTATCAGGATTCAATATTCTTGTGAAAAGGTTATAATTAGGCAGTACAATCTAAAAAATATATGTAAAAGTCTTAAGAGATGCTGAACAAATTACTTTGCATCTCGTGTTTCAATTACTGTCACTGAAAAAAGAGATCATGAAGGTAATCATCTCATTTGTAACCAGTGTGAGATCTGCAAGTAAAGAACAATACAAAAATGCAAAGTGCTACTGTCAACATCAATGGCAATTAGATTTGATCTCAAGAAATGTAAATTAGGAGCAGCTTTTCTGATTTTAATGGAATTATACTAGTTTGTACTTACCTGCATTTAGAAAAGATTGACTAAGAAGCTATGGAGATTGAAATGCACAGAGAAACAGGTTCATTATTAAAAGCAGAGAAACAAATGCTTCACAGATTGCCTGGAACACTCATGATAGACTGTCTTGCTAATACCTCTCTCAGTCTGTCTTCCTGTGAAATGCACTAGATTAAGAAGCACAAAGGAAAATATTGAAGTTACCTAATCTGGTGTGCACATGTTATTTTGATTTCTAGTAAAATGAAGAGAACATAGGAATCATTCTCAATGGAAAGAAAGAGGACGTAAAAAGACCACAAAGACCAAAAATTTTTCTAGATGTTCCTGAAGCTCAGATTTGAGCTTCATTGACTTATATAATATGTAATGTAAGCTGGTTTTACTACACTCTGCAATACTTTTTTTTAAAGTATGACTATAAAATGAAAATAATATACAGCTATCAGTATTTTTCTGGAAATAGTGGTGGGAATTTGTGTAATTCCAAAGTATTAAATAGCTTCCTTTTTTTGTTGTTTTAAAAAGAATTTTAAATTAGTTCAACTACAGAAGTTCACATGTACTTATCTTACTTTTAACATGAGCCTTACTATAACATGAGCCAGAAATAAGATATTACTTGTGTTCCTATAAAGTCTTTCCTTAGACCTGAGAGCATCAAAGATGGATCGTCTGGAAGCTCTCTAATATATGGCTCACTTAGAAAAGTAGTTTTTTATTCACCAGTAAGAAGTTTTGTTGCTCTTTCTAGATTTTCTAACAGATTTTGAGCAACTTTTTAGTAAGTTTTTTGACTCAATAAACTCACTTGGACAAAGCCATGCTTCACCTGACATTGTCTGTACTTTTTAACAAAGAGCCTTTAATATGACACCGAGGAGAAAACAGTAATTTCATAGCAATTTGTGCTAACCTTTCAAACAGACCTTGCTTGGTGCTGCTGCTGTTCACAAATGATAGTGATCACATCATGCCTTTAAACAGATTACTTGAACATTCCCAGCTATAGAAAGTACTAAAGTCAGCAACACAGATGAACAATTTTGTATCTCAGAAAAGTACTGACATCAGTCTGGTGATTAGCACATACCACGATTATAAACACAACCCCCTAAACACACAAAGAACTATGATCCTAATGAAAAAAAAAAAATTTACAAGAACTTCATGAAACCTCAGGAACATGATTGAAATTTCCATCAAGAATACTTCAGTTGCAAATAATTTAGAGCACAATTTTCATTAATTCAATCAATAGCCACTTACCTCTGAGTCTGTAAACAGGAATTCAGATGAATCTAATTAAAATGGATTGTTGCCTATGACATACAATGTGCCACACAGCTTCAGTACAAGACTTTTAGACTGAGGATTTGTTGAGTAAATTACTTAATAGTTTCTCCTTTTGATATCAAAGCTTTTCTATTGGAATGACCATGAAGACTTTTAAGATGAAGAATACTTTTTTGTTTTCCTTTAGGTAAGGTAAATAGTTTTTCTTTTCTCAAGAGGTTTTTTTTGTGGGGTTTTTTTTGGTTTTTTTGTGGTTTGTTTGGGTGTTTTTTGTTTTTTTGTTTTTTTAATACAAGCAAAAGTTTTAAAAGCTAATAAGCCAACTATGTAGGACTAAAGTGAGCCAGTACAATAGCTTTACTGATGATTAAGTCAAACTGCTTTGAAGAAAATCCCTGTGTGCAGTTTTTTCCTTTGGTAATATAAAATAATGAATTCTTCAAATTCTATTTAGATGCAAATACTACCAATAAGATAATACCAAACATTAGAAAAATGTTCTAATGATTGTTTGTAAGAATTAAATACATTCATTTAGAGACTATTTCCCTTGTACCTTTTTCTATTTACACTTCACCAGAGAGACAAAAACATTCTGAATTTATTTTGGTTGGTTGTTTTTTTTTTTTTGGAAAAATTTTGCAAGACTTCAGAGTGTGGCCTAACAGTCCATATAGTTCTGTGAGCAGAGGTTGTGACTCTAATAAACATGCTAACTAGGGCTACTTTAAAGATATCCCCTATGCTGTAATTGCCCTGGGTATTACAGAGCCATTTCAGGTCAGGTTGCTGTGGTTTCTGGAATGGTCAACTTTCTTGTAGTCACTGATATATAATTTTGATTCACATTCGATCTACTCTCTTTTTTCGAAATACTTAAATTTGTTGTAGTCACTAAACTCAGTTCATTTGGATACAAGTTCCAGGTGTATTGTGGTCTCTAAACACTCCATATTATTTCAATACTGGTTGCTTATCATATCACAGAGCCTTTATGACAGATTCCTTTCTTTATGGGTTCAGATGCTTTTTCATTCCTTGGAAACCAACGATAGTTTAATCCCATTAATCTTGAATCTACTTGTTTTAGGCTCCTTGCATAAGCTAAACTCCATTTGGTGAAAATACCCAAAATATAGAAATGTATTTCCAGTCTAACTCCCCCTGATCAAAGCAAGGTCACCTGGGTCTTACTGCTCACAACCACATCCTGGTGAATTTTTAGTCTCTCCAACAGTGGAGACTTTGTGTAACCTCTTCCTGTCTCTAACCATCCTCCCAGTAGAAGGTGTTCTCATATTTTTAAATCTAATTGTCACTCTGTTTTTTTAAGATTTTCTAAGCTTTCTGATGTTGACATTCTTGTAGTGAACTTTCTCACACACTTTCTGTAAATAACTCATTGTTTTGCATTCCTTTATGGAAGAAGAGAGAGTTGATAGACTGTTGGTTTGACCAGTGTCATTGGAGAGGTGTCACTGTCACCCTCCAGTCCCCTGTCACTTTTGGCAAACTATAAATGTTAGAGTCAGAAAACAAACTGCCCTTTTTTCTTCACCTTGTGAACAGCAATGTGAGCTTGTGTTCTTTCGTGTCCTATAGTGACATCTAATTTTGCATGTTTTGGTTTGTGCCCTTAGTCTCTTGTCCACTCACTGGGCACTGCCCAGATGAGTTTATTCCTTCTACTTTGTACCATCACACATTTTTATGTGTTGTTCAGATGCCCCTGACCCTGATCATCTCCAGGCTGAAAAATTGCAGCTCTCTCAAGATTTCCCTGTATGCCAGGTGATCCAGTCCCTTTATCACCTTTGTGACTTTGTTGAACTTGCTCCAGTATGCGTCCATCTGTCTAGTACTGGGGTGGCCAAAGCAGGACACAGCATTCCAGATGTGTCTCACCAGGCTGAGAATGAGGGAAGGATCTCCTCCCTCAACCTGCCAACTGTGCTCTTCCCAAGGTAGCCACAAGTAATGTCAGTTCACGTTGTCACAAGAGGCACATTGCTGGCTCATGTTCAACTTCTTGTCCACCAGAGCAGTGAAGCAAATCTGTTTCATTGGGTGCCCAGCATGTGCTGGCATATGGGATTATTCATTCCTAGGAATGATACTTTGCATTTTGTGCTGAAAAACTTGATGAGACTCCTGTTTGTCTGCAGTTTGTTGATGTCCTTCTGAATGGCCGCTCAACCATCTGGTCTGTGAAGAAGTCCTCTAAGTTTGATATTGTCTGCAGACTAAAGGTGCACTTCAATCCCATTGCCCACATCATTCTTGACTGTGTTAAGCAGTACTGGATCCAGTATCAGCCTCCCAGAGCACCACTACTGACTGTCCCCCAGCTGGACTTCATGCCACCAACTGTTGCAATTTAGGCAGTTTTCAGTCTGCTCTGTTCACCAATTTTGTTGTCCATTTTTAATCATTTTTTCTAGGAAGATGCTACAGCAGATAGTGCTGAAAACCTTACTAAAGACAGAATAAACAATATCCACTGCTCTTCCTTCATCCCCAAACTAGCCATTCCTTTAGAGAAGGCATTAGATTGGTCAGGTTTTTCTTCCCCTTCAGAAATCCATGTTGACTGTCACTTTCTTTTCCTAAATAAATTTCCAGGTCTAAATGATTAAGATTATTTGCTCCATCACCTTCCCAGAGACTGAAGGCTGACCAGACTGGAATTCCCTGAGTAGCCTAAGTAGCAGCTACTAAAAAAAGCCATTTAAGCAAGGCATGAAAACGACACTTTTTGGGGTTGTCCAGAAGCAATACATCACATCATATCACATCAAATCAGTTGTTGGGCTTAATTAGATTTGAAGATGCTCAGGAAATGACATTTAATAACTAGCATTTAACTAGGCTGATTGAAACCAAACACTATTCATATTTTATCATTTAAACCTGAATCATTTGCTTGGCTGGAATGTGTTCAATATCAAGCATCACTATTGCACGTCCGTTGACCTAAACTCTTGCATAATTTAATGCTGAAATACTAGAACAGTACAAATCAATGCAGCACTGGTATCTAGTTTGAAAAAAGTTAATCATTATACAAGATATTAACATTATACAAAATATAAGATTATTTTATTACAATAATTCCAATGCTGGTTTTTTACTTGGTCTATGTTTTTGAATTTGCTAAAACTTTCCTAGATATTTAGTTAAAGACTTGGTCTTTTCTCTTGTATAATCCTACTAAGAAAAATGAAATGTTTAAGATTAAGAATAACAGAATCTATATTTTTCAAGAAACATAAAGGTTATTTTTTGCTTTTGCTTTTTGATAGCAAATTCCTTCTTGGTCTAGTAATTATCATTAATGGAAAAATAAGAAAATTAGGAAAAGAAAAGAAAAAACCTTTAGAAGACAATGGTTATCAACACTCAGGAAACCTTATATTAGAGTTTCAATTTTGAACAACTTTAGTTCTATTTTAGTCCACGCAATATGAATTTTCTCCATAGTGTTAGTCTTGTAAGTCATGAACTGCACACTTTGACATAATTGACTCTACCTGAGTATATGAATACCCTAGTGTCATGGAGTCCTTCATCATGATGGCACATGGTAAAAATCCAAAAAATATATAGGCAACAATAACAATGGCCTCCCTAATAGTGCTTTATTTCTAGGAAGATCTGAGTTAACAATTGCCTTTCAAATCTACTTATCATCATGATTTATGTTCTCTATCACTTCAAACTGACTTAGTGCAGACTTTCTAAATGCAGTGTATAAATACTTGCCAAGAAGGAATAAGACAAAGACCATTCTTACTCTTTGGTCTCTACTGGACTTTGGTCTAGTTACAATAAACGAATGAAATAAATGTGAATTTAACACAAATATTGAATACAAGGAGAATATCACTTTCACAATTTTCTTTTCCCTATACTAGTTCTTTGTAAAGTGGAACTAAAATATTCAGTCTTAAATCTTTATATTAGTCTGAATAAAAAGTTAAATTTTATAATCAACTTGTTCTCCTCCTGATTAAGACTCAGTCAAATGTAGTCTTCATAAAAAATGGAAAAAAAATTTACATAACTGTATGACAGTATTATATGAGATCTTCTATGCTTGGTATACATAAGAAATGCATGAGGTATGTATTCACATCTTCAAGAAGGAAGAAAGGGGAAGAGGGAGCAAGAAAGAAAGCTTCTACTCAACAGTAAGCTGTGACTAAAATGCAAGCTTAATTTTTCTGTAGGTAGAGTTGATAAGATTAACAACAAATTACCTTTCCTTATGAAGTGAAAAAATATTAATTCAAATCAGTGTATGTTCTCTAAATCCTAGCTGCATTTGTTGGGAGGTATTCAGATATTTGGTTCTCTGACAGTATTGAATAAATCATTTGAAAGGCATAAAATAGAATACTTTCCTATCCAATACCTAAAGGGTGTCTACAAGAATGGCGTGTCAGGACTCTTTATCAGGAAGAATAGTGATAGGATATGTTTTTCAATTCAGAATGCCTTTCTCCAGCCCTTTTCTCCCATAACAGTATCTTTGAAGAAGGAAAAGTTGTATTCCACATAAGAGGGTTTTAGGGATTCCCCTTTCTCTGCATCACCTCAAGGTACAACTCTTTATAATATCCCACTTCTGTCTGATAACTCTGCTCACATCAAGAGATTCACAAACCTCTGCCTTATGATTTTCTTGCCAAAGTCATGTTTCTCTTATCTCATACAATGCTGATGCTTTCTCCTCACCAACTCTTTTATTACAGGAGAAAGTTTGTAGACTAGGATGTTGAATACAGGATGTTCTCTGTTGAAAAGCCCTGAATTATTAGTACGGCATTATTGCTGTGGTGGATTCAGAGCTAGAACTGAAATTGAAAAGAACACAGATTCACAGAATACTCTGAGTTGGAAGGGACACTCAAGCATCATCCCATTCAACTCTTAACTGAATGGCCCATACATGTGTTGAATCCACAGTCCTGGTGTCAGCACCTGCTCTAACCACCTGAGATAATCTCAGGGTCTGTGAAGGGAAAGATTTTTATATCTCTACAGATTATCTACCTGAACTGACATAGCAAACTTTCACATACAAATCAGCCCTTCTTTCATGGAATTTAAGTTTTCTTGCCTTAATTAAAAAGCTGATACAAAGATTTATAGTGCTTGATCCTCACTTATAAGACTTTCTATACATTTTACTGACAACATATATGATCCTTAAAGCCCTATAAAATGCAGGCTAAAGAGCTGAAAAAAAATACAGAAATTTAAGAGAGACTCAGATTTGGCCTGTTGTAGCTTTTGCAAACTCTTAATTTTATTTTTTTTTTCAGAAAATGGTACTATTTTTCTCTCTTTCTATTATTATTTAAGATCAATGTGGGGTGTATGTCTTTTTCCACTACATGCAAGGTATAGTCCATTACAGCTAAGGGGACCACTAAGTAAAGCCAGTAAGATTTTGCATCCAAATCTTAAAAATATAGAAGTGGTTTGGCTTAGTAGAGTGAAGAATGATATAGGTTCAAATGGCTTTCAACTTTTTAGAGCTATAGCTTAGTTGTATATTTTTAATAGTGGCAGCATGTTCATTTCATTGAATGATGACATCCTTTAGAAAAAGTGATAGGAAGAGTCATGGAACATTTGAGTAAGCACTGCTGATTTGTGGCTGCAGCTCTGGATGCCTGCAGTGTAACTGCCAAGCAGAATTACTGTATCTGCTGTTTATTACACTCAAATGATTGACCTATGTGAGTTCTCCTTACCTTGAGCACAACAAACTGCTGACTTAGTTCTATCTTTAAGTAAGTAAAACAGTGACTTTGGAGCCAGCTCAACACTGTTAGTCAAACTTGCATCAAATACATTCCCTGCTTCCATTAGGACTGTCACTTCAAGGTAACTGAGTGGAACATAAAATAATTGTCTTTTCTTGCTTTCTCCACAGATTGTCCAATCACTTTTTTTTTCTATAATAGAACGACGATGGGGTAAATTTGCACACACTGACTCCAAAGATGTTTTAAAACATTGACCAAACCACATTTTTGTCACAGGAACATTAATAAATAACACTGGAGATTTCATTATTAATTTAAAGTGGATTTAGAAATGACTGATTACTGATTAGAGTGCATTTTTTATCTGCAAAAGCATCAATGTTTTCACTTCATGTAACTCACAAAAAGCTCTAATTTGAAAGAAAGAGCTGGCCAGAAGAAAACAAAAAGAGATGAAGGAAATAAAACTTTTAAAAATATGTGAATATCCTTGTATCACCGAGATCCATGCTAGTTAATTTCAGAAGATCAGTTAAACTTTGCTGAATCTGTTGTCATTTGCATACAATATTAGTGAGTGCATTCAGTACACTATATTATGAATTCAGAAGATACGATGTTGTAGTAGGTAAAACTATATTTACCCAGGAAAAGTCAACGAATTGCAAGCAATGTAAGGTTTTGAAACTGCACTTTTAAATGGGAAAGCTACTCTAACCTACCCTGAATTATTAGTAAAAAAAGAATGTTCAGAATGAGTTTCCTAAGAACTAATAGATTTGTAAGTATTCATTGATGGATATAATCTACATGGACATAGGAATGCTGACTTGCTTTCAGAAAGGTGAAGCAGGAAGTTGATGGGGTGGTATCCCATGTTCCCATCCCTTCGGAATAATTTGGTGATTCTATGGCTCATGGGAGACACAGACATGAATCTGACATTTTGAAGAGTTTTATTGTGAAAAAATGAAAATAAATTGTTAGGAAACACATAGAAATTAAGTCATCAAAAGTGAAAGAAGAAAGTTGAGCCAATCACATTATTTTAATGTCCAGATAATTTTAGTGATCATGTTTGAAATTTTGTGATATATTATTATTAATGACCAAATTAGTATGATCTCAGAAACTTGTCTTATCATTAAAAAGATTATCTATAAATATGACCAAATACTTGGGTGGAAAAAGAGTTACCTGGAGATTTATATAGTTGTTTAAAATATGAGATGATAATATCCTGAAAAGGTGGGCTTCTTCTTACTTACACAAGACGACTGATGCTGTTATGACTATCAAATCACCCAGGAAAAGGCAATATTTGACCATCCATTGTTCTAGTCTTTGCAGAGAACTCAATTTTTTCAGCAAGACTCTGTAGGTTCCTATAGACACAGCCATTCTCCCTGTGAAACAATACCTATATAAGGTTGAGTTTTTCCAAAATTCCTAATCAATTTTTTCATATGCAAAAGACTTTCTATATCAATAAAATAATTTTTCTGGAATTAAACTTACCTTTAATGGGTGCTAGGCTGTAAATCTCTCTGCAATCAGGAAAAAGACCCAATTAAACCAAAACTCTTAAAATTTTGCTCTGATCTTCAAAAGAATTATAGGTAGGAAAAGAGAGCAAAATAGAAAAGCCCCCAAAACCTACTGTCCTAAGAAACCATGCAGAATGATATCAAGATAAGTGTGCCACAGTCACCTGTGGAATTTACTCCTAGTCCACTTTGAATTTTACAGTGAGGAAACTAATGATCCATGTCTGAATTTTCCTCAAAATTTCAAACTTTTTAGCAAAGTATCCAATGGAAAAATAAAACACACTACTAACTTTTTATTAACTTCACAAATGTTCATTTTCTCTGTGGTCACTGCTTTTCCTTTGAATAAGTTTCATCCCTAATAATGTCACATGACTTTATTGGTGTGCATAATTATCAGGATAACTATATGATAGAATTCTGAAACACCACTGTAGGCCATCTTTTCTTTGTTTAATTTTTTATATATACACTCATAAATAATATAATTGAATTTAAGTATCATGTAACAGTAATTCATGAATTTTGGTCTGCTGACATCAGAAAAAAAGGTGTTGGTTGGAAACTTATAAAAGTACAACTGGAAATTTGGCATTTGGTTTCCAACTTATGCATTCAAATCTCACATAGGCACAAGGAAATGGCGTATATCACCCTACTTAGTGAGGTGGCTTTGGAAAGAAAAGTCTGGTCAGCATTGTTCACACATTCATTCTTGACTATTCTGGCTCATTCAATCAAAATTAGCTTTATATTTCCTGATGATGATATGATTTTGAAGAAAAAAAAAAAGAAGAAAAGCACTATTTTCCTACTTTTTAATTATGCTGGCAAAATCAAGGCACACAGTATGCACTGTAGTCTTTAATAAAGGCAAAATGTTGTCACAGATGGCAGGTCAGTTCCAGTACATCGTAAATGAAACCCTTTAACCTGGCAGTTTAAAGCTGATCCCTGTGCATGGATTACTTCAGCAATTAGAGGAGTAAGACAACTAATAAAATATTTACTCAAATTATGAAGAAAATAAAAAATAAATTAAAAAGTTTGAAATCCTTCTTTTAACCCAAAAAACCAAATGCTTCTGAATTCCTTGCTAATGAAGTGCAAAACTGTTACTATGAGCAAACAAGCAATAAGGCATCATCATTAATACAAAGGCAAAATGAAACCTTCAGGTTCTGATGAAAACGGGAGAAAATTTCCTTTTATAATGTGTGCTTGGATTAGGAGTGTGCCATAGAAAGAGAAAGGGAGCAGTTAGATTCTCCCTAGAAGTACTAAAACATATCTCCTACTGATTACAATGGGAACTAAAGCAGTTTTTATATAACCAAAGCATCATGGGAGGATTCCATGTGTGAAAATCCTTCAAAAAATCTAAGTAAAATTCTTTAAATGTTCTCAAAAGACAAGAGAGAATAACACAACTGAAAACTTGGAGAGTAAAAGTGATAAATGACTTTTCTTATATGCTATTTAGGGTTTATGATCTGTAAATATTATTATATGTGATCTAAAGTCTATGATCAAAATCCACATTTCCGGAAACAAAATTGTGCATAACTGAGGTAATTACCAGCCCCATTGGACTTTGTAACTCTTCCTCCTTTTCTGCTGCCTTATCTATTCCACTGGGCTCCTGGGATGAAAGCCAGCTGTGTCTGTTAGATGCTCCAACCAGTCACTGGGGGAAGTGAGGATCTTAACTGCTGGAGCTCTTAATGACTCCTGGTTGCACAGTACTATTTATCTGCCATCCAACAGCTTCAAAATTGCTTTCATGGCCTGATAGATAGGATCTTAGGATAAATTTTGCAGCAGTAAGCTTGCAAAAGCTGTTCTTCAGGCAATGATTAGAAATTGTCAGCAAATCGATGTATAATGCACAGGTCATGATTATTCTTAACTTAATTTGTCACCTTTCGATACTAGATCAGGAACAAAGCAATAACAGCCACCTAATCTGAATGGCAACTAGCAGGCATTTAGAGATAAAGGAGAGATGGAAGGTAGGGTGGGAGGATGGAGAGAAGGGAAAAGGTACATGAGGGAGGAAGGGAGGAAGGGAGGAAGGGAGGAAGGGAGGGAGGGAGGGAGGAAGGAAGGGAGGAAG
Organism: Ammospiza caudacuta; assembly: GCF_027887145.1. Classification (NCBI taxonomy): domain Eukaryota; kingdom Metazoa; phylum Chordata; class Aves; order Passeriformes; family Passerellidae; genus Ammospiza; species Ammospiza caudacuta. Next base: position 109,758,435 of record NC_080595.1, on the reverse strand, counting down.
GAAGGGAGGAAGGGAGGGAGGGAGGGAGGGAGGGAGGAAGGACGGAAACCTGTAATAATAACTGGACACTTTATTGTTCCAAATACCCAAAATATGGACTTCTTTCTTTAAGGATAAAACAAAAAATATATACTATTTTCAATTAATTGGAACAAGAGTGTAAGTACTCTGACATATTTTATAGAAATATCCTTATATGCCATGCTTGACTTGTTTTTGTCAGTCATATATCTGGCACCCAACTAAAAAAATCTGTTGTTCTGGAGGTGGACTGAATTAGGTCTTTTTGTCAAGGTGTAAGGAAATTAAAGCTGCTTCTTTAAAATTTTTTTTTTTTCCTAAGACAGATACTTCATTGCTTCCCCAAACTCACTGCATAACCTTATAGGATTTTATTATACTGTGAAATGCGCTGATATTAAAAAAATATAGATTGTATTTGCACAGTAATAAAGATACCTTCATTAGTATTCAGATAAGTTTTATAATTAAAGTCAATATCCTTTCTGTGAATGTCCAAATGTAAGTGCAATTATAAAGATTGTATTAATTTTATGAACATCTGTGCAAAATTCATAACATCATGTCAAGCCTGATGTTTTGCCAGCTTCTTGCTTTTGAGACTGACTAAGGGATAAAAATAGGAAAATACTTTGCTTTGGTAAATATATGTGTCTTTTAAAATACACAAAAGGGATGGGAAGTGTAGCTCAGTTTGGAAATGAGTAAACTTGTCCACATCTGAAAGTGCTGAAACTGATCCCTTGAAGTGTACTTTGTGTTACAGAATGCCATAATAATTCATTATAGGAGATTATTGCTCTGTATAAGACAGCAATACATGGTAGACTGCACAAGTTAATTTACAGTCTTGGAATGAATCCTGTTTTGTTTAGATAGTTACTGAATGAGCTTTTGAGAATATTGAAAAGACTGATTCTTTCCACAGTCTGCAAATAGGGAAAAAGCTGCAATATATTTAGTCCACAGAGTCAATTACCTGGAATTGCAAATCTGGCCTTGATAAATGAAAAGATTGTTGATTTATACAATAACTCTTAACTTCCAGACCCATACGTGAAAAATTTGTCTTGCAGCTATCGTTAGGAATGTCTCCTTTACTATTTATGCTTAGGTATTTGCTGCTCTTAGACATTTCCTAGTCTCTGGTACTTGAAGAGCCCCTGCACGGTACTAAAAGATAGGGCATGGGACACCAAAAGGAAGCCAACACACCTATGGCAGCCAGAAGCCAGATGGGATTCTTGAGGGAATCTTAAGTTAATAACCTATTTTTAAGACATTAAATTCTCTGACTCATTTCTCAGAGGCAGAATTTTTTCCCTTAACTTTAATATGGTAGGTTAGATAGTTTGAAATATCTTAGCACAGATCTGCCTTTCATTACAAAACACAAAGTCAAAGGCCCTGTACTTTACCTGTATGAGGCACCCTGAAATATCAATATTAGTGGAATATGAAGACCTTAAAGCAAATGGATAACTAAGTTTGCCTTTACTTATTTTGTTGTCTGCTTAAGTAAAACCACTCCAAAACACTGGTACAATCAAAATTTTTGTCTCCTGAGAGCATAACTTTTACCAATAGAACTCAGGAAGAGCTCAAAAGAAATATTTATGGAAAAAGTATGAAAGATCTTCCTTGGAAATATTCTCCTAAACGATGTTATTTGGGAAGTCACTTCCCTAGTTTCCAAGAATGTACTTCAGCAATGATACCTTGCAAGTGAATTTACAGCAACTATGGTTTAAATCACAGGGATAAAGAACTGAATATAAATAATTATTTTCATTTGATGTGTCATTCAAATGAGGTTGTAATTATCTTGTATTATAAATTTTATTAAATGTATTGTAATATTTAAACAACTTTGTTACATGTTAATACTTTTTTTCTCTTTCACATATTTTGTTTAATTTCTCTTTCTCTGAAGTAATAATATTGGCAGAATAGAGAGTGTAACAGTTCTGTCTATCATGAAACCTGTTAGAGCACAGATTGTAAACTCAGACAGTAATGGATCCTCTGAAGCTTTATAGTGTCAGAATCTTGCTGCACATGCACATTAAATCCATGTGCTGAAAGGCCCTGTGATTTTATGTTGAATAATATCCCTATTCCTATGCAGTAGCTGTTTTTCTTAACAAGATGGCTTTTGTACTTTTCCTACTAACACTTATGTTTAAGTGCATCTATGAGTTATAAGGATATAGAAGATAATTTGAAACAGCTGATTTCTAATTTTGTTTCTGTTTAAGCAGCTTACCAACCAGCAGCTGCATTAGATTTAACTTCTTGAAAGATCACAATTGTTTTACATTAAAATAATTATTCAAGCTATGTCCAAATTAAAACAGTTTAAGGCAACAGTAACAGACTATCTAATCTATGCAGATGTCAGAGATTTTTCAGATGTTCTCTACCTCATTCTTGCTGTAGTGCAGATGTTTAATGTTTAAAAAAACAGATAGGTACAAAACAAAACCCTGTACTTCTGACTGAACACATTCCAACCATCTGGTGGAATACATCAAACATTTAAGCATGCATAGCAATATCACACAATGTGACAGAAAGAAAAAAAAGGATATAAGAATGCCATTCCTTTGAAAATACCTTTCTATATGGTATAATTCAACTGTCATTGAAGTAAATGATAAAGCCAGTATTGAATTTCATATGACGTGAGTTTTTCATATAGCAGATTTTCTTGACAATACACTTTAGAAATGTGGAAATGAAACTTCAGGAGAAAATATTATCTATATGTTTGCAACTGTGTAAATCACTGAAAATACTGAGGACTTGATGTAGCTAAACAACACTAATCTTTAAATTGACAGATACATCATTGTTCATCACGCTAACTTTCTTTTCTGTATTCCTAGCATATGCCTGTCCTTTCACAAACACAAAGATAATTCTGGAAAGCATCTCCTGCACCACGCTACCCACTAGTGACATGGGTCTTGGATATCAGTATTTACACATTAGAATCACTTTCTGTAATATTGAGTTCCATCAAAAATTAGAGGAGTATTCACAAAAGTTGACTTTCATTCTGGGTAAGTGTTGTGATCTTGTTATTAAAATGTTTTAAGAGATGCCTCTGCCTGAATTAAGGTACAAATGAGACCGTGTAATTAAGTCAATATTAATGGATTTTATTTAACAGTGAGCTAGACAAAGAGAGAGAGAGAGAACTAAACAGAAAATAAGGTGGGGGAAGGGGCAGGGAGAGGGAGAAGAGAGAAAGAGAATGACAGAGAGAAAATATCACCACTATGTGGATCCCTATGATGTCCCATTGATCCTCTTCTCCTGGTCTTCTTGGGATTAACTGTCCTGAATACAGAATGCAGTGAATTAATACATGTTTGGGCCAGGTGGAATGCCCAGGTACCTCCTCTGGGTGGGGCAAAAATTTGACACTGTCTCTTGCATCAGAGGTTGAATCTGTTGCATGCCTTTGCATCATGGGCAGTCCACTGGTGCAAGGCCTCAGGAATTCCAATTAGAATAAAGTGTTCCAGTTGGTGTTAGCTTGAAAAATATCTGATACGGAATAGCTTTTTTTAAAAGTTTTCTTTTAATTGTCTAGGTTTATAATGCAAAAGTTAAAAGTGTCTCTTGGACAGATATATACTATGAATTTGAAAATATATTAACACAATTATAGCTGCAGGTACACATGAACCTTATTCCTTTCATTGGTAGTGATCACATTCCATTTTGATATTCAAAATAAGTAACCTTTGATTCTTTCTTTTACTTTAAGAGAGAACTGAAATATTGCAACATAATTGGAACTTTCTGAGGAGGCTGAGAATTCTCAGGATGGTTTGAAAAGATACATAGCCGTCATATTGTGCCCCAAGTTTATATAGCATGGAATAATTAAATTATTAATTCATAACTATTGCACCTTTGATCATTGATACAAAGGTATAAATGTTTAAAGTAAGCTTTGATAAGATGAATTCCAACTCCAATGTTGCTATAGTCTGTTCTCTTTCAATTGCTCTTTTTAATAATTCCTGCAATATGAATCCAACTATTAAACATAATAATATAAGGACACTAATAATAACATGTAATGACACTAAAGTATGAATAATAGGCTCTCATATAAGTGTAAAATAATATTCTGTGAACTTGGTTACAGAGTAGTAATTCACTGCCAGTACTACGATTTCTGGCTCTTCCTAATGCAAAAGATGCTTTCTTTTGACTCTGAAGGGAAAATCACCAGTTGGATTTTTTTTCTACTTTTGCATTTTTTATAATAGATTGTGATTTATTTCACTATGTAAATGGTGTCTTTGCACAAACTTGTGTGGTCCTTTAAAAAATACAATCTACTCCAGCCAAAAATAAAGCAGGAAGTCTGAAGTCATGATATTAGCCAAAACTGAAAATCAGATGCTATGCTTGTAATATTATCACTTGTAATATGATGCTTTGAAATGTAACTCTGTCAAAATAGAGACAGAATTTTATCATTGCTTCATCAACTTTATATAATCTAGAAAGAGAAGTAACATACATCATATCTTCAACAAGCATGACCCTTTTAGCCCAGCATAACAATATCCACACCAAATTTTTATTCTATACATAAAAAAATCTATACTTCACCCCAAACTTTGAAAATAACTATGAATCCAAATCTGTCTATCAATATTTTATCTGCATGGAAACACATTTTACAAGAGGTTAAAAATTAATAAAATACAAGCACCTTTTGGTACTTTTAAAATTGCAAACATTTGCTCTTATGAAAGTTATATTAAGTATTTAATTAATTCTTTTTTTTCCACAGGAATTTTCAGCCATATTTTGCATCAATGAGCTAGTGGACTGGCTTGAGACAATAGACCAGAATGAAAATGGGTGAATAAGTGGACCTTCACAATTAAGTATTTGACTGCTTATTAAAGGTGGGAATCTAAAATATGTTTAGAAGTTTCCTCTTGCTACATCTTAACCAGCTGATATTTCTTGGTGTGTTGATCAAAATAAACAGTTGCAGTGTGTTCCGAAGTGTCTTGGCTTCACAAGTGATCAGTTTATGCATATATAAGACACATATTCATAAACTGATCACTTCTCATTTAATCATTTACTCTTTTTATTTACTCATTTACTCACACTTATAGAGGTCAATTAAAGAGGCTTCTGCAGCAAAGGTCACACGTATTTAGTTTAGATATTTAAGAGATGTTTCACATGCAGTTTTGTTTTATCGATAACAAGAAGTTATGCATATGTGGTGGATTAGCTGGATTACAAAAATTAAACAAAAATAGCAATTCAAGCAAAACAAAGACACAAATAGTTTCTGATGCTACAGCTCAAAATTACACTGGGAAGACTCTTGCAATAGAGGCTCCCTTTACTGCCAAATCGATACTGACTACTGGTCAAGTGAGATTTAAGTCTCTATGCATGTGTTAACCTATTGAAAGATCCCAATATTTTCCCTGCCTTTATCAAATATTTTCTCTGTGTGTTTTCAGAAAAAATGATGATCTCATAAATGATAATTTCCACCCTTAAGAATGGACTTTGACAATTTGCCGAGTGTGCTTTGATACTGGTTCTATACTACATAATGATATTTTGTTCTGTTGCTTTAAAAGAAGTGTATGTGTTCTCATGGAACTTTTTGTTCTTCTTCAGAGGTTGCATGGGACATGCACATGTCATAGAATCATCTCTGATCATGACTTTTGTTTTCTTACATTCAGAATACTAAAGTGTAAAGGAGTTAAAATTGGTAGCACATTTGTCATGTTACCTCAAATCCTTCTCTTATGTAAGGCCTGTTGAACAATGATGATAAGGAAGGCAGAGTTCATACATACTCCTGACTGCCAGTGAGATAGATTTATTATAGAAAGCTCCTGAGAGACCAATTAATATCACCAGGTTGTCAAAATAATACGTGTACCATGAAAAATACAGGCAGCCCATAGACGCACAGTGAAAGTAAGGTCACTGAACACAAGAGCACTAGGGGACAAATTCTGTCAGAATGGAGTAAAAACTGAGCACTAATTAAGTGAAATTGTGAAAAATACAAAATAGCAAAATACTGCCTAATCTAGAACTGCATTTTCTAAACCTGCACTCTTTTTGTTAAAAAAGTAACACAGTTTAACGCTGAAAAGGCAAGATTAAATATTATTTCAACAAAGCTTGATACTTCTATTTATGAGAGTGGTCAAAGTTCAGAAATGAAGATGATAAGTTTTAGCTTATATGATTCAAGTAAGGATTCAAGGAAGATTTCACCATTTTCTATTACAAAAGAAGATATTGTAATAGAAATGCAGACATCTCCAACATTTAATTGTGATCCCCAGGGTTCTCTGTTCAGGCAATGCTGTTCAACTATTAATTGTATTTATCCGTGTCCTAGGATTATAAACTAGTTAAGTGAGATTTGAGATTAGGGAAGAGGGTAAAAGATTACCTGATATAATGATAGAAAAATCACATGTGACTTACAATTTTGCCTTTGTCATTGTCTAAGTTATTTGAAGTAAAGACATTGGAGCAATATCTACACTGTGTTTGAGATCCTGAAACAGTAGATGGCAAAGTAAGCTGTGTTCTCTGATTTACCTTCCCAAACCTGTGATAACATCTGTAGAATATCCATGAGTGGAACAGTGTGCTGTATGAGGGCAGATGGACTTGAGGTGCATACAGACTCCAACTGACTACAGTCCAGAGATGCTTCTACCAAGGAACTGACCTTGAGGGTCTCCCCGACCATCTATCTGAAATTGGCATGCACATATCCAGCCATATATTACAAGGATGAGCACAAGCTCATACTTTGATGTGTGTTTTCCAATCACATCTGTGAAAAAGAACGAACAAAAATTATAAACAAGTGTGCACACACAGACTACCTCCCATGGGAAATATAAATCCAACATTATATCTGACCTAGGTAGCTGCCATCTGTAAAGAAAACAACCTTTCCAAACTGTTTGCTTGGTTTAAGGATTTGACATAAGCTTAACCTAAAATTCTACTTGTTGTACTTTAGCTGTCATTTATCTGCCTCTTAATTCATAATGGAAGTTTTTAACAGATTGGAATGTTGTAAGAACAAACACAATTATTGAGGGTGTATTTTATTTTAGTAGCATTTTGTATATATATGCCTAAGTAAATGTAAGTCTTCATGATGGAAAATGTTTTTTTGGTTTCTTTGTTATCATATTGGATATTAACTTTCAACAATATACATTTAAACACTTAAAATCAAAATTATATATGACACCAGTGTGATCTTCAGATGGGCATCTGTATGAGAGAGGCAGTTTTGCCACACCCTATCCCTTTTTGAGAAGTAAAGTTCATTGAAGCAAAGCCAAATAGGAGTAGAATATGCTAAGATAAAGGCTATAATGAATGTAAACATCCTCTCCTTGAGTAACTGGTAGCTGATGTGAATATAATAGCACTTACAGTTGTCAGAGATTGTCATTAATCTTTGAAATGAAGAGTGAGCACACCCCCAAAATATTTAGGTGTCCTTGTATTGACAAGCAACTTCATGTCTCTTTCTGGACATCAAATTTTTTTTCAAGTTTTCTCTCTATATCAACCCTGAAATATTGTTTTGAGGGTTTTTGTTTTGAGAACAGAGAGTCAGCTATCAGATGAAAATGTCTGTAATTCTGAAAACTGAGATAACTATGTACCAATGATTTATGATTCAGGGTAATTTATTTTCCACTATGATATAAAGAAAAAAATTGTTAGATGGCTGTGTATATAAGCTATAGTTGGGGAAGGAAGATGGCTTTTATAAAAAGATGTGTTTTCTCACAACTCTTGAGCTTTCTAGAATGCATATCAAATATATGAGTAAGGATAATATGGTTAAAAAGTTGGTTTCCAGGCAGATTTTGACAAAATTCCTCACCAAAGGTTTTCAAAAAGGCATCCAAGACATAAGAATAATGGCAATTGGTTGCTCAAATAGTTGGTTTAAAAACACAGAATCTCATAAATGGGCAATTTTTGCTGTGAAAGAGATTACACATTGAGTTCTGCAGCAAACCACACTGTAATCTGTATCCTTCAATGAGTAAATGACAAGAAAATTGAAATGAAAAGATTGTTGATGGCAAACAGGAATGAGAGCTAATTCTGAACAACTTCAGAAAGACTAAAGACTGAGTAGTTGGGTGATAGAATTATGTCTAGACTAATATTAAGTGACACTTCCAAAAAATAATATTAGTTAAAAAAATCATATGGAGAACTTTGAAATAAGTTCTGCTGTTAAGAATCAAAAACTTAGTAGTATGAAACAGTTAAAGTAATATGCCGTACCAGTCAAAACCTGCAAAATTATTAAGAAATGAATTCTGTAAAAAATGGAAAATACTGGGATGTAGATTAGTATGTCCTTGGTTTATTCCTATCTTGAATACAAACTTTATTTCTGTCTCTGTATATTAAAAAGATACATAGGAGAATTGGAAGAAATTTTGATAAAAATCATTTTGATATTCAGATATATTAATTGTCTTCTATTTAGGAAAAAATGTGTCATATTCTTACCATAAAGTTTTCTTTAGTCTGGAAAAAAAAGGACAACAAATAGGATTATTACAGAGGCCTACACAGTAAGATATGGTAGGAAGAGAATATATATGGATTAAATAATCACTATTTTTTACAGTATAGGAACAAGAAGTGACAACAGTAAGAACTTGGTATATGAAAGAAAAAACCAGCCAGAACTTCAAAATACAGATAGATGTCCTGGGAAATTCTTAGCCTTCTGAGTGCTGAAGTATGGGCTAAAAGATCTCAAAGACCAGAGTCTTCCCTAGTCATCCATTTATAACTACTTCTCTTAATGGCTGTCACCTTAGACATTATTCTGTCCTTAACGTAATTGAAGGATCTTTTGATGGGAGCAGGCATAAAGGTGACTTTGTTATAATGCAAACATCACTGACAGAAAATGTCTCCTAAAACAGTGACAGAAGATGTCTGCCAGCCTGGAAACTGCCAGAGAGATTTTAGACTGAGAATCTGGCCTGGGAACCACATGCATCCTCAAGAATCTTAGCTCATTAATTTGAAAACACGATACCACCATTAAGAGAAAATACGAAAAAATTGCACCAGAAAGCTATAGAATCCCAGAATACTCTGGATTGGAAGGGATATTTAAATGCCATCTAGTCCAACTTCTCTCAAAATGAGCAGGAGCATATGCAGTCTGGTTATTCAGAGCCCCATCAAACATGGCTTTGAATGTTTCTAGGGATGAGACATTCAACACCCCTCTGGGAAACCTGTTCCTGTGTTTCATCATCCTCATTGTGAAAAACTTCTTCCTTATAACTAGTTTGAAGGCATCCTTTTTTAGTTCAAAACCATTACCTCTTTCCCTATCACTACAGACCCTGTTAGTTATCATCTGAAAAGGTGATAAATTATAATAAAATATAGAATATAGCGACATCTTTGCATAGAGCAAATGAAACAAGACAGAAGGCAATAAAAATGATCATTGTCAGATGATATATTAGATATTTTTATTTTTATAATGCTGAGTTAATTTTTATTTGACACAAATTACTTGTTTTGTTAGAATTTTTACTAGATTAAAATTATTTTAAAGTTCATTGAAATTAGTGGAGGGTTTTATATTGTCTTCAGTGAAATTTAGAATAGACTTCTTGTCTTGATGAAAACATGAGTTCACTTTTTAAATTAAAAATTATTTTAATAATATCGGTGCTTTTTTGTTTAATTTGTTTTTACTTTGGTCTGAAACTTTAAAAAAACATATGTTCTTTATTCCTATGACAACGCATGTATTAATTACTGTTTTAGGCACAAAAACTTTTTGATACACAGGCCCAAGCAGAAACTAACACTTGAACTGTTAATAAATTGAAATGCTGCCCTGCTTTTATAGATTAACTTGCACTAGTGTTCCCTTTTTAATTTGTTCCTTAGTGAAGATTTGCTGTTCATCTGATTTATGTTTTTCTCCCTGCTAAAGAAGCAGCCACAAATTAGTGATGGAAGAATTAGAAGAAATTATGGCAGTACCTATTCAGATTCCTCTTCCCCTGAAAATTCCTCTTCCTCTAAAGCACAACCTTTAAAGGGATCTCTCAAGTTCTGGTTTCTGATTTAAGACAGAACTGCAAATACTTAAAACTAACCAAAGTTTGCAAATGAAAGAATGTTCCAGCATCTTCTATTTCTTGTAACTTCTAGAAATAATGACTAGAGATTATTATGTAAGGAAAGGAAATCTGAATTTGTGCTTAGACTGAGATGAACCCCAGCAGCAGATTACATAAACTGTAAGTTATTTGTCTCCAAAACAGAAGTTGAGACAAATAACTTCTTGGTGACCAGTAGAAATATGAGGACTTGGCAGGGTGTTGTACAACTAGAACCTCTTTAGGATTGTATTTTGTCAAAATAAGTGAAGGGATCAGTAAAAACATCTTAGTTTTAATAAACTTGCTCCGGACTGACTTCAGTCTTGTTTCTTAGAGGGAAACTCTGGCAGTACCATCCCAGTGGGTTATGACTGAAGTCCTCCCTGAAGAAAAGCAAACAGGAGGCTGCAGTCCTTGGAAAGTGAGCTCATATGGCCTAAAAGCCAGCAATGACACCTCTGTCTAGATTGTCACTGGACCTGTTCCTTTGTCTGGATAGTCATGACACCTGTTCCATCTCCATTGTCACATGTACTTTCTGTTTTATTGTCTACTCAGTTATTTCTAATTATTTTCTTGAAATGTCTGTTTGCCTACAATATACTCCTTTCCCCTTTTCATTCTTTTTTTATTACTGTGTTACCTATCTGTCATGATTAGTTCTAGAAGCAGTACTTTGAAATGCTGATATATCTCAGCAGATGAAAGTCATGTTAACTTTTCAGATTCAATTGCATTTAAACAGTGATATAAATTTCTTCAGGAATACTATACTTTGTACTTAATTCAAATTCAAGCTGCCATCTATATTTCTGAAAATTAGATGTGTGCAGTCACCCTGTCTACAAATAATTTTTGTGACTAATGGAATATGCTTGAAATTCTATGAAAAATGGTGTATCTCTATTCCTCAGAATTCTGTCAGGTAAAGTATTTTGTGTTAGGTTATGTGTTAAAAGCTCATCCACAAAAGAGCACAGAGAGACAATGACAGATGCAGGAGTTTTGATTGCAGGGCCATCACAGGGACTCCTTTAAGGCCCATCATCACAAACCCAGGAAAGCACAGGAGCAAAAGCTAAGGTAGAAAACACAAACTGAGGACTCAGATGAAGGGATATCTTACTCAGACTCCTATCCAAGTGGTGTCAAAGGCAAAGGAAGAATCAGGAATATTGATTGATTTGAATAATGCCAGAGTGAATGCTTTTTTTTAATTGAATAAAGTATTCATTTATTCCAGTCTTAAACTGGAAAAACAAACTTAAGGGCTGTGTGCTTCTACTTTGGATTTTATGTGTATCTCATTGTGGGAAAAAACTTCTTGGGCCATTTACAGTCTCTGTTCTTATTAGACCATTAATCAAAAATTTAGACAATTCAGTGATTCTACACTTGTGTGAAGTTTCAAGAACAGCTTTATATAAGATGTGCTAAAACATGAAGAACAAAACCCTCACTGAAAAATTCTTCTAAGTAAAGAAATCCTACAAATGGCATAATCTAAGCCTTAAAATAAATTGGGTTTCTCTCTGATTTATGACAGAGGATGAGGTAAACTTGACAGAGGTCCTTTTCAAAACTTATTGCACTTTAGTACATTTTAGAAAGAAGTTGAACTATTTTCTCATTTAATTAATGAAAAGAATTTTTTGCTACTTCCTTGAAAATCACACCTTTGTTGAAGGATAAATCTAAAGAGTTCATAGTGCTAAAAATGTATCTGAAATTATGAATGTTCTCTTTTGCTCTGCAATTTAGAATCTCTACCAAAAAGAATCATTAACAATTCCAATCTTGTTATAAAAAGTGGGAGACAAATGATCTTTCTACAGCCTGATTAGGTACAGCACTTCATGTACATCTTGAAAAACTCCTAATTTTCACAGGCTCTTCAACTAATTTGCCTAATAGAAAAAGATTGGATATCCTTTGCTATACTTCTGCACTTCTAGTTATTTATATTATTAATCATATGACTGTTACATTAAAATGATCATTCAAAAAATGTAAAGCTTTTTCTCCTATTTACTTTTCCTTTCATTGTTTGATTTCAGCTGCATACTTTTAAGTTTCTGTTTCTTATCAAAAGAAAATTCTGGAATTATGGATGTTCTTCTGAACAATATTGTGTACTGTCGTTATTCCGCTGTTGCATATGGATAGATGGAAATAATCCCCTTTTTTATGAATAGAGTGTCATGCTAGACTGGAACTTAATGGAAGAATGGCTAATATTCTGTATTGCTCCTATAAAGATTCCTCCAGGCCTCTAATGTCCTTCTGTATAAAAAAACAAACACACACACTAAAAATATTCACCATCTAAAATAGTAATGAATACAACTCTGAGAAAAAAAAAAGGCAAAAAGGAAGCAAAGTGTTTTGATGCTGGGAATTGAGCATTAAATCTGTAGTTAATCAGAAATAAATTTATATTTGTTATACCCTAGTTGAACATTACTGGCTTAATCCATATTCTATTGCTCCCATCCTCAGCATAAATGTAATGGTTGACATAGAGGTTACATGCCACTCTAGAACTAGAAATGTATGATGCAGGACAGCAGAACACCCACCTTTTCTAAACACAGGCTTTATATTGTACTATTAAATCCACGATATTAAATATTTGAAAACTTAAAAAGATATTCCCTTTATCATTTCAGTACTCTCTATGATGGTATTGTAATCATTTCTTTAGCTTCTGAAGAAGGGTAGGAATTAATGTGCATTAGGTAAGTTCATTCAAATGTCTCTTTTATAAAGATCTCCCCACAGCAAAACAATCAAGTCACCATTTTTATAATTCTGTAAACAGATACTTCAATTACTCAATGGAAAGCCCCCCTGCCTCTGTCAAACCCCCATTACTGCTGGGTCACCTAATCCACACTTTAAGTCTCTCTAATTTTGAGAGGCTTTCATTCCCCTCCTATCTTTGTTACATGTCTCATTCACAAGTATTGATGTATTCTCACAAAGTATTGACAGGGAAACGCAGCAAACAACTCAAAATCAGCCAATCCCTTGACGATAATTAAGATCATTGTAGTAAAGGACTTTGTCACGTTCATCTTCCACTAAGTGATAGCTAGTATAGATGAATTTTTGGAGATGTTATTTCATTCTTATGAGATTTCTTGAGTTTCCTGACCACTGAATTAAGTCAACCCTTTCCATTTAATTGATTAATGAACCAGGACTCCCTCTGGTTTGATATAAAAAATCATATAACTGATGGAACATGTCCAGAGAAGGCCACTAAATTGGTCAATGGGCTGGAACACCTCTCCCACAAAGACAGGTTGAGAGAGCTGTGGTTGCTCAGCCTGGAGAAGAAAAGGCTTCAGGAAGACCTTACAGCACCTTTTCAGTACCTAAAGGGGGCCTATAAGAAAGCTGGAGAAAGACTTTTTACAAAAGCTTGTAAAATAGGATAAGGGAGAAGGCCTAAGCTGAAAAAGATTAGCCTTATACACATGTGCCTCACCACTTTCACAAGACAGAAACTCTTAATAACACCTAAGATTAGGTATTATTAAGAATTTCTCTCTTGTGAAACTGGTGAGGCACAGGAACAAGCTGTCCAGAGGAGTTGTGAATGCCCCATCCCTCAAAGTGTTCAGGTCAAGGTTGGATGGAGCTTTGAGCAACCTGGTCTCGTGAAAGGTGTCCCTGGCAGAGGAATTGCAATAGATAATTTTAAAATGTTATATGATTCAATGATTCTATGACTTGGTTTTCAGTATAACCTCTCTGAACATTCATCTGGCGGACTTAAATGAGGAAAATCATATGAGCTCATAAGGAAGGAGAATTTCTTCATGAACAAATATGTGTTTGAATTAAGATTTCCTTTCTAAAATTATTTTTCCACCTGTTATATACATGGGAACAAGTTTATGGCCTCCATCACTGAATACATTACACTATTAATATTTTATAAATTACGCTTAAACTCTCATGGCTTGGTTTTTAAAGACATCACAAGACATCAATATAGATTATGAAAAACCCACAGATAATTACCAAAAATCTTATAGTCTTCTAAAAATAATCTTATAGTAACATGCAGAAGTTCATGAGCATTTGAAAATTTATGCTGAAATGAAATTCAGGCTGGCTTTAGGCATTACTTTCCAAATATTTCCCTTTTAAATATTACCCACCACTGTCCTTCTCCTCCACTCTTTCTGCCCTTGATCAGTCCCTATCTAACTGGAGGGGAAATGTATTAGCAACTATTCTGACTGAATAGGGAGCTCTGCAAGACATAAAATTTATAACAAAATTCAGGTGAAAATAAAGCTTTGGTCACTCCAAAGGGGAAGAAAAGTCAAAAAAGGGGAATTACAAAATTGAAGTTGGACTTATAATGTCTAATTGAAATTTACATTAGATATCTAATTTTTCTTTGAAAACACCCTGCATAATACTTGCAATTTTTCACATTATGAAGACTTTCAGACCAAATAATTTTCAAGGAAATTCAGTTTTCATTTAGTATTTCTCGATATTGTATGGCATTTATTTTCTTTCCAGCTATAGATCTTCGCAGCTGTACAGTTCTCCAAAAAGATGATTCAACAGTGAACCCAAAGTGCTGAGTTGCAATTGTATCTGTTGAACTATTTTATCCAATGTAGAAAATTCAGTCTGTTCTTAAATATTTTCCTCTAGAAAGGGGACTAAAATTTTTGCTTCTGCTTCTATAACAAAGCTCAAGTGACGTTATAATTACACTAATAATAGAAATGATGAATGATAAATGTAATTAAATTTTGAGAATTTATGTAATTGTGATTAAACATCATAATAACTTCAACTTTTTGTCAGATGACCAATAAAGAAGCAAAAATTCTGTAATACCACTAAACAGTTCTGAAAATAAATACATTGACACAAATTTAATTGTAGAGTTTATATCAGATAGTAAATTAATGTTTAAAGGTAAGTAGATAATACTGCAGATGTAAGTGACTCAGTAAGTCTATTCATTTAACTGGACTAATCTATGACATTAAAGAGAAAAAAAAATCTCATCTTTGCTCAGAAATATCTTTTAAATATGCCACTCTTCTCAATACATTAAATTAATGTCTTTGTCTTTTAATATGTAATTTTCAAAGTTTTCACTTACAAAAGGATCTAGAGGTGACAGTTTATTTTTCAGATGAAAATTTTCCCTGTGTTAACAACTAGGTCTGTATTTGCCAACCAAGACAATTATAATCCACCTGATTATATCCACATAGATATCCTGTATGCAGACCAGTAATTAAAGCCTCTTGTGCACATATCAAAATTACCTGATAGAATGATAATGTAGATCAGATATCTCTTAAAAAGTAACATAGTACCTTTTAAAAAATTTTAATATTTTCTATTTCTTTTCTTTTTTTCTTCTGTTAGTAAAAAGCAGTCTCCTTATAATTTCAGCTAAAGTTCTTTGTTCTACAGGTGATTTAGACTTAAGAATATAAAGATGTGCACTCTTATTTTCTCTGTTGGTACAATTGGATACAAGATTTTCTCCATTCAGAATGAAAATTTTGCTTAAGTGCATGGAGTGGGTTTGGTTTGAAAACTGGGCAGAAATATTAATGAAGTGTAATGGTGTGGTAATTTGTCAATGCACCAATTAATGTAGTGGGTTAAGAGCTGGCCAAACTCCACTGCACCCACTAAAATTATTTATTCATTTTCTGCTGTGAGATAAGGATTAGGAAAAGGGCAAAAGCAGGCTCGAAACTTTAGAGATAAAATGAAAAGTTTATTAACAGAACTAGAGAAAGACTAGTAAGAATCAGTATAAACCTTCAAAACATTTCTCCTCGCCCCACCTCTTCTTTCCGTTCCCACTGACAACGCAAAGAGACAAATCCTGGGACCAGTCATTTTACCACCTCTAAAATAGTCTTTCTTCTGTTCACCTGGGGAGAGGAGTCTCCCCTGCCATGCCATAGGGACTTTTCCACAAGAAACATTTCTCTCGTGGCTTCAATGTCACAGTGAAGCAGCTGCCTGGGAGATGGAAATCTGTCGCTATGTGAAAGTCCCTTCCCTCCACTTACAGCTTTCCCCACAACTGTTTTCGAGGCCTCAATGTTAAATTAACAGACTAGAAGTATAAGATGTTCAGAAGCAAAGGTTCTCTTCATCTGTCTCTGAGATTATCTTCATCTCTGGGAGCAGAGATCTTCCTCTTCTCTTCTGGGGACAAAGGGTCTTCCTCACTCATCTCTCTGTTCAAGTTTCTCACTGGATCACAGCTATTTCAACATTTCCTTGCTTCTGCACGGGTGCCTTTGCTCATGTTTATGATTTGAATGCTCCATCCTCCCATACTTTTCATGAATTACAGGGAGATTTTAGTGTATTATAGTCCATCCCCATGGTTTTACAACAGAATTGCAGCCTAAGACTAGGACATCTCCTCATTCTCCTCCCATCTAGGATTTGGCTCTTCTTTCTTTACTGGTGGTGTCTCTATGCTGTTCTCTTCTCATGCCTTCACCCTCCCTTATCTCTGCCAAGTACGGAGGAAGTTGTAATGCTTTCCACCAGTTGACCTTTTCTTCCTTACCAAAAAATTCAACCAAGGCAAACCCAGGACAGTGCAACATTCTAGTTGGCAGTACAGTAAATATCATCTTTATACTACAATTTTTGAAATTATATTGATCAATAAATGCTAAGAAAATTTCTATAATGTAGAAGTTGATTCAATCTCACATTTCCATTACCTAATTTTAAGTACACTAGTAGAGTTTTTCTATTCACTAGTGCTTTTCATTACCACATAAGCTATCTAATGACCTTCAGGAAAAGCAGCTACCTCATCTCAATTGCCTCAATCTAATTACTGGCATCTTCCACAGAAAAATGTTTCTATGGTTGTTTGGGTTATTAGTAGAAAGTTTATTACTTTGAGAAAATGTTCAATGTGATAAAAAGATGCTTTTTATCTACCATAAGAATTGACTGTAATTTACTGAAACATAATTCAAAAACATGAGCAAAATATACATTATTTTAGAAGTACTGGTAACAAAACAAAAAATTTCTGACTTGACATATTCTTTCTTGTAGCATTTCACTTGCAAAAGATCTAGTATTAGCCCAATGGAGGAGGAAGCATAGTTTCGTTAATGTCCATTTAGAATTTAAACCCTCAGGTGATACCATGCCATTTTAATGAATTTGAATATTTATTTATTGTTTGTCTTCAAAAATGAAAGGCAATAATAGATGCTTTAAGTTAGTGTATAAAAAAATGCCTGCTCACTCTTTTAAAATATGAACAAAGGGTATAAAAATACCCAGCTATAAAATTATTTACATGATTATGAGCAAGTTTTGTGCACTCCTTTAACCTTATTAGAATTACTAAATTTCTCACACAGTTTTTAGCAATAAGAATATATATTTTTAAAGCTATAAGATAAAGCAGTAATATTCATCAACAGAGTTGTCAAGACCAAACTATTTTATTTTTTCCTGCCAGACTGGATACCATGGCAACATCTGGTTAGGAAAAGCTGAAGAGATATTTGAAGGTTTGCAATTGTTAAAGTCATTGGTCTGTAACAGACACGTATTAATTGCAAGTGAATATGACAGGCCAGACTAGATTTCTGAACAGGAGGAAAACATCAGCTTCATTGGAGACTAAGGAACTGAACAAGAGATTAATAAAATACTGTGGTGTCTGACTTCAAATCTGGTGTCACGCTTGTGTACTCATCATTTACAAGGGCTGGGGAAAAGGTGGAATTTTATTACTGTAGAAATATTTCCCAACAGAATTCTTTAAGATGTCAAAAAACTATTGCTTGACAGCTCTAAGAGGGCAAAAATTATACATTTCAAAACAACTCTAAAACCAGTTGAGAGTTCTAATCAAGTGCAATCACAGTGATTTCGTATGAAAAAAAAAAATTGTGACATCATGAAAGTTTTCCTTGGATACGGCTGTCAAATTAGTCTCCAGAAAGAGTCATTACTTAAACCTGGTGTGTACTTTTAGAGGAGTTATGACAGAAAACTATTTTTTCTATGCATATGCAATCAGAAAATCTGTTATGTTCAAATGGACAGCAAACATTTTAATACAGATCTTAAATTCTGTACCTATTGTAAATGCAGGCTGCAAGCTACAATCTTCAGACATGTAGGAGTGCTTCCTGCTGCCTTTGTGTCAGTATTTCAAAGTGAGAATGTTTTCATGCTTTATTGAAATGACAGTATGCAGGAAGCAGGTATCATTGACAACAGTTTGACTGCTTTTTCAAGTCAAAGAGAAATGCTTTTGGTTCTCTGAGCAAGCTGTTTATGCTATGCTATGCCTTCTGTTATATGACAAATGCCAATTTTATTTCTGTTTGCACAATAAGCAGAATATGAACTGAATTAGATAACGTTAATTCTGGTGAGGAGAACCTGTGAACAATTTCCATGCTTCCTAATTCTATGTTAAGAAGAAATGTGCCTGCTTGAAGTCATTGTGTTTTAACCCCAGCTGACAACTATGCGCCACACAGATGTTCACTTGTTCCACCCTACCCAGAGTGGTATGGGGAGGAGAATCCAAACAACCCAAGGGATTTTTCAAATTGTGGGTTGAAATAAGAACAGTTTAATAATTTAAATAAAATAAAAATATAAAATTATTAATAATACTAATGAAAAGAAAGAGACAGAATCACAAACCAAGACAGATGAATGATGTATAATACAGTTTTTCATCACCCACTGACAGATGTCCAACCCTTTCCCAAGCAGTGATCAGCCCCTCCTGGCCAAGTCCCCTCAGTTTATACACTGATTGTGCCATTTGGAAATATGGAATATCCCTTTGGCCAGTTCAGGTTAGCTGTCCTGGCCATGCTCCCTCACAGCTTCTTGTGCACCTGCTCACTGGCACAGCACAGGTAAATGAAAAATCCTTGATTGAGAGTAAGCACTACTTAGCAACACTAAAACATCAGTGCTTTATCAACATTAATTTAATATGGAATACAAAACACAGACCCATTTCAGCTACCAGGAAGAAGATTACCTCTATCCCAGACGAAACCAGGCCACTGTAATAGAAGTTCAGTGTTACAGCAAGAGGGAAGCTAGGCTAGAATTTCAGAAACAGATAGAGGTTCTGTTCTCTTCCTTTGAGAAATGCAAAAAAAATTCTGTAATATTATATCTGCCAGTGCCAAGACCAAAGAGTAGGCTCCTGGCCAACACAACATAATCCACAACAGAATCCAGCCCTAGGCAGTTCAGTCTGTAGACAGAGTGAGATCTGAAGAATTTCTTCCAAGATGTCTGAGCAGTTGTTCAGAGGACCTAAATATAATGGATAACAATGATTCCAGATCACAGGCTCAGTTTTAAGTGAATTCTAAAGTCCTGATGAAAAAAATATCTTTTTGATATTTATATTTTTATATAAGCCAACCCATAAAAAGGTTTTCTGGTATATTACTTAAGATATTACTCCTACAAATGTGATGTTTTAAAAGGCACTTCGAGTTCTGAGGTAAAACTGGGTTTTGAGGGCTAGGGATCCCAGATGCAGACCTCATGTATTTCAATAGCCTTTACAGTAGAATTAAATTACCAGAATAAAGTTACATAAGAAGCATAAACTTCAAATTTTCTGTTTCTTCAAAATACATATTAAATACCATACATTTTAGGTGAAGAAAATAATAACAAGTTTTTATTTAAACAGAAAAAAAAGTACTTGACTGCAAACCTAAGGAGAAAAATAAGGCAATAAAAACTATTCTAGATGATATTCAGTTCTGAAACTTTCTTACCTAACTGTTACATGAGTCCATTCCCTTAATTTGATTTGCTACCTGCTGTCATAATGATATATGGATTTATTTCTTTCTTGTCCTTTGGAACGCACTGCTTCTTTTCATGTCAATTCCGTTGATCAGTATGGTAAAACCAGGTGTTCAGGGATTACTCAGCAGCAGCCAGGTGCCATTACTGATCCTCTTCTGGGTCTGCTTCTTCAGAAACCTTTAACTGAGCAAGCAGTATGCATACACATTCAAGGTATGAAGCAACTGCTCCTTGGCTTAGGCAGACAATAGGCAGCTGGGTTTAGCTGCCAGGATAGGAACCTGCACAGTCCCCACCCTGAGGCACTCTCAGAGAATCAGGGCTGGACAGGCAGGGTGAATCAGCAGGATGGGGATCAGGGTCTGCGTGCTGGCAGAGGAATCTCCACCTTGCAGGGCTGCCTTCGCTGACAGCTCTATTGACACTTCTGGCTGATGCAATAACATTGAACCACAGAGTCAGTTAGAGTTGTATACATTGGGGATTGAGTAATTTGCAAAGGATCTGAGTCAATTAAATTGCAATTACATCACATGAAATTGAGGTGGATAGAATTCAGATACTCATCCTGGAATAGGACTTATTCATTTCTCTCGAATGTCTGATATACAGAACTGTTTGTTAAATCAGTATCCTTCACTTCTTTGCAGAAGTAAGTGGGTATACTAAAAATGTTCTGAATATTTTATTTGCTGATGTTCCTAGAAAAAGATCATGGTTGTTCTTTTAATGGCAGAGTTGAGGATAAGATTTCCCAGTTTCAGAGATGATAATGGAAATAGCTTTGTCACTGGCAAATGTAAAAAGTTTAAATTGGTTTTGGAATGCAGTCCAACTTCTTCGTATTTTTATGTTATTCAGCTTATTTATGAGGCAAAGGTTGCATTCCAATGATGCCAAATGTATGTATGTATGAAATTTAATAGGAATACCATTTTACATTGAAATAAATTTTTAAAAAGTGAAACAAGAACAAATATTTTAAAATGCACTTAAATTCAGTTCCATACCTTTATTTCACGCATTTAGTCACTGAAACATACCACTGTATTTACAAAAATGCAATATGTCTCAGGCATAGAATGTTTATTTATAAATTTCTAAAATTTTGGGCCTTGTTTCTATCACTTTTACAGGAAGAAGTAAACTTATATAATTAGATGAGCTTTTAAATAAACAAACTAGAGCTTGTCTGTTATTTCCACCCCTACTGTTTTGCCTAAAATAAAATTAGGATTATTAATTAGCTAAACCAACTTAATTTTACTTATTATATGAGTAGCATCTCCTGGCTGTTTATTCATATCTCTTATAACCTCTACTAAAAGATGTGTGGCAAATCTTGAAGCCATTTTGAAAAAGGACAAGAAGGACCATTCAGGAACTTACAACCCAGTCTGCTTCACTTCAATCCCTGGGAAACACCTGACAAAAATCCTTTTCCTAAATATTTCTGAGCCTGTGAAAAAGAAGAAAATTACTTGGAGGAGCCAGCTTGGATTTACCAAGGGTAAGAACAGCAAATATCACCTACCTTGGCTAGAGCAGAACTTTGGTCACAGACTCCCACAGTATCCTTGTATCTCACTTTTGACATTACCCTCAAGATGACATGAGATGGAAAAGGTGTAGATGGACTACTAAATGGAAGGAAACTGGGTCAGAGAATAGTGGTTAATTTTTCATATTCCACATGAACTTTGGTTCCAAATGCAGTTCCTCTATCCTGTAGGGTAGAACAGGTCTACACTGTAACCTATCCTATTTATCAGGGACCTGGAGAAGGAGATAGAACATGCCCTCACCAAGGTTGCAGATGGGTAGGGAATAGGCATGTTGGACGTGCTGGGGAGCAGAGGGCATTTCAGAGGCTCCTACAGGTGGTGCCGAAGTGATCCAGCAGAACTTGATGTAATTCTAAAAGGTGCAAAGTACTCTGTGAGGAGCAGACTAACTGCTCTTTGCACTAGCAGTGTCTAGGGACTGACTGAAGCATGGCCAACAGATTAAGGGAAGTTATTGGTCCCCTTATTAGATGATATCTGGAATAGTGTGACCGGCTCTGTGCTGCTCAGTTCCAGAAAGATGCTGATAACAATTAATGAGTTTAGCTGAGGACCACCAAGAGAGTCAGAGGATAGAACACAGAGTCTCTGTGAGGAGAGACTGAGGGAACTGGGATTTGTAGTGTGAAGACAAGAAATACTTGTGAAGAAGATTTAATAGTTAAATTCTACCACTTTGAAGCAAGTTGCCACAAGAACACACAGATTTTTTACAGAATCTGTACAGCATGCAAATAAGACACAACTATTGACACACCATGAATTGAAATGGGAGTTTCCTGCTGGATACAAGGACATAAGTATAAAAAAACAAAACAACAGTCAGATGAGATAATTAAGGGATAATTAAACACTGACACAGGATATCCAGCAAGGCTGTGGAATCATCTTCCTGGGAGATTTTCAGCACTTAGGTAGACAAAAGCCTATGTGATCTGACCTGAGCTCAATTTAAACTGCTTTGAGAATTTGACTAGATGTCATGATGTCTCTTCCAACCTGAATAATCAAACAGTTATGTGGAAATATTGCAATTCAATGAACAATATTAAATTGAAAGCTTAGAATATAAAGGAAATACATATTTCCTATAGAGAGCTATCTCTATAGCTCATTTAGATTATTATCTGTTGTGAAATGTGAAGTCAATTATATTCCTATAGGCATCAAAAACTTAGCAAAATTTTAAATGTTTCTCTTCTTATCATATTATCTTCGTCTTTGTTGTCCCTAGCATCCTCATTGTTGCCACTAAATCTGTTTGAAACACCACAGCTGGGTTCATTTTCCCATTTTTCAAGCTATCAAACATTCACATGTGTGAATTCTGCCACTGGTTCTTTTCCATTTTATAATGTTCATGTTTGTTTCAGGTACTCTCAGAATGAAATACATCTGTTAACAAAAACTTTAAAATGGTCAAGCAACAAGAGAAATGAAATTACAATCTATGCCTTCCTATAGTATTATGAAGAAAAACCCCAAAACACAACAAATCACCATTTACACCTGGTAAAAATAACATTCCAATCTCAACATCGACTAAAACCCAAAGGAGAAAGAACAGAGAGAGTGGAAGAGAGCTTTGCCCTTACAGAAGAATTACCTAACAGCTTTACAAATGAGGTAACTGAGAGCAGAACTTGGAAGGTCTTTGTGGCCTTATAAAACTACAAACAGCATTTGCCAGATGGCTTTACAACACATTTTAATAAAAATGTATATAAATTACTCTGGCAACTCCTAACCGACATATTAAAGGTCTCTGCACAATAAGCTTCCTCCTCATTACACTTTAATCTGTCCCAGATTTACCTAATAAGTACTGCAGAAATCAAATCCACAAAAAATGTTCTTAAAATGGTGAACAGTTATCCCTAATGATGACCTTTATAAGTAGTGAAAAGAAGTTAATGAATTAATTTCTCATCAGTCCTTTAAAAATTTATTTCTACTCATAGGTCCTTATCTCCCAAAGGTTCAGAATCTTATCCCAACTGTTTCCGGAGGTTCAAGCCAACTATTTTCTGATTAATGGAATATGTATCTATATTTGTTGTACTTTCTATTACTAAATACCAATAAATTTCTGCCACGAGAACTGCATGTTTATAAAATAAAGATCAGAACAGAAGCTGCACACCATAAATAAAAAAGCTGTATTAATATTGATCTGATTTTTTTTCCCAACAATATTTCTACTTCCTGTTGAATGAAGCAACCTCCTACATGTTCAAAGGAGAAAGACATTTGAGAATGAAAAACATAAATCTGGTCAGATATATGCCTAAAAAATCTTATCATTTTATTTCCTAAATTAAACAGAACAAACAGAAAATTAAATACATAGAAGAATCAAGAAATACCAGCAACAAAGAAACATCCAAACAGAGAAAACCCCTCAATTTCAGTGGAATTATACTCTTTAGAATTTTGAAAACATTTACTTTTGAAGAAAAGAAAAACTTATAAATTGCTATGCCATTCATAAGGCAGTTCAAGAACAACTAAGAATGTATACTGAACAATAATTCCTCTAAGAGAGTGAAAAATTGAAATAAGTATGAGGGAAGAAAAGAAACAAAACACAAACACACAAAAGAAACCTGAACCAAGTCAACAACAACAAAATAAAAACAGCTCCCCAATGTCATGGGCAAAATAAGAGTGTTACCACAGATGACCTTGGATCATTAGGCTTTTTTTCATTTTTAGTGTTCAATATACTTCAGCAACTTTTATTCTGTCTAAATATCATGAAGCTAATATAATTTCCTTCTTAGAAATATCGGGTGACTTACCGAACATTAACTACCCTCTAAAGTGTTAAATGGGTCCCTGATAATTGGTGTGCTAAACACTGTCAAACAGAATTCTTCAAAATATTACTTTGTGGACTTTTATGCTTATTTCTGTCTTTCACATAATTTGTTTTATTCATCCTCCCCTCCCTTCATTTCCCTTCAAAAACAAACAAACAAACAAACAAATAAGTTCCTTCAACAAATTGTTAACTATAAAAGTAATTTTCAGACATTATTTCACATTCCCATTTTCAGCTGTTTTGTTAGTTCTGTGACCGTAACAAACAAACAAACAAAAAAAGTTAAAGTATCAGCTTTCTCATCTGTAAGGAGAATAAAAACAAACACAAAACCATTGTAGCCACTCCATTACATGTACACTCTGGCTGTAACTCTAAGAGCCCTAAATTGCAAGAGTATTCTAAAGGATTTTACTAAGCTCAGCACTACTCTGTGTTAAAGCCCTTGTGTTATGACATGCATTACATAAGTAAGCAATCACATAAGTAAGCATCACAAAATAAATTAATCTGGTTTGAAAATGAAACACAAATATTTACATTC
Organism: Ammospiza caudacuta; assembly: GCF_027887145.1. Lineage (NCBI taxonomy): Eukaryota > Metazoa > Chordata > Aves > Passeriformes > Passerellidae > Ammospiza > Ammospiza caudacuta. The sequence goes on along the minus strand of NC_080595.1, from coordinate 109,733,397 downwards.
TTGTGTGGATACCTCTATTAAGACATCATAAAAAAACCTTAGCCTTTCACTTGAGCTTTTCTGTGCTTCCCAGTCCATCTTTGTCTGAACGCATGGCTTACACAAAAGCTTTAAACAGTCTGCTGCTCTGCCCTTTTGCATCTTGTTAATAATTATCCGTGTAAATAACCACTTAAAATTAACAATATTATTTCTGATCTTATTCATACAATGAGCAAGTTCTATTTTGAGGGCAGTAACATAGTACTTTTAACTGATATAGGTGTTCAAAGAAGTTACAATTGATGAAGTGCACTGAAAACACAGAATCATAGAATCACAGAAATTCTAGGTTGGAAGAGACCTTTAAGATCATCGAGTCCAACGCATGTTCTAACACCTCAACTAGATCATGGCACCAAGTGCCACATCCAGTCTTTTTTTAAACTCTTCGAGGGATGGTGACTCTACCACCTCCCTGGGTAGATGATTCCAGTATTTGACCACTCTTTCTGTAAAACACTTCCTCCTTAATTCTAGCCTGTATCTCCCTTGGCGCAGCTTGAGACTGTGTCCTCTTGTTCTGTCTGTTGTTGCCTGGAGAAAGAGACCGACCCCCAGCTCACCACAGCCACCCTTCAGGAAGTTGTAGAGAGTGATGAGGTCACCTCTGAGTCTCCTTTTCTCCAGGCTGAACAACCCCAGCTCCCTCAGTCGCTCTTCGTATGGCTTGTGCTCCAAGCCCCTCACCAGCCTCGTTGCTCTCCTCTGGACACGCTCAAGCATCTCAACGTCCCTCCTAAAGTGAGGGGCCCAGAACTGGATGCAATACTCCAAGTGAGGCCCCACCAGTGCTGAGTAAAGGGGAAGAATGACCTCCCTGCTGCTGCTGGCCACACCATTCCTGATACTGGCCAGGATGCCATTGGCCCTCTTGGCCACCTGGGCACACTGCTGGCTCATGTTCAGCCGACTGTCAACCAGCACCTCCAGGTCCCTTTCCACCTGAGCACTGTCCAGCCACACCGTCCCCAGCTTATATCAGTGCAGGGGGTTATTGTGGCCAAAGTGCAGGACTCGGCACTCGGACCTATTGAACTTCATCCCATTTGATTCTGCCCATCCATCCAACCGTTCCAAATCTCTCTGCAGAGCCCTACGTCCCTCTAGCAGATCTACACACGTTCCCAATTTAGTGTCATCAGCAAATTTACTAATAAAGGACTCTAAACCCTCATCCATGTCATCAATAAAAATATTAAACAGAACTGGCCCAAACACAGACCCCTGAGGGACACCACTGGTGACTGGTCGCCAGCTGGATGCAGCACCATTCACCACCACTCTCTGGGCCCGGCCATGCAGCCAGTTCTGAACCCAGCAAAGAGTGCTCCTGTCCAAGCCATGGGCTGCCAGTTTGTCTAGGAGTATGCTGTGGGAGACAGTGTCAAAGGCCTTGCTGAAATCCAAGTAAACAACATCTACAGCCTTCCCTGCATCCACTAGGCAGGTTACCTGGTCATAAAAGGTGACCAGGTTGGTCAAACATGACCTACCCCTCCTAAATCCATGCTGGCTGGGTCTGATACCCTGGCCGTCCTGCAAATTTTGCATGATGGTGCATAATATAAACTGATCCATTATTTTGCCAGGTACTGAGGTCAGGCTGACTGGTCTATAATTACCAAGATCCTCCTTTGCACCTTTTTAGTGAATGGGTATCACATTGGCCAGCTTCCAGTCATCCGGAACCTCACCAGTGAGCCATGACTGTTGGTAAACAATGGAGAGTGGCTTTGCAAGCTCGTTTGCCAGCTCTCTCATTACCCTGGGGTGGATCCCGTCTGGTCCCATAGATTTATTAATATCCAAGCATTTCAATAGTTCTATGACTGCCTCCTCTTGGATAATGGGGGGACCATTCTGCTCCCTGTCACCATCAACCAGGCGGGCAGGTGTCTTGAGGGCAAGTCATCTTCCCACTAAAAATTGAGGCCAAATAGGCATTAAGCACTTCTGCCTTTTCTTCATCTTCAGATACTAAGTTCCCTCCTTTGTCCAATAAAGAACAAAGGCCGGTCTTACCTTTCCTTCTACCATTAATGTATTTGTAAAAACATTTTTTATTATCCTTTACAGAAGTTGCCATTCTAAGTTCAAACTGAGCTTTGACCTCCCTAATTTTTTTTCTGCATGCTCTAGCAGCCTTCTTGAATACTTCCTTAGAGACCTGACCCTTCTTCCAATGCTGATACATCCTCTTTTTATTCTTAAGTTCCTCCAAAATCTCCTTGCCCAGCCAGGCTGGACGTTTACCCCGTTGACTGATCTTTCGGCACACAGGGATGGTCTGTTCCTGTGCCCTCAAGATCTCTGTTTTGAGGTATGCCCACCCTTCCTGAACTCCTTTGTTTTTTAGGACTGCTTCCCAAGGGACGCTCTGAATAAGTCTCCTAAACAGGCCAAAGTCTGCCCTCCGCAAGTCCAATGCAAGAGTTTTACTGGTGCTCTTCCTGACTTCACCAAATATTGAGAACTCTATTATTTCGTGATCACTCTGCCCCAAGCGACCTCCAACCACCACATCTCCCACCAGCCCATCTCTGTTTGCAAACAGCAGATCTAACATAGTCCCTCCCCTGGTGGGTTCACCCACCAGCTGCAACAAAAAGTTGTCCTCCATACATTCTAAGAATTTCCTGGACTGCCTCTTTATTGCTGTATTAAGTTCCCAGCAGATGTCTGGTAGGTTGAAGTCACCCACAAGAACAAGGGCTGATGATCTTGAAACATTACCTAGCTGCTTATAGAATAAGTGATCTACCTCTTCTTCCTGGTCGTGTGGACGATAACAGACTCCCAGTATGGTGTCAGCCTTGTTGGCCTTCCCCTTAATTCTTACCCATAGACATTCAACTCCATCTTCCTTAGTTTCAGTTTCGATGGCATCAAAAGTTTGCTTAATATAAAGGGCCACCCCTCCACCTCTTCTTCCTTTCCTGTCTCTCCTGAAGAGCTTGTATCCATCCAGTGCAGTACTCCAGTTATGTGAGTCGTCCCACCACGTTTCCGTGATGGTAACTACATCACAGCTCTGCAGTTGCACCATGGCCTCCAGCTCTTCTTGTTTGTTGCCCAAGATGCATGCATTGGTACACATGCACCTCTACTGACTTCACCCCTAACTCAGCCTTGCAATTCTTGGGCCTGTTTCCAGATAGCTCAGCTGGTTCCCCTTCCCCCTTCAAACCTAGTTTAAAGCTCTCTCAATGAGGTCTGCCAGTTCATGAGCTAAAAACCTTTTGCCCTTAACAGAGAGGTGTACCCCATCTGGTTCCAGCAGAGAAGATGCTGTAAAAGTTTCCCCATGATCAAAGAATCCAAAATTTTGCCGATGACACCAACCCTTAAGCCACTTGTTGATGATGCGGATTCTTCTGTTTCTTTCATCGTTTTCCTCCGCCACCAAAGGGACTGAGCAGAACACTACCTGTGCTCCTGGCCTATCAACTACCTGACCCAGTACCCTGAAGTCCTTTCTAATTGCCTTGACACTCCTCTTCTCAATCTCACCACTGCCAGCCTGGAGTATCAGCAGTGGGTAATAATCAGAGGGCTGAATCAGCCCAGGAAGTCTCTCAGTGATATTTTGTACCCAGGCCCCAGGGAAGCAACTTCCCTGTGGGATGGGTCTGGTCGACATATGGGGCCCTCAGTTCCCTTCAGGAGGTAATCACCTACTAGGATTACCCTTCTTTTCTTCTTGATGCTAGAGGTAGTGATCCGTCTTGCAGATGAATCATAATTGGGGGGTTCACTGGGCAGGCAATTCTCTCCTAAATCATCTAGTTGGGTCTCTCTATCCAGAATCTCATAGCTATTCTGAAGTGGTGCTTGGCTGGATGATGATGGGGAGGGGGAGGACTTTTTGCCATTACCTCCCCGAATGGGGACCCATTTCCACTCCTCTTCATCTACCAGGTGCCCTTCTGTTACCTGAGAGTGGGAGGCATATAAGTCCTCAGTCTCTTGGTCAGAAGCCTCCCTTAAAGATGGTAGGGCTGAACTCCACCAGCCTATTTCCCTTTCACTTTCCCTGATACTCCTTAACCTTTCGACTTCCTCCCTAAGCTCAGCCACCAGTGAAAGGAGGTCATTCACTTGTTCACAGCACAGGCAGGACTCCTCCACAACACTCCCTGAAGCCACCGATATGCTCAAACACTCTGGACACGGATGGGTCTGTACAGACACATCCTTTTTGGAGGGCCCGACTTGGTCACTTATACCAGCCACAGCTTTTGACCGTGTAGAAACCATTACCGAGAAACACCTCAAAAATAACCAGGCAGCAGAAAGACCTCAAACAACACAGAGCACTCCTTACTAGCAAGAAAGCTGGCAACCCTGCCTGCTTGGCCTGCCTGCGCAAACTGCCTTGTACACTCCCCAGAGACTCACCACACCCCTGTTTGCCACGCTCCAGGTCGCCACGCTCCCCAGACACCTATTATAATCAGCCACTGAGCGGCAACTGAGGGAGCTCCACCCTCTGCTCCTGACTCACAAACAGAAAAAGTACAGAAAAATAGCATATTTGCAATGCTGATGTATTTTAAGATAAATTGGCATCTTAATACAGCAGAGTATTTTAAGAAAAATAATAAAGACATTTCAGACAGGAAGGGCTGACATTCATAATTTTGTAGTAATAAACAAGGAAGAGTCAAAGGCAATAACTCAAAAATAGTTTTAGGAAAGAATGAGGAACAATAGCTTCTAATAGAGCACAATTCGTAAGAAATGTAATGCAATTCTTATGTGTGTGTATACATAATATACTCACATACATCCATAATACACAACACCACACAATTTGGTCCAGGAAGTGTGTATGAATGCTGTGGTTTACTCTACAATGGGCTTCAACACTGCACAACCTCTTGTTGAGCAAAGCAAGAAAGGCAGGAATTATGTTGGAATTGGTTGTGAGACCAACCCCACTGAAAGAGCATCTAACATATAATGATTTTGCTCCTTCTTGGAGAAAAAAATATGAAAGCAAAAACCATAATTGCAATATTTATGCAGATGAACAATTATTAGATTTTTTTAAAGGAATGCACCATAATAGGAATAAAAAAGGAATGGAGAAGGAACAAATGGAAATAGAAGCAAAAGCAAAATAAAAGAGATAGACATATATGGAAAAGGAATTTTTTTCCTATGGAAAACTTTTCCATTAAAGTTCATTTACTTCTACTTCAAGCTCTCAGTGAAGTCACTTAGGTCAGATCCCAATCCTAATCTCTAGGAAAAACTTTATCTTTTTCTATCACAGGTAATATGCTGAACAACCAAAGCTTTGCCTGTGGTTTACCTTACCTTACCAATACAGCAAAAGCTTGTCAGAACGGGAACATGGGAGACTACTATCAAATTCTGTAATGGCATTTTTTCCCTGGAATATGTCACAGCGTGGTTCTAAAACAGTCAAAAAATATAAAATAAAAAGAATTTTGAGAATATGCTTCACAGCTGAAACCACATTCTTTTCTTTCCTTCACTCACTCTGGAGATGCCCTTGCTCAGTTTTAACATGTGTGCTTGTTATACCATCGCACAGTGGAAGTGCCAACACTGCCAAAGATCATTACAGCAATGACTTTGTTAGTCCCAATGAGACTGTGATGTGATGATGAGGCCCTTTTTTATCATGTGGGAAAATAAATTAGGCCCAATTTTGAAATCACAATATATTTCTAAAAGCCTCAATAGCTGCCTTCACATGGTACTTCCAACACATTCTTCTAAACCAATACAATTCCTGTAAGTCTTGGTCCTGATTAGTCACTGCCTTCGGTTTGCTTTTCCTCTTCTTCTTGAATGGTCTCTGGCTTTCCTTTGCTTTCTTTTTGTGTATTTCAAATTTATTTTTGCCACTTTGAGTAGGAAAAATTGTATAGGAAGACAAAAGAGTGCAAACATTTCCACTAAATTAAAGTATGGAAGCAGATCACCTAGTCCAGTGGTGAGCAAAGTTGGTGCAAGGAGGAAGATAATGTTGATGAGACAGACAAGATTCTACCTGATGATGATGAACAGCAAAAGTTAGAAATTCCTCAAAGCACAAATAGGGTTCAGAATTTATTGTATTTATAAAAATTATTTTAAATAATATTTTTGAATATTCTTCAAAAAAGTAACTTCGAATTATTATTCAAAATAATAATTTTAATTCTTCAGTATGAATGTCAACTTCTTATAGGTCTGGACTTGGAAGACCACGTTATTTCCTAATTTCTGGCCAGAGGAGTGCTCATCATTATTTAATTTCTATTTTTCATGCTCCTTCCAAAGCAATGAGCAATGATTTTTGCTCACTGTTTTTCCAACTAGTATTCCTCTAGTTGGACTTGCTTTATGATCCATTACAATTACCTCTGCTTCCCTGTCCTTTTTTCCCAAATCCCAAAGCAGGTTTCCTACATATTGAGAAAAAAACAAATACAATTACTGACATATTTAAAAGCAGACATAAGTTCTTTATCTTTTTTTTTCTCATATTGATCACATAAGCAACCATGAATTAAAAAGATTTACTATACCTTTCTGAACACTTTTGATTTGCAGCTTCTGCAATAGTTTCATAAATTGCAGTCAATCTTTTTGTTTCAATCAAAATTTATACTGAACTCAGAACAGAAGAAGATTGCTTTTATATATGGAATATATTATAAGGGAGTTATTAGTTTCTAAATATAATAGTCCAAGTGAATAACCAATTTCAGCAAGCTGGCCTTTATTATTATATATTGAATTAAATTTAAGGAAAAGTAGCAAGTTAAATGGTGTCTGAAGTTCTTCAGGTAGCACTTGCCACAGAAGAAAATAGACAGATATATTGCATTGCTTCATTTGATGAATGTATTCAGTAGTAGATACATCTATCATGAAGTCAGAACTGCTCCCAGTGAGCACATATTCTGATTTTGTGTTTTATAACTTGAATGCTTTGTTTTGCAACACAACAGTGGTTTTCTGCATTTTAAGCTATCAACATATAAAATATTTCCATAAGAGCTTAGATGCCTTTAGAAATATTGCATTCACAAATTATTATACACCATTTATAAACTTAGTCATATCACTTTTTGCACCCCCAGAAAAGCGCTACCAAATTCCCAGACTTTCAATGATCTGCTGACTCTAGTTCCAATGGTTACAATGTATAATTATAATACTCTACATTGATCAATACTGTTTGTTTTACTAACCAATTAGAATAAAATTAGTTTTGAAATAAAAATGCTATTAAAAATACATTTTGTCTTAACGCAATTGAAATTCTGGATGAAGTAAATAATAATTCAATTTTAGTGGAACCAATAAAACCTTATACCTGTCCTAATAATACAGCATGTTATGCACTTACTCATATATGCCCACAAATGCACTTCTAAGTGTAATTTCTAAATTGCTTTTCACTTCTGGAACATAACCAGTATCTTAGGTTAAGTTCTTAAGAAATACTTACTAAACAAAACACACAGCTCTTAGCTAGAAGGGATTTTGGTTTTGTTTTTATTTTATATAAATTATTTAATTTCTGGTTGTGATTCATATATGTTTACAAATACTACAAACAAATCTGATGTGCAAGACTTTCATCCCCACACCTTGAAAATGTACCACATCCAGCTCAGTTTATCTTCTATAATGTTTATTTTACTTTAGAAATTATAACCTGCGGCGAGGCGTAACTGGCCTGGCCTTCTAGGTCAGAGTCCGGCTAGCTGAGGTTAAGGCCGACACCTCGCTGCATGGTCTGCCAGCGCCCCTCGGCGTCGTAAGGCCTCGGACTGTGCTGGCTGCGGACTGGATCGCTGCTAAGCGACGAGAAGGAAGGAGCTGGACACTCGCTGGGGGCCAAACAGGTTTATTGGAAAGCCCACAATGCCAGCCACGGAGGGACGCCCTGACGCACCACAGAATGACCCAGAACAAAAGGTGCATCAGGGTTATAAAGGGAAGGGGTGGATTGGGAGGGGTTTACAAAAGACCAATAGGGGGAGAAGAGGGGATGAGCTTAACACAAATGACATAGTGGAGAGCCCAATAGGTACCAGGTATGGGAGGGGCCCCGGGACCACAGCCAACCACAACCCCCAAAGAGGAGAAGCTTCTGGAATACTAGGTGGAGTGGGGGGGGTGATTGACTTGGCCCAGGGAGGGGAAAAAGCATACATATAAGGGAAAAAGGGGAGGAGGAATTATATAACCTAACAGATTGACAATAGAACTGGCAGGGCTGTGGCGGGAAAACTGAGGAGGGCAGAACCATTTTACACAAAATGGGGGGTAGCAGATACATAAAATGGGGGAGGAATTAAATGAACTTAACAAACACACTACAACAATAATCTGCATCACATGTCAGTGAAAACAGAATTTTTGGGCTTCAGTTTTGACTTTGTTTGCTTGTTTAGTTTATTTTTTCATTTTTCTAAAATAAGTTAAAACCTTAAGCAACCAAAACTTAAATCAGAGAGAAAGACTTTGTGTACATAAGTAGAATGGTAAAAACCCTGTAAATACCAGTAAAACCCACAAAATATACCAGTCCAGTGAGTAAAATGGTGTGATATGTGAGAAAATGCAACAGGACAACATAACATTAAGCATATTTTTCTTGAACCATGGAACAGTAAAAAAGGAGGACAGAAATTAAAGGAAAAGATACACACAGAAACCTAGCACAAATACAGGCCTTGAGAAGCTAACAAGTGGAGGGAAAATTGCAAGAAGGCATGTTTAAAAGGAATCGTTTGTAATGGATATGTCTATGTGTAGATAGTAATTAAAGTCTAATTAATAGAATTTATTCAGCAATTCTAGTGTGTTATGAAGTTCCAGGTACAGTGGAATATATATTTTTACCAAAAAGAGAAAAAATCCCGCAGTAAAGACAATGGGTGTTAACTTCCACAAAAAGACATATGCTTGTTAATGATTGTTTATTCCTTAGAGTGTGGTTTGTATGTGTGTAGTTCTCAGAGAAATTCTGAATTATCTCTTTTAAGGATGATTTTTTTCTGTAAGAAAAGTGGAACAATATTACTGATAATTATTTAGGATTCATTTACACAAATTCTGTCTTAAAACTTTATCAAAAGAGACTGAAAGATCAACCTATATTTCTAATGCATATACCAGGAGGGAACAGCAAAAACAACATGCTCTTGGAGACATGTCAGGTTACCAAACTCTTTAAATGTATACTTAGTCATATTTTAATCAGTCAGAATACTTTAACATCTAATATCATTCAAATCACTTAAAATTAAGCAAGTGCTTAAGTACATTGGTTAATTGAGGCTATAGGACTAAATTAATTCCCTGGGAATCCCAATTTGGGGAATTGATTTGGTAAAATATTAATAATTACTTTGAACTTCTGTAACCTGATGGACTCATGAGGTCCATTGTAATCTTCATTAGATAGATGAGAAACTGTCTTTTACCTGAGTAAACACCAACAGCTTGATTGACCAAGATCATATAATGAATTTGTAAATATGACCTCATAAAATAATATAATCCCTATATTATTAAACTTTGCATCTACTGCTTATTTTATTCTCATAGGGAGTTATAAACACTGTCTTTTAGATGAGAACATGACAACCATCACAAAGTGATATACTTCAGGATACAATTTATTAACCTTGATGTTTATTTTAGTTGAACATGATCTGTATGTACGAAGTTGGTTGGGAAGTTTTGTTTGCACAACAACCTCAGTGTAGAGGCTGGTTTCTTTCTGCATGTATCCATCTTACATTATCTGCAGTAACAGAGACTTAGGAGACACTGCGGCGACCTTAGCCAGAAGTCAAACATCCAAACTGTCTCCCACTCACACCATGGATTCCATGGAATGCGGAGAAAAATGGAAAGCAAAGAAGCACAGGGATAGAGGAAATAACAATCTAATAATGAAAGAAAGACTGTGTGTACAAATCAAGCAAAAGGAAAAATTCATTATTTACTTCCTATCAGGAGAGCAGATATTTTCTGGCTTGAGAAAAGCAGAGCCTCAGTATATATAGCAATCACTTGGAATGACAAGCACATAACTTACAACCATTCCATGCTTCCTTCTAGAAGACAACTCCACAACCTCTCTGGGCAGTCTGTTTTAGTTGTCTCTCAACTTCATTGCAAAACATCTTTTCATCATTTAGATGGAATTTTCTGTGTTTTTTCAGTTTGTGACCATTTCCTCTTGCCCTGACACCGGGTATCACTGTGAAGAATCTGGCCCCATTTTCTTTACACCTGCCCTTATGATACTTGAATGCAGCGATAAAAGATCCCTTCTCAGCCTTCTCAGGACTAATACGCTCCACCTCCCTCAACCACTGCTCATAAGAGAGATGCTCCAGTCCCTTGAGAATCTTTGTAGCCCTTTGGACCCACTCCAGCAGTTGCCTTTTTTGAACAGGGGAGCGCAGAAGCTGACACAGTGCTTCACGTACAGCCACACGAGGGCTGAGTAGACAATGACCTGCTGGCATTGCTCTTCCTAATGCACCCAAGGATGCTGCTGGCTTTTTTGGACACAAAGGCACACTCCTGGCTCCGTGTTGTCTGCCGGGACTCCCAGATCTTTTGTTGTAAGTGCAGGAATCTGCATTTGCCTTTGTTGAAATTCCTCTCTGCCCAACTGTCCAGGCACTCTGGGTCTTGCTGAATGGCTGAGCAGCCTTCTGGTCTGTCAGCCACCCCTCTCAGTGTTGTGTCATTAACAAATTTGGTGGTTTCTGCTTACACAATCATACTTGAAGAAAGAGAGTGAGACCTTTTTTCAGGTGTTGGTCTGACAGTGTTCACAGGGGTTTTCAGGTGAGGGAAGAGACAAGAATGTTGACTCCATGTTCAGAAGGCTTGATTTATTATTTTATGATCTATATTACATTATAACTACACTAAAAAGAATAGAAGGAAAAGTTTCATCTCAGAAGGCTAACTAAGCTAAGAATAGAATGGAATGAATAATAAAGGTTTGTGTCTCGGACAGAGAGTCCAAGCTAACTGGGTTTTGGTTGGCCATTAATTGGAAACATTTAGGATGGGCCAATCACAGATGCACCTGTTGCATTCCACAGCAGCAGATAACCATTGCTTACATTTTGTTCCTGAAGCCTCTCAACTTCTCAGGAAGAAAAATCCTAAGAAAGGATTTTTAATGAAAAGATGTCTGCGACAGTTGTTGGTTTCCTAAGGCTTTTTTTTAAATGTAATTGTCATTTTAGGAATAAAATAGCAAATGTCCCAAACAAAATAGTTGTATACAAACCTATTTTTTAAAATTTTCATTTTAATCACACACACGTTTTTCAAGAAATAGAGAAAGGCAGGGGGAGGGGTAGGGAAATTAAGACTATAGAATTTACCTAGACAACTGAAAACAGAAGGTCAATATTTTTTCAAAATTCTGCACTGTCTTGAGCATATATAGTTAGTAATAGCAATGAGTCTTTCTACTTCTCAGTAGACTACTTATAATTTTTTTATCCACTGTCAAATCATAGTGTAATAAATGTCTTCTCTAAAATAAATCAATCATAGGTGGTATTATCAGCTTTTTTTTTAGAATTTTTACAAGTAAAATATTTCAAATAAAAAAGAAAACCTCAATCCATTGCAGAAAAAAATCTATTTCCTGAAATGTCTATATTTTGATAAAACTTATGTAGGGTTTTGGTTTTTTCTTAATTGGATTTTATACAGTTTTTAAGGCTAGAAGCTGGAGCAGACTAGAGGCAGAGAGAAACAAAGAAAGAGCCTAATGATCCAGAAAATGTGTATAGAATATATGGGACTGAAGCTTTGATATTTTACCAGATAGGGTAGAGTATAAGTTTCACATTTATACTCCCAATTTATTTGAGAAGGAGAAGGTCCAAAAATACCAAACCACCACTGTGTCTGAACACCCCCCAAAAAAGGCTGAAACCACATTTCCTTTTTATTAGCCAATTCAAGTTATTGTTTAATGGTGTCCAAATAAAACTAGTAAACATAGCAAATAAAGCATCATAAAAGGGCAAAACTGATGTTGAATTAATTGCATTAAATATCATTGCTGAAGCACTTCAGTTCTTGAGTGTCACAGATCATTCTTTCTCTGGCTGATCACCCTGATCACCTGGCTGAGCTCAGATCAGAGGTGACAGACCTGTTTATTTTAGTATTTGTGAAAAATCTGTGATTGGGATTTACCCTACTGTTTGACATTAGTGAATGGTTAATCTCTTTCTGTTTGCTCAGAGTTTAATGCCTGCATCAGTTGTGTACACAGTTTTAGATCATGAAGACCAAATAAACCAGGTTTGAATTGAATATGAGAAACTTTCTCTCTGGATAGAGCTCTATATACCATACCAGCAAGGGAGAAGTACTTGAGATATGAAGCAAGCATGACAAAAATATTTCACTAGAATAATTAGGGAATTTTTTTATTTTTATGAAATAAAAAAATGTGAAGTTTCCTACCTAATGAAAATAGGGATCCAAGAAGTGATATACAGACAATGTGCAGTATAAGACTAATACTGTTAAAAGGAATCAAAGCAATACTCAACAAAGCACAGTTGGAGGGATGTGAGTAGTGACTACAAAATGGAATAGTTCATAATGTTTTAACCGAAACAGTGATCACAGTGAATATATCTCAGGTGATGATATGATGCACAGTAATGCTACCGGGATCTTAAAATCACAAAATAGCGTTAGGTTCCTAAACTGATTGAAAGGGTCTGAAAATAGCAGCAATTCTGCCCCTTTTGCAAAGGAGAAAAAGAAAAAAAATAAAAACCCCAAAACCCCATACAAGAGCAGAATGGAATGCAAGACATCGTGAAACATTTTAAATATTTGATGCTGATGTACCATCTCTATAAATGGGGCTCATGAACAAGAGAATTGAAATTAATAAACATTATTTTCACCTACTTTTAGTGTTTATACCAAATTAAGAATTATAGGTTTTGAATGTCTCATTTTCAAACAAAATTCAGTGTGATCTTTACAATTAGCAGCATAATCAGTCTGTTTGGACACAGTGGAATCATTTAAGCAATGATAATCTTGATAAGAATAATTTATTTTCTATAGAGAGTCATAATTTGGCACATTTAGAAAATCTCTTTGAGGCAACAGGACAAAACAGAGGAGTCATTTCTTTCTGAGGAGAAAAAGCAAAAAGAGATTAAAACCATAAAAAAAGTTTCTCTTGAGAGGATGGCTACCAATATCCTGAGCACTGAGATCGGATAAAGATCACCTCTTAAGGAATATCATGGCCTTTTATTTTCAGTTATCTCAAACTTTCTTACCTTAGAACAACATGCTTGTGATTTAAATCTGTGCTAAATTTGATTCTTTTGCCTTTCCAACTCTTTATACTTAAGAATTATATGAGAAAAAGTAAATAATAGATTGATGTGAGCTCAAGGGGAAAGGACTCCAGGAAATTTCAGTAGAAGAACAAAAATAAAAATATAATTTTTGTTCTCTACAAGGCATGGATTACTTCTAATATAAGGTAAGTTCATTTAGAAGGCGTGCTGGCATTGCTTCTAAAATAATCATTACTGGCAACTGTTACAAAAACTTTAAATTAGAATAATGTGGTGTCTATTGTGTTTAGACATCCAGCTCATTCATATTTGTGTTCACTTAGAGAAGGTTTTCACTTAGGACAAAACACATTCATAGCAATAATATTACGAACAGTGCAGATGTTTTAAAGAATGATGTTGTAATAAAATAAATTATAGTTCTTCGAGTAAAACCAAGAGTAAGATTTTAAATTTGGGTTTATTCAGGCAAAAATATCTGTTAAATTTTATCTCTGAGGATGTACAACAGAACACTTTCCTGCAGGAAGAAAACCAGAAGACTGTCTAAAAATTATGGGTTTTTTGGACTGGTGGCTATCACAGTGCATCAGAGTCATGTTGTTTCCTCAGTATACAAATGTACTGAAATGAATTTCCACATCTATACAAAGGAATATATAGGCTAATTCATCATATCATTTCTTGTTAGAACCTGATTGACAGGTGCAAGATAAATAGTTTTAAAATAATTTTTATGATCTATCTTTGGAAGTAGCCAGTATTTAATCAGAAAAACATCAATGGCTCTTGTAAAAAATAATATTATTTATTTTATTCTTTCTTATAAACACCTGTCAAATCATAATTTCGCTATTTACCAAATATCTTTAACACTTTTGTAGGTAGAAATGAGATAGATTCTTGCACATCCTTATTTATGAACTTTTTTGTTTGGCATAGAAAATATGGTGCTATAGTTTATAAGTTGAAAACATTTTCACATTTTATTAATTCTCTTATTTTATTAATTCTCTTATTTACAATATAAAGCCTTGAAATGTGATCATTTATGGGATGGAAACATTTAAGTTAATGAGTTTATGAGAATTTGTTAAGAGATTAATGTAATTTTTTCTGCAGTAAAATAATTTTATGTAATGGTTTTAAAGATATAATGAACTTAATGTTTTAAAGATAAAAATTATTGAAAGTGAAATTTATTGATGATTCCAATGAAATAGCGATAGTTACATTGATGGATGTTTTAAAATTCTTATGAAAAACAAATTATATATCTGACAAGTATGTGTTTAGAAGATTTTCCAACATAGTTTCTTCTATAACATCTGTTTTCTAGTTTCCCAAGACAGAGACTGGGATTATAATTAACAGATAATATTATCAAGAATAAAACAAAAGATCCTCTTTCTTTCTAGTCATAGAAGATGTTAGTATTGTTTAATGATTTTGCTTCAGTGACTCAATGAGTTTTGATAATTTAAATATGATTGCCTAGTGAGACAAAGAAAACCACAACATTTCAATATTATGAAATGTTAATTTATTATCATTCTAATCTGAATATCAAAAATGGTTTCTGATGTTTTCACAAATTATAAAATAGTTTACAGATACTCTGTCAAGGACATCAATAGTAGAGAACATTAAAGTAGCCTTAAAGAACTTATGTAATTTATATTAATGAATACTGTTTTGTCTGTTGCACTGAAAATAATTATGAATGTTATAACTGAATGAATAGTTCAATGTAATGAATTTGTATATGTACTGGATTATGGTATTTTTGCTTTTAAACTTTATACCAGACCTTAAGATACTGCTGGAAAAAGCATAAAATCTCACATTGCAATAGAGTGGTATGTAGTAGGCAAAAACTTGATTCTAATCATCTGCAATATGCGGAGCAAAGAGTAAAAAGCAATGATTCATTTCCTTTGAAAATTTAAGGAGAAACTCTTTCCATCCTGATTAAAAATGGCCAAAATACTTTAAGCCAGACAGCAATAGCTATATAAGTTAATTGGAGAATCCAGGCCAAATATGATCTTACTATTGAAACAAGATTCTCATATTGTAGGGGGAAAAAATAAAATAGAGAGTAATGAATAATGACAGAACATGGGCTATTCATGGACAAACAAACCTATAAATCTAAATTGATTATCAATTCAAAGTTCTTTTCTTAGTCTTGATATTCCTGAAATCAGGAATATTCTGAACTTTGTGTTTTATTCTGTGATAAATTTCAGTAACTGTAAGTAGCTCATTGGCTTATCTTATTTACTTAGGAGAAGCAGTTTTCCCAGTTATTTTGATTTTTAAATATATGTTTTAAAAAATTTCATAAAACTTTTAGGTCCTCCGGGTTTTGGGAAATTAAAAAAAAAAAAAGTTCTATTTTCTTAATTGGCTTTAAAAGAAAAATACACCACCCCACTCTCACTCCCCAAAAAACAACAGACCAAACTAAAACCCCAACAAAAAACAAACAAATCCCTACAAACAAGCAAGCTGGAAAAAAATACCCTCAGGAAGCTCCATTATCAAGGCCCCCATGTTGCACATGTTACAGTTTTGAGCTCTCAGTGCTCAAATTGACCTGGCATAAAGTACGCTAAGATTTCCTGATTTATTCAACTCAAAAGAATTTCTTATGGGTGATAACCCTGGCAAATGAAAATTGGCTGTTATCTCTATTAGGAGCTATGTGTGACTGAATGCAACTGGACTGCATTTTTATATACAAACAGAATAAGAAAACACTGTGCTGGTATTCCAAGAGGAACAGCTTTATAGAAGTGGAGGTAAATAGGATCAGAGATAAAATGCAAACAGAATGTCAATGCCAGACAGGAATTATTTAAACTACATTTCTACCGTAGCGTTTACACAGATATTAGCCAGGAGAATGTGGGATCTGTATCTTCCCCATCAGTAGCAGTACAAAAAGCACATATTCACACCCAGTGGAGTTCATCCCAATTTAAGGAAATATTTTAAGTACTGTGTTTCAAGCTCAAACTCGCCACCTGGTTCTTCAAGACAGAAGGAATCTCCTTGGACAGGATTTCTTTGACCAACATCTGCAACAAGTTCATCATTATCATAGCTCAAATTGCTGCTTAGTTGCTCAAATTGCAATTTATAACAGTATCCTAAAAGAAATAGTCCTTTACAATGTCTTCTCATCTTAAATTACATATCAGCTGGAGAAGGATCTAGAGAACAAGTGCTGTGAGGAGCAGTTGAGTGAACTCAGGCTATTTATTCTGGAGAGAACAAGGCTCAGGGACCTTATGGCTCTCTGCAACCGCCTGAAAGGAGGCTGGAGTGAGGTGGGGGTCAGTCTCTTCTCACAAGGAGCAATTTATAGGATGAGGGGAAACAGCCCCAGCTTGTACCAAGTGAGATTCAGATTGCATGTTAGGAAATAATTCTTCACAGGTAGAGTTGCCAAGCATTGGAACTGACTGTCCAAGGAAGTGGTTGAGTCACCATCCCTGGAGTAATTCAAAAGTCATGTAGATCTGGTGCTAGGGACATTTGTTAATGGTGGACTTTACAGCTTTAGATTTGAATTCTATGATTTTAAAAGTATTTTCCAACCTAAATGATTTTATGATTCTATGATATGAAATAGTCAACAGAAACATGTAATAATTGTTTCTCCTCTGACTGTGAAAGTAGTTGCAGGCAATTAATTTACATGTAGATAGTTTTGTCTGACATTCCTAAAGTTAAGCAGAATGAGCTATACTCTTCAAGGCAGTAATTAATCTCTTTCAAAATAGTTCCCTGGGAAGTGAAATGACTCTCTGAAGATATCTCTTTCTCTCCAGGTCCTTGGAATAAGGTAATGAGCTGAGAGATAATATATTTGTTTTGAGAGATGGCTTCTATTCATTGAGTGTCAGTGTCTGCACAATTGCATGGTTTGGTACTTTCACCTTGTGGCTGCTCATGAGGCTGCTGCCACAGCTTCACAGTACTTAAAAGCCATCCAGAAGGAGATAGTCTGAAAGCAAGTTTAAACAGTAAAAGATTCAGATAAAGAAAGAAAAAGTAAAGGTTCAAATAATACAAGAAGGAAAAAGTGAGAATATTTTGCCTTGCTATTGGCTGATCAGAATTACAATAATTTAAAAAAACCAAAAGATGAAATCTCTAGGGAGTAAAGAGGGTTTAGTGGAAGCAGATTCTTTGAAAAATTAATTCACAAGGTTCTGGAGATGCAAGTACTGCTAAAGGGCACTTGGTTTTATTATCATAAAGTATCAGCTGCAGTTTTCCAATGTACTGGTCAGTGGAAATTCAGAAATTAATCTGAATATCATTGCACATATCAGCAGAGACAACTTCATGAATTTTCTCTGAAGAACTTCCCTGGAAGAATTTGTTTAATAAGAATTACAGCCTCATCTCAGAAAGCACAAGGGAAGCTAAACCCAAAAAGTTTAAGGTATGAAATATGTTAGTTTTTTGCTATGCCAACAAATCAAGAGGACTATGTGGTTTGTATAAAATGCTTCAGATACAGTATTGGAAGAACTTTTGATAAGGCATTTGTGATAGTCAAGACTGAAACTATTAACAAGGCACAAGACATACTGACAATTGAAAATAAATGATGATGAGAGAATTTTGACTTGAATATGCCTACATTATCACAGACCTTAAAAGCATTCTTGAAAAGCTATACAGTGGCAGCACTGTCAGTTTGCAAAGTGATCAGAAAATAAGGTAAGTTTCACCTGTTTTAGCTACATATGTGTCCATTTAAATTTACACTCAGAGGCAGTAAAAAGAAATGGACATTCTCCAAGCATGACTCATCTGACCTATTTCAAATGTTTGCTTTAGCATGCAGTGAATCAGCTTCTAAATACACATTAATAATGAATACTTGTTCAGATTAATCTTTCATATAGTGTCTGTGAAAAGAAGAATACTGGGACAATCCCTTAGGAGTCCATGAGTAAGATACTTCTAGATATTAATAATAATTCCAATGTAGTGGGTGTCTCAGTAAAGCAGTTGGCATTATTATAATTACCCTAAAGAATGAAAAAGCCTGCATGAGCTCCTGAAAAGGGGAAGCATAGGGCATTTGTTGGAGAGAAAGAAAAGAAAACTTCCCTAAAGTACAGGACACAGAACTGAGGAATGCTGTATCTAAAGAAATACTTCAGGGAAGCACAAGGAATATTTTCATCAGATTGAGGTTGTGGAGATATTATACCCTGAACACATAACAACAACAAATGCAAGATAAAGCTTTTTCCACAATATTCTAAGGAAAGACAACTCTGCTGTTGAGACAAGTTGCTCTGTGGCTTTCTGGGGTTTGGTATCTTTTGCTTAATAGTCTAAAGAAATCAGTAATTTAATAAAAATGTACACACAAATAACTAATTACTAAGATTCAGATAAAATTGAATTTGATAACAATTATGAATAAGAAACTGGGAGTTCTCCATAATAAAAGAGCAAATGTTAAAGCAATCCTGGAGCTTGTATTTATCTATTCATATAAGGAAACCACATAACTATGGCATTAATAATGCATGAGAAGCAGAAATATATTCATTACTCTCCTCTCACTTAGAAAAAATCAAAGTGGTAGATTCACGTCAGGTGATGATGGTGATGAAATATCTCCCACTCCCACAATAACTCTGGGGGTTGTTAAGCAGCAACCACCAAAAACTAGATAGTTTAAAATTTGTCTGGCATTCAATAATTTTAAGAGCTGGCTGGAGAGCTCCCTAGACAATTGACATTGATTTTTCAATAAGTCTTGGAAAACTAGGGAAGCTCCAGAGGACTGGAAGAAATCTAATGGGTCAATACTTCAAAAAGACAAGCAGGATGAGCTACATAATTAATTGTCCATAAAGCAGCTTTGATCCCAGGAATACCTTGGAACATTTCATGAGGACTCAAAGAATAAAGGATTCAAAACAGGTAAAAAAAGAAAATGTAAATCAATACTGATTAATTGAAAACAGAAGTTTTCAAATTTCTACTCTTTTTCATCAAATTACATGACTGATATGTCACAGCTCTGAGTCAATTCTTAGCTCTGTGTAAGTATTCTATTTCATATTAAAAAATATTTTAGAAACAAAATACTGGCAGGGATTTCCTGTGTTACTGAAATCATCCATCAACACATTGTTTTATGTATGACCTCCAGAAAGAGAGAAAATACTGTCTCAACAGTACCCTTATTTTGCCCTTTTTTCCTAGAAGTCAACCTACAATAGTGCTAAACCATTTGATTTCTTCACAGTAAGTAAAGAAAGTAAAACCGAAAGTACTGGTTTTATGATTATATGTAAGTTTTAAAAAATTTCATATAAATCTTGTTCTGTGTATTTAAAAAGGTTTTTCCTTGGCATTTTTAAATTAGTTTTTGATAGGGGATACAAAACTTTTATTCTTCCAAAGGTGTTACCTCATTTAACAAGTTCTTCAGTCACTTTTCCTGCAGTGGGCTTCCATTTTCACAAAGAACTTTAAATGGCATTTTTATCAACACTTTTTATTCATAATTCATACTATAATTGGGGGACTCAATCAAAACAAAAGTGGTGGGATGAATAATATCTATAGTAGTCAGAGAAAAGCTAGAAAATAACCCTTTATTTATTTGTGCAAAGTTTAACTTGCACATAAACTTTTTAATGTCAAATTATTGCTCAACCTTTCAAGGTCATCCAAATCTTTCCATTTGCTATTTTAATCTACTGCATTAATAGCATCTCACATCACCATATAATTAGAATATATCTTTGAGCTAGATGCTAATATCAGTCACCTTAAAATGATCAAAGACAAATTCTTAAGGAACTCTATAAACAAATTCTATCAAGTCTCACAGTCCTCTTTTAGAAGACTTTTCGGGTCTCTCATTTATTCATTGAGATAATTTACAGTTCTTAAGCCCATCTTCTTCATCATCATTAATAATTTCCCATGTAGTGCTAAACTAAATGTTTTACTAAAATCTGGTTAGATTAGATAAAACACAGTTCTCTTGACTATAGAAAACTGTCTGATTATCCTAGTAGAAACAACTTTTGAAAAATCATTTAAATTTGTTCTTATGTCTTTAATTGCTGTTTTCTTTAAAATTAGCATTGGACGATATCTACTGTTTGGATAAATCTAGTAAATAATTCTTACTCTCCTTCTCATAAGTACAATATTTGCTGCTTTTCCATAAACTGACTTTTTTAATTAAAAGACTTTTTCACTCACATAATGTCATCAAGTAAAAGTTCATTTGATGTTCTGGGAAGGAAATGTGGTTCATTAAACTGCTAAGTTTCAGTTCTGATTACACTAAGAGGTTTTTTGGACTTTGTATGTTGGCTGATGATTTTTGCTTTATTTGGTGCAAATTTCTTCTCATTACCTGATTTACTTTTGCTCCAGTTTAACTGCAGCAAAATTGTAATTTTATTCTGGGTCACATTCTAGCTACAATGTGTATCCATAGGCCTGCCTTTGATTTTTGTTAGTTTTTGTTCCGCTGGGTTTTCATGTTTCTGTTGTTTTGGGGGAAAGTTTTTGGTTGTTTTTTTGGGGGGTTTAAGAACTTTTGATACTTTGTTTATTTAATTTTTCTTTATGAAATATAACTTGATTTATGTTTTCTGCTAATCACTAAGACAAGTTTATTTGAAAATAAGCAATTTTTCACTGTTTGTGGAATTTCTAACTACCCTTTACTTACTGTTGATTTTTACTGTGAGATTTACTGATCTTTTCCACAAGCTACTTCAGTACAAGTACCTATGTGCTCCCTTAGGAAGCAACATGAAAATTTTGACTACTGTGAGTGATATAAATTTTGAGCCTGCTGTGCTTTCAGGTTATGAATAAATTGCTTCAGTAAATGGTTTTGTTAGCTTTTCACAGTATCCTCTCTCTTTGACAGAAGAAACAAACAATAAATATTATTGTGTTTTTAAATTAACTTTCCAGAAGGGAAAGTTAGATGTATCAGGGCTTTCTGAAACAGAAAGGTGTGGTTATGTTCCCATAGTGACAATACTTGCAGAAGTATTATCTCTGTAACTACTTAAAAGGTACTTCAGAAAACTCCACAGAGACTCTGCTTCATGCAAAACTAAGGATATGAATGTGATATGAAATGTGACATGTCAATATAATGTAATGAAAGAGGCAATACTTATCAGTTATCTTGTCATTATGATTATTACTGATTCCTATTTCCAAATCAATTTCTTTGCTAAAGTAATTAATAGAAAATCAAAATCCACGCTGTACACTTAATGGGGAATTATCTTCAGGCAGGTCTGTTTTCAGAAACTTCCATTGAAAAAAATCCACTTTTTAATCCTAAAACTTGTTAATAATGACCTGGGGGAAAAATACTTTTACCAGAATTACTGCAATTCTTCACTAACAGAATTATATAAGGAGCCTGTCTTTGTTTGAAAATTCAAGTATATCCTAAAAAGAAAGGCATATTTAAAATATAAGTCCTGCATTCCTTACTTACTACTTTGCCCTGAAAGACTTGGTGATCATGATAATTAATTTACTAGGATAAGACACTGCTTCAGTGTTGTGGTCAAAAAGGCTAAACAAAGCTTTAATGACAAAAAAACCCAAAAACTGACAGAAACATGGACTTTTTATTACCTCTGTAGATGATGTTGGTAACACTGCCTAATTTCCAGCAATTGATCTTTAGTTGCCTTCCACTTTTCATATTACTATAGTACTGTATTAATTTTCAGTGTCCACTGAAAGAAAAAGAACTGCTGAAATATCTAAATTATTAGAAAGGGGTTCAACATGGAATCACAAAAAGAATTTCAATGTTGTGAAGAACAATCGATTCATTTAATTTGACAAGAGAAGATTAGGAAATTATTTAAACACTATATAAAATCTGTATGTACTGAGTAGAATTGTTAGATTTTCAGGTGACAATGGAAATGTTTATAAATTTAAAAAAGATAATGTGGGCTGTAGATATAAAGCATATTAAGTATTTCATGTGTAACTGATATATGTATAGTTTGACGCTGCATTGCATGTATAATTTATAACATTTCATTAAGTAAGTTTGGAGTTTGACACCTGCAAATTAATGCCAATTTAATTTAATATGGTAACTGATTATTGGAATAATTTTT
Source organism: Ammospiza caudacuta (assembly GCF_027887145.1). Taxonomy (NCBI): domain Eukaryota; kingdom Metazoa; phylum Chordata; class Aves; order Passeriformes; family Passerellidae; genus Ammospiza; species Ammospiza caudacuta. The sequence goes on along the minus strand of NC_080595.1, from coordinate 109,710,812 downwards.
GCAGCCTAACAGAATTTTCCTGTCTCGAATTAAAAAAAAAAAGGCAAGTTAGGGTATTTTGGGGTTGTGAGGTTGTGTTTAGGAAGGACGTTCCTAAAATCCTCGTCCAGAGCTACCTTTTTCTCAGTGGACAACTTTGATTAGTAAGGATTGAGATGGGCAAAATAGTCCTTAAGAAGAGAAATATGCAAAGCACAGCTAATTGTTTACTTATAAGTAGACAATCTTGAAAAGCTATACAGGGCTTCTACCATTCATTAAAACTTATAGAGGAATTTCTGAGGACAAAACTCAAATAATTCTGTCATGGATCTGTTTGCAATATTACTGGGGGGTGGCACCCCTCTGATCTTGTATTATTGATGGTATTTGAATCTGATTATCAACGGATGCTTACAACATATCAATGGTTCTTTTTATTCATGAGTCTACGGGAGCTGCCATTTTTGGTTGTTTTGTTTGGTCAGTTCAGGTTTTTTTGTTATGGGGTGGGTGTAGGTGTGGGTGTGTTAAAAGTACTGCCAAGAGAAACTAACTGTGGAACAATCTTCTGTTTAGCTTGTAAAACACCGATCCCTTGGTAGATGTTATATTTGCCACAGCATTCTCAATTTAGGTTTCAGTATTCCTCTGGACAGAAAACTATTATGATCCACTCTGGCTGAAAGCACAAGCAGACAAGGGGAAGTTTTGTATATGCAGTAAACATAATTCTTAAGAAATCACTTATCTCTGCTAAAGGCTACCACTGTGCTGTCCTCTATTTTTCTTTTAATGTACAGATGAAGAAATTTCCTGTGCAACCATTTCTTTTCATTTTCTTGCAGAGATACACGGGGTCCAATTCACTAACATCCTGAGGGTCCTTATCCTTTATAATTAGAATTCAATTCTACTAGAAAAAATCTTAAATGGGAGTAGAAAAAAGCAAAACATTTTCAAAATGTGCAATCAGACAGGTATAAAAGTCAGATTAAATGGATCAGATCAATTTTTATATTCTGGTTTTTAGTGCATCTTTTTGTCTAATAACGTACAGGTATTCCTCACAAACCACTGATTTCCAAACAGATTTGAAATGTATTTCATGCACTGGGAGAAAATGACCATGCTATTTCAGTTGATGTAAGGTTATATTCTACAAGGATGTAGCTGTTTCAACTATTGATGAGAAAATTTCATTGTAGAAAAAGGGAAAAAAATACTTTGAGATTTTTGGTAAGAAATATCACTATTTTTATCACTACTGTTATTATTTTTAGGGGAGATTTTATTATTCTTCCCATGTTAAGTTCTTGGACAATTAAATGAGCAGTGTTCTGTTTTTAGGAAAAGTAAATAAAATTATTTGACCGTCAACTTCCTGTATATGAGATGTACTTTCTAGATATTTGGTAGATCAAAGCAATTCTAGGATGGTAATTCTCACAAGCACAGAGTCTCTTCTATATTGTCCAAATTACACAAATAAAGAAATAGATTCATTACATTTGTTACTTCAAGTCTGCAACCTGGTGTTCCAAAGAAACAGCTGCAATCAAAAGATTAAATAAAATGCCACCTTGAAAAGCAGTGCTGGAGGCCAATGGAGCAGAGGAACACAGCATTTTCACCCTACTGATAGGAAAAGTATGATTCAATCAATATTTTGATCCTTCATCTCCATGTTTGTGGGGACAGAAGTTGGTTACAGTGGCAGTCAAAGAAGTCAGTAAGGGAAATTTGGAGTGTCATTAGGCAGAGAGAAAGGATTCACTTCCATAGCCACAGGTGCTTAATCCCATTTGAAATATCTTGGTTTAGCTGTGTGCATAGAAATGGCAGATATGGCAGAGGGGGATGGAAGGTCTCATGTGACATTGGTCATTTGAGTTCAGTTTAGCAAGTGAGCTGTAGATACCTGAACTGCACTGAATACCTGCACAGGAGCTTGCAGATACCCACACACAACACTTCAGTTTCCACATCTTCAGACTGATCTAGAACTGACATTTCCTACCAATGATATTTAATCTTTTTCTCCTTAAATATATTTAGAATGATTCACTAAAAAAAAAATCTCTTTGAAGGATGCCAAGTTTTTAAACTTGGAGCAGAAGTAAAAGTTTATAATGAAAAATTTCATTATAAATGCTAAAATGTGGGAATGTTTACATGTTTAGAATATGCATATATCTAAAATAAGAGGAAAATATTTTTGAAAACAGCATGAAACAACCTTATCTAAATTTTTGAATTGCACAAAATGTTTGATGGAATGTTTTTAAGCTATCTCTAATATTGATTCTATGACTAGTAAGGGATGCCTAGGTTGAGAAAATTAATATAGCTTTTCAGTTTATAGGAATCTTGTTATTTAAAGTTATTTTCCCTGTCTTAGTTGGTTGTCATGGATTTGAGATCTTTTAATGTTTGCAGAATTTACTTGGCAAAACACTCTGCACTAATATCCATTTGGATGATTTACCAAGAAGCCTCTTTTATTATGACATGAAAGTGGGATTGCATAACACACAAATTCAGGACATTATGGCAGTGAACATTTCTGAAATGTTTTGAGGCTATATCAAAGTAAGTTACTAGTACAACTATGTCCTTTAATTAAAAAACAACAACAAAAAAAACTTTTAAAAACCTTTAAATATTTTCTTTTAAAGTCTGAGCATGTACACAAGATGGTTTTATTATGTTACATAAGATCTAGTCATGTCCCTTTACTTGATGGTTAGTCTGTAAAAACACATAATTGGAAAACCTTAAGATGCTCAATAGGATTTAATGCCTTATAACTCACAGATACAGGCACAGCCCCAGACATACTGTCAGTAATGTTATTAATTCTTTAATTTATGCAACTTGATTCTAACTAACTGAACGGAAAAAAAAAAAAAAAAAAAAAAAACCAAACCAAAACAAACAAACAAAAAATATAAAAAAAAAGAAAAAAACCACAACCTAACAGATATTTTATGTGTTGTAAAATATAAAAAAAATAAAATCAAAAAGCTGTCATTGACAAAGCATTTGGATGGTAAGAAACACTATCTAGGCAAAGGCAGAGCAATAAGTGAGAACCATGTGGTCATCTGACAATTAATGCTGGTAAATTTGGTAAATCTCTGTATAAGGTCAGGTCTATACTATGAAAACAATGCTTTTAGCCTGCAGAATTAAATCTTTCCTACCTCCAATTATCTCTACAGCCAGAAGACTTACATAGGCACATATATTTTAGGAATGATCTTGTGAGATTTGCAGTGAGATATCTTAGAGTCTTGTCTTTCAAAGGAATTCTTTATGGAGTAAGGATAGCAACGTGCCAATCAATAATTAGCTTCTGTTGTTAGGGACTATTTTTAATCACCTGGCAAATCTAGGACATCTGCAAGATCTACAAGTCCAAGACGATCCTTAGTCTGTGCTGTTACTGTCACTTACAATTTGCATACTCATTGCAAAGCAGCATTTACTATTTTGTGTAAGCTACTCATTATGAGGAAAAGGCTTCCAGAGTTTGGAAAAGCAGCCAGGCTGGGGCATAGGGTGTGTGAAGTCTTTACCAATGCTGGTTAAACATGACAAGAGATTATACACCTGGAAGTGAATTGTGTGTCTTTAAGAATCTCAGAATACAGGCATTGACTTTTACCTTTATATTATACTTATCAAAAAGGTAACTAGTTATATAAATCGACATAGAACTGCAATTCACTTAATGCTGCTTGTTCTTGCATTCTTCATTCGCTGCACATTCTGCACTTTCCTTCATTCCTTAAAGCACAGAGGAGTGGATAGGTGTAAAAGTTTCAGTAGTTAAAGCAATAAGTTTGTAGCTAGAAAACAAGCATTTTTAGATGATAGAGGAAAACTTACACCTCATTGTATGGAGTTTCTACAGCAGTTTGGTAACAATTCCCCTCAGCAGCTTCACAAGTTTCAGAGCCTGTACACATCCTTTTGCAGAGTTAGGAATAAAAAATAACCTCACGTTTTAAATTCATTTTAAAAAGTATTCAGCATTTAGTTATAAAACCCGGTTTCAACTATTTAACATGCAAATGTCAATCTGTTCAGAGACCAGGTAGATGGCCACTTTGCAATTTGAATTATCAAGATATTAAGATAACCTGGGGAAACATGCTAAATTCCATGCTAAATGAGGAAAGGACATAAGAATTGCATTTTCCGTGTCGTATCAATTTTCACAGGGTGCCATGAGTCAGTATTGCAGGATGGAGGAGGAAACACAGGGAGAGAATCATTCACTAGGAGATGAGAGTAAAGGAAATAAAAGAGGAAAAAAAGGAAGAGTCCACATGCATAACTCTTAATGAACACAGGAATTCAAGATTGCTCATCTCTCGAAACAAAAAGCCATTATTCCAAATTGATACTTGGCAACAATAACAAAATTTTTCAGATGCACCTGAATTTCTTCTGTGCATAATTAAAAATATTACAGTTTCAATTACTTCCATATAGAGGTTTTGGGATGAAACCAGTTTGCAAGAAAGGCAAACAGTTTAGGGCAATAGTCATCCCAATGCAATATTGCCACTTAAAATAGTTACCTGGCAACTTTTCAAAGTTACTTTTCCCAAACAGCACAAAGACAAGATCATCAGAATAACTCGAAAATCAGCTGAGCCTTGCCTGAATCTAAAAACCACTCAACTCATAACTAATATGTCTTTACCTGTGGAAAAATCACTGCAAAAAAATTTCTCATACTCCTTTTCTTTGAAAACACCACTTTCCAAGAATAGACATTATTTTTTTCAAATAAATGAATGAATGTCTCATATCACTAGATCTAAGAATCAGAACCAATTATATTTTACATGAATTCAGAATACTCAGGACTTGAGACAGTACTGAACAATTTGTTGTCAGTCTATAGGCTGAGACTAGAGTGCATAATATAACTAAGTAAATTAAAAGGATGAATGTAATTTTCAAGTAATTGTTTACAAATGAGACATTGACAGAAAAAGTATATTGCTACTATAGCTGAGAATAATTCAGCTTTCACAATAATATCATTTCCCTGATTCTGCAGTTTTAGAAAAATAACTATTCCTCCTAAATCCTCTATCAATACATACTCATGCAGAATATTGATCTCTCAAGTTGGACAGCACCCTGCAGGCTAGAAGCAATTTCACTGAGTGCATAACTAAGGAAAGAGAGAGAACTGTGGAGAATATTTGCCACTTACACTAAAGAGCAGAAATTTTGAGTAGCTACAGCTCTAAACACACATGAAAGGATTAGAAAAAGTAGGACAAACCCAGTCCAGCTAATAAGGGTATCTGTCTATACAGTACTGACATCACTGCTGATGGGAACAGGCTTTATTTACTCAGTTTTGAGACTGGACTTGTAGCTTTTGTAGCCAGAGCATCAGTTGCCTAATGAGTAGGAATCTGTGACTGGAAACCAGCAAACATTGTCACAATTTTCAAGAAGGAAGGGAAGAATGTCCCTGCAGACTGCAGGCCTGTTAGTCTCAGTTCAGTGCCTGGTAAAGTTATGGAGAACATTGCTCTGGCAGGTACTGAAAACTACCTTAAGGACAACTCAGTCATCCATCACAACAAGCACATTTTCATCAGAGGAAAGGCCTGCTTATCAAATCTGATTTGCCTTTATGACAAGGTAGCCCATCTAGTTGACTGAGGGAATCGAGTTGATGCAGTCTGTCTGGATTTTGGTAAAGTTTTTGATACAGTCTCTCCCAGCATCCTTCTGGATAAAATGCCCAGCCCACAGCTAGATAAACACATCACGCTATGGATGAGCAGCTATCTCATGAGCCAAGCACAAAAGGTTATAGAGAATGGAGTGACTTTGGACTGGTGACCTGTCACTATAGTGGAGCTCGGCAGGGCTCTTTCCTTGGCCCTGTGCTCTTCAACAGCTTCATAAACCACTTGGATTCAGGGCGGGAAGGGATCCTACCCAAGTTTGCAGATGACACAAAACTGGAGGGAGCTGTTGACTCCCTTAAAGGAAAGAAGGCCCTGCAGAGAGACCTCAGTGTATTAGACACCTGGGCAATCACCAACCATGTGGAGTTCAACAAGGGAAAGTGCTGGATTCTGCAGCCGGGATGGGGCAACCCTGGATGCATGGACAGACTGGGGAATGAGAGGCTGGAGGGCAGTGCTGTGGAAAGGCACCTGGGTGTCCTGGTCTGTGGCAAATTGAACAAGAATCAGCAGTGCCCTGGCAGCCAGGAGGGGCCAAACATGTCCTGGGGTGCCTCAGGCACAGCATCACCAGCCAGGCAAGGGAGGGGATTGTCCTGCTCTGCTCTGCCCTGGGGCAGCCTCACCTTGAATATTTTGTGCAGTACTCAGCAAATCCTGTGTTTCTGTGGCTATCAACTTTATTTTAATTTGCTCTTGAATGTGGTTCCTGTACCCTGTTTGTCCAATATGCCATAAGGCTGTTCTACAAGGGAAGAGAAGGCAGCAGCCAAGGTGATCGCAGCACATTGGCTGCGTCAGCTACCCACCAAGAGTGATCATAGCAGGCTCTCTCCACCATCTTGGGACAAAAAAACAAAACAAAGTAACAAGTCCAGGATCCCTTGAGGAATGTGACAGTGTCCAGATGAGCAGAAAACACACAGCAAAATTAATTTAAAAGGAGTTTGTGGGATGTGGGCAGGGGGAGGGAAGGTTACAAATAAGTAATTTGTAGTCCATGTCTTTAGAATAACAAATGTATGAATATCTATATTAATTATATTTATATATTGTGCTGAGACTTAATACCATTGCAAGTGAAAAGAAAATAGGAACTCACTGTATTTTGATTAAAGTGAAAAGAATTTCAGTTAAAATTACAATGAATTCCGGGTTTCATATATATGGTATGTTGCCCTTTTTGCGCATAACAATTTTTTGAATGTAATGCAAACAGGGCTGTGTTTTAGCACAAACCCATTACTTGTTATCATTCTCCACCCCTCTTTTTTCCATTATTTCTTTCAATAGTTGCACAGGCACATTCACATCTGAGTGTGTGCCTATATTTTTTTCTAAATTCCTAATATGTCTGCACTGCACATGTTATAAACAAGGCTGGAGAGTCAGTAATAATTTTCTTCAATATTGAAATATTGGAACCAAGCTGGAGTGAAGGGAGCAGGTATTCAGCTCAAAATGCTAGACCTTGAGCTACAAAACAAAGTATTAGCCTCAGCTGGTTGGGAACATGACATAGAACCTGAAACAATAGGTGTGGAAAAGTTTAGAAGAAGTGAAAAAAGAGTTACATGAGTTAGAATCCTGAAGAGGAAAGATATATCTGCATGAAAAAGGTAGATTGAGACAAGGATTAGAAGCCTGGGGAGAGGAAACTAGCAGAGGACATAAAACAAATAGTTAAAGGAAACTTTGATTTTTAAGGAGATCAACTTGAGACAATTATAGTTCAAAAAAGGGAAAAAAACACAAAACTGAAGGTAAGGGTAAGGAATAATGGGAGACAAGCAAGTTTGTTACTAGCAGTAAAACCTAGCAGTTTGCAGTAAGAAAAGAACCCTAAAATTCACTCTTCAGCTCTCAGGAGGATGTTGTAAAAACATTGGCAGGATTTTTGCAGTTAATCTTCATTCTCCAGCTTACAACCAGTTGATATCTGCTTCTATTCCTATGATTTTAACTAGCTTATGCAGTACAGATCTTTGCAATGCATCTGACCATCTTGATGAATGCAAAGAAGACAGGAAGTACATAACTTTGTTTCTAGCTTTGAACTTGAAACCTTTTAAGGATAACGATTATGGAGGTTTTAAAGTCAGGCACTCAAAGGTCTGTAAGACTAATTCAACACCCTTGTATATAACATTATCAATACATAGTTTAAATATGCAATTCTTTTTGCCTTATAGCCTTATTCAGTCTATGAAATTGAATGGCATTAGGTATCAGTGAGGGTTGTGTAGGTTCTTCCTCATGCAATCTTGCTTAAAATCTCAAAAATGTCTTCGTCTCTACCTGTCAAAACCACTATCATTAATTTGCACGACTTGTTCTTGTTTACAATCCAGTATTGAGATCCTCTGATAATTTAATAACACTGATCTAGGCATTTTTTCAAACTCTTTAGGAAGAGTTTTTTCTGCTGCACACTCTGCATACATGCTGAAACAGAGAATACACCACTTATTTTTCCATTTCTGAAACTGAATGTTACTAATTTTATATAATATACAAAATTTTCTTGTAATCAAATGGGTTAGAATTGTTTTCATAACTTCCATTGAACCATTAAATTAAATTCAGATGTTATTTCATTAATTGATTCAGTGTTGTTTCTGATGTCTAATTAAATTTAGCAGAGGTCTCCTTATACAAATAATAATTGTCAGTTTATATCAGATCTAATAGAATTCAACGGGCAAGTACTGTAGACTAAGCCCTGCTATGATCTTATGATTAAAAGTATGCAGTGTGAGCTCAGCTGTGGTGCCAGTTGTGTCCTGTGGTGCCTCAGGCACAGCATCACCCCCCGGCTGGTGGAGGGGATTGTGCTGCTCTGCTCTACACTGGTGTGCCCTCACCTTGGGTACTGTGTGCAGTTTTGGGGGCCACAATTAAGGATACAAAGCTATTGCAGAGGATCCAGAAGAGGCTACAAAGATGGTGAAGGGGCTTGAGGGGAAGCCATAAGAGGAGCAGCTGAAGTCCCCTGGGCTGTTCAGTCTGGAGGAGACTGAAGGGAGACCTCATTGCCGTCTGCCACTTCCTCATGAGGGGCACAGGAGGGGCAGGCACTGGTCTCTTCTCTCGGGTGACCAGCGACAGAGCCTGAGGGAATGGCCTGAAGTTGTGTTGGCAAAGGTTCCAGTTAGATATTCAAGAAAGGTTCATCCCCCAGAGGGTGGTTGGGTACTGGCAAGAGCTCCCCAGAGAAGTGGGCACAGCACCAAGCCTGACTGAGTTCAAGAAATGTTTGGACAACGGTCTCAGTCAGATGGTGTGACTCCTGTGCAGGGCTTGATAATCCTTGTGGGCTCCTTCCAATTCAGCATATTCTGTGATTCTGTAAACTAATAAATTTGTACACTCTGCAATGTCAAGTTCTCTCATTTGTTTACAATAAAGTGTATAGACCTGAGAAATGCATGAAATCAAGACTTGTTTCTCTTTTCAATTTGTTAAGCCAATCTTTGGGGTTTTTTTTAAATGATGTTTTAATTAAGCTTATAAGAAGTGATGAAGGAGTAGTATCATCTGAGTTGATGTAATAGATTAGTTGGCATTTTCATGATCCCTGTCTTCCTGAGAATTTTATTATAGACATTATTGTCTGTAGAAACAAACATATTACATTCAGTCTGGGCCTCAAATGTCCCAAGCATGTGATTAGTAATCTTAGCTAAGTGTCATATTTTTCTAGCATTAGATTTAGTCTATTCTGGTAGAATTCCACTGTTTTCATATTTATTAAAATTGAAATGCTATTAACTTTTATCTTCTTTTTCTTTCTCTCTTTAAACTGCATGGTATAGCAATATTTCCAGAATGTTCCACAAAACTGGCAAAAATGGGAAGGGAAAAATTTCTAATTCCACCTGCCTGCCCATATATGTTTTAATAGAATGATCTAAATTGTGTATATTCTTCTGTCAGACAGATATGTATTTTCTAGATATTTGTACGTATTCACATAGCTAATCATGCATACAAGTACAAATCATACACATCTGTGCATGGGGTCTGACATATAACCTCTCTATACAGTTTCAGGTTTCTTGATGGGAATAAAACTAGAATACGTGTAGTTGGCTTCCCAAAGAGAAATTAACTTCAATACAAATATATTAAATAAGAAAATGTATATATTTTTCTACAAATAATGATTTTTCCTTAAAGAGGGCACAGTTTTAAAATAAGGCTCTGGAGAGGGTTATTCAGACTGGGGAAGAGAAGGCCAAAGGCAGATTATTGGCCTCTACAGCTACCTGAAAGGAGTTGTGGCAAGGTGGGTGTTGGTCTCTTCTCCCTGGCGAGCAGTAACAGAACAAGGGGAAATTTTAAGTTGCCCATAACTTCAGGGGAAAATAGATAATTAGTATGGCACTAATTGTCCTCACAAATTTGTGTGAAAAATTTTATGTGTGTGCAGTGGTATATGAGTTCTTGGTTTCCTCCTCTAATAATTGTATCCTTGGCTGATTTTAAGAAAATCTTTTCATTAAAATGTTCAGCTGACAGAGCTTGACATACTCTATCACAGAGTATTATATCAGCCTGAAGAACATAATATACATTTCAAAACCTGTTGATTACAAACGTTGTATGCTTGTTGCGTCTCTGTTTCTCCACAGGTTTGTTAGTTGAGGACATTTGCCCAATGCTTGTAAACCCAGATTTTGCACTGTATTGTACATAACCTTCAGCACTGATTGCATTCTCCTGTTCTGCTTGTAAAATTTACTTTCATTCCTGAAATACATAAAACTTTTCACAACATGTTTCCTGGCAGTCTGAGCTGGCAGGAGGCCCTTTCATTTAAGTGGTTAATGCTCAGTCTTTCTATACTTGCTACTTTATTCCCAGCTTTTTTATTATTATCTTTTACTAATAACTGGGAAATACTTTACATGTATAGTGTACGTCAATATCTACCACCACCAATAAGCTTGTATCAGAAGTTAAGTAATTTTTTTTAATTTATAAGGAGAATCACACATAGTCTGCCTACATTTTGGACTTAACATAGAAAAAAAATGCTTCTCTGTATTTGCAATCTGTATTTTTGATGGAATGATTCAACAAAAATTTACCATTGTGAATCTGTTTTCATAGAAAATCAATTTGCTACTGCATCCAATACTTTTATCTTCAAAAAAATCTGGATAAAAACTCACTTGAAGACAGTTAAGTGAATCAACCTGTTATAACAAAAACATTTCATAGTGTATGAAATATTTTGTGAAAATCAGCATTATAATAAAAAGACACATATTTGGTTACAAATGCTTTTCTGTATGATTGATCACAAACCAGTGTGTACACAAATCAAAATGAGTTCTCATAGACATATAAAAAAAAGCGTTAGATACTTCATAGCACTTAATGTACTTCACAGGATGATGTAGGATATTAAAAAGATAAATCAGCTGCATTCTTTCAAGTCAAAATCTAATGAGATGATTTTCTGAAGAAGTAAAGATACACATTAAAAGAATAGGAGCAAAATGAGGAGAGGATATTGAATAAGCAGAATAAATGACAGAATAAACTAGGTTGAAAAAGACCTTTGAGATCATAGAGTCCAACACGTGACCTAACATGACCTTATCAGCAATAGAAGAGGCAAAACCTTTCAGCTCTTGAAACAAAAGCAGGAACATAAAATGACCTTCTGGCCACCCTTTATTTGATGCAGCCCAGGATAAGGTTGGTTTTTGGGGTGGCAAATCACATTGCTAGGTCATCTCAAGCTTCTCATTCACAAACACCCCTTAGCCCTTGTCAGGGCTGCTCTTCATCCATTCTCTGCCCAGCCTGTACTTGTGCTTGGGACTGACCAAACCCAGGTGCAGGTCCTTGCACTTGGCCTTGTTGAAATTCATGAATTGTCCATGGTCACAACTCTCAGTGATGCCAAGGTCTCCAGGCATGACATCCAGAGGAGAAATAATCAATTGTTGATAATGACACCTGTGAAATGTTGATAACGAAGTGTGTCTTCTGATTCTACTCGTGAAGGTACAGCTCTCAAGTAGACTGTTAGCTTTCATTCCCAAAGTACCATACGTGGAGCTAGAAACATGTTGTCATTACATTGCAAGAGTTCTATTGCCAGTACATTTCAAGGGTTCCACATTGCTAGAGTTTCATACCTTATTGATGTTTTCTTGCAGGCACTGACTCTTCGTGGTCCTTACAGCAGCCAACTGACTCCAGCTCCCCTCAACCAACCAATCCACTCTTTTATAACACTCTTCTGATTGACTACAGCTGTGGCCTGTTAAAATCAGGCCTGCTCCTTATCTTTAATAATTAGCCCAGCTGCAACTCTTTAGGGGGTAAGATTAATTTCTATACTACCTTTATTTACTTATGTTCTATCTCCCTACAGAAATGACTGTAGAATATCAAAATTATCAGTAGGAGAGATCCTTCTAGCTGCCTAGAGTGTTTTTGACTGACATGATGGAACAATAAGGACAGAGTTAAATAACTGAAAAGATAAGCATGATTTCTTTTGGGAAACATATTTTGTATTTCTATATATAGGTCTAAAGAGTATTAAGGAGGTGGAACATAAAATTTCATATGCCAAAGATTTTTGTCTAAAATAGCCATACAGTAGTTCTTTGTGATTTTCTGTGCTGAAAGAAGATCAGAGCAAGTGAAATAGAAATAAGAAAGCTATACAAAGAGTCTTGAAAACATTTCTTTCTTATACAGTAAGTTGAACAAGCAGCAAATGAGGTCACAAGGGCCATATAATTGAAAATCAGGCTACTGCTGTAAGATAAACAAGGTTAAAGTTGGAAAGCACGTAGGATACCATTATTATAATGTCATTAAGTTTGAAATGCTGATGGAGTTCTGTAGAGAGGTCAGCAAACACAAAGATATTGCACTGTAAGAAATGCTGACTGGAAGGAAATGTGAAACAAGTTGAATAAAAGTGGCCAAAATTCAATAATTCATGAAAAATCAAGAGTGGAAAAGGGAGAATCTATTCTTGGTAGGTCACATTAGGGAAAAAAAAAAAAGGAAGAAAAAGCCATGTAAGCGTAAATAAATGCATAAAGTTAAAAGAGCAGCAAAAGCAATGTGGTCAACCCAAAAGTTTAAGTCCCTGTGTGACTGAGAACTGCATAAGAGAGAAAGAAATCCCAGAACATTTAAAGGAGCTCGTGAAGCTTTAAACATACTGAAAAAAATTGGACAGAGCAAAAAGAAATTGCAATATAAACTTCAAGGCATATATAGAAGAGATCTCAATTATTCTTTGTAACAGGTAAGAAGAAATAGTTGTTTCTCTTAAATCACAAAAATATAGAATAATGTTGCTGAAGTCAATACACTTACTCCAGATTTACGCCAAGATTTAGAAGAATAAAGCTTGTCCTGTCTGTTATGTACAACTGATTACCATTTTAATTAGGGCCAGAGATATGAGAAATCACTTTCTATGAAGTTCTTGAAGATCAACTCTCCTCTATAATTGTCATTGCTGACTTTTCTGCCTAATAAGAAAAGGAAAAAAAAAAAAAGAAAGAAAACAAAAAAACTTTGTCATTAAATTTTTCGTTGGAATTTATCTTTTTGCTACTTTGCTTCCATTAGTAGTATCCATTATTTGTCTTATGGTCTATTATATACAAGATAAATAGATTTTTTTTGCTATCCCTGTATATTTTAGTCATAGGCTGAGATTGAAGTCCTTCATGTTGGCAATCCTAGGATGTACTAAAATATATTATCTAAAGAAAAATTAAAATTAAGACTGTCTTTCAAACATTAATATTAAAAAAACTAAAGTGACAAGTATATGACCTCACCCTTTAATGTCACTAATGTACCATCACTAGGCATCAGATATGAGAATTTTAGGGATTTTTAGGTAAGGCTGTTCAGGAGAAAAAAATCTTTGATTTTTTAAGACTGTCACAGGACCTCATGCCAAGTGAAAGGAAAAAAATGGAAGTTGGTTTCTTAAATTAACTTTTCATCCTACACTTGTAATTTTGCTGCTCCTTTGCATCAGAGGGATGATAGATGAATGTATCTATTCAGCCTGATTGACCCCAAGGTCTTCACTGACAATTTATATCAATATTCACAAGAAAGTTCCTGTATAAGATAAATATATGATGATTATTGCCTGTTTCATCATCCAAGGAATTAAAAAAAGAGAAAATGTGAAGGAAATGTTACAGAAATTTTGTACCTGGTCCTAAAACATTTGAATATAATTTTTTTTCTTTCCATTACAAAAAAACCCTAATGATACAACAAAACTAGTTGTTGTACCAACTGCTGAGAAAATCTACTTCTGGTTATGGAGAGTATTGGTTGGAGTTTTGCATCCATATTTCTAGTAGCAGGAGAACAAAGGTCATGTCCTTTATCAGTAAGGTTGATCCCTGCTGTGCTGCCAAGTGTGTAGTTAGGATTAATCTTTATTTAGATTAAGTCAGTCATATTTGTAGTTCCAGATCGTATCAGCTTGCCTGATGAATTTGGGTGTAATAAAAATGTTAGAGCCACTCAAGAGACTACAGATATGTCACGTCACAGACGGAGTGACACTTTTAAGAGATAAATAGCAATATTTCTATTGATATGAAGCAGATATTTAACAAAGTTTGGGAAATGCATCAGTGATCTAATGAGATTTAACTGTGAGGTACTATCACCTACTGCATAAAGGACAGTCAGACAAATCTGTCAGGGAGAGAGACTTCTGCCAAGTCATGAGGTCCAGAAAGGACACCCTTGTGTTCAAAGGAGAGGAGTTTGGGTGCAGCTGGATCCAGACTTAGCTCAGACTTTGTCAATTGTTTATTTCTAAAGGATTTTATGTGCAGAACCAATCCTTTATAGTACCTAGTTAAGATTTAAAAGTTTAGTATGCTATTAATCACTTACTGGTAAGCTGGTGCAGCAAGGAATCTCTCAACTTCAAGAGTGGTTTTAAGAGGGGTTACTCAAGGTGTGCTGACTGCTGCCAGGTAAGAAATCCCAATGAGCCCCCAGCTATCCACTATTTGTAAAGAAAATTAATTGAATTATAGCTGTATTTGCATATTTCCCACAGAAGTCAATTTCCTCCAAACTTAAGCAGTGCCACAATTTGGTGGACACATTGTTCAAATGAGTCTTTGACTATTGTGCCTTCCCCAAATCCACTTTGAGTCTGGTGCAGCCATCATGACCAGATGGTGTTGGTCATCACTTGTGGTGATGGTGGTGATGCCACTGGTGGTCATCACTTGAGCAGGGTTACAGGAAATAAAGGTCAGATTGGCATGGGGGAGGCAGGGAGAGGACAAGGACAACTGACACAATCACAAGTCATTGGGTCTTTCTAAGGAATAAACTCTTAGAAAAGGGACATCAACAGGGGAGCACATTCATTGTTGTGACATCTGTCTTCCCAAGTAACAGTTATGTGTGCTGAGGCCCAGCTTCCCAGGACAGCTGCGTGGGTGTCACACTGACCAAAATCCTCTTTCTGCTGAGCTTGGCTACACACAGGCTGATATACTCTTCTGGGCTGATCAGGTCAACTGTCCCAGCCATGCCCCCTCATGCTTTTTAACCTACCCTTAGCCTTCCACCACTTAGCCTACCCCCACTCTTCTCACAGAAGAATGAGAAATAGAAAAGGCTTTGATGTTGTTCAAGCAATGTTCAACAATGAATAAAATATTGGCTTGCTATCAATGCTATTTTGGTCATAAATCTAAAGCACAGCATCATGTGGACTGCTGTGAAAAAATGTTAACCCCATTCCAGACAGACCCAGAACAAGTTTTTCCTCTTTTCTATGCTGGTCAGAGAATCAGAGTAATGGTTACCCCTATATTACAAGCAGGATTCAGTATGTTGCAGTATGTTGTGTCTTTTTCTGAGATTTAGTACATAAAGGATTTTTTTTTTAACAAAGGATACTGTCAGTTCTAGACTGAGACTTTCATGTATTGATCTCTGAGGTTCCTCTTTATTCTCAAGGGGAAAAATACCCAAGCCAAACAATCTGCACTAAATCTGACATGGGGAGGTGTGAACACTTATTCTCTTTATTTTTCTTTTCTTTAGTCTGCTTCATGTCCTATTATGAAACTCCACGTAAAATGGCTCCATTTCACATTGCACTTTTAATAGTCAACTTTTGTTCAAAATACCTAAAGAAAAAAGGTTAATGTGAAAAATAAGAGATTATTATAGTACATCAAGGCTGAATTTTTAGTGACTTAGCAATATTAACTTAGCATTACAAATTCATTCATTAATGAAACATTTATGACAGGAAAATGTAAATTTCTGATTCTCTACAATCTAAACAGTTTTCAGACTTCTTTTTTCTTCATTTTTTTCTTAATTAACTGGACATTAGAAATATTTTCAAATGAAAATGAAAAGCTGAAAGAGAAAAGCCATCGACTCTAACTTTTTTGTAAATCAGAAACTAATGAACTTCTCTCCTGTGGAGACTCATGTTAAACTGCTGAGGTCAGAATATGTTTCTCTCTGTCTGGATTACACTGTTGCATGCTGAAATTGTTTTCCAATCTGACACTCTGTTCCTCATGTTTGAACAAGACATAGTCTTGTGCTGCTACAAATGGATTTACAAGCATATGCATTTGAAACATTTTCAGTACTGTGACTTAACATAGTCTGGCATAATTTCTGTTTTGTCTGTAAAACAAAAACAGTGGCAAATAATGAAATGGTCAGGTTACAAAGAAACATAAATCTTTGGTCTGTCATTTCATTATACCCTGGAAGATTCCTGATCTCACTCTGTATCTGTCAGATGACGAGTGACAAAAGTCTGGACAGCAACACCTGTTCACTGATTTCCTAATATATATAACAAATTCCATAAATATAGTTCAAAAGCTACAGCACTCAGAGTTCAGTATACTCAGAGATCACGTTTATAAATGTGAACTTCTAAAGGTACTTTGTATATTGATTTTGTGTCAGTCAAGGAAATATAATGAATACTTACATCAGGGATCTACCTGTTTTACCAATCCATAGTGCTGCAAGTACAGAATCATTTTACAGAGCAGTGATATCTGACACAAACACTCTAACCTTTCAAAGGCTAAATTGTCAGCAAGTGCATCTGTTGGAACAAAGTGTATCACACCATTACAGTCTCTCATTTCTTTGAATTTGACATTCATAAATATCTAGGAAGTGCTTAGAGACCAGAAGCAGCAGAACTAGTGACAGAAGATTGGTTAAGTAATAAACCCAAGTAAAGTAATATTCTCAGTTCTATGTTTACTTTCAGTGAAATTTAAGAACTCTAGACTGCTTAAAAGTAAAAACAGTTTAGGATAATCACCTCTCTGCTATATTATTGTCTTCCTTAAATTTTGCTCATTTCACAAACTTGTTCTTTTAGTTCAGAATTGCTTTCATGTGGGTTCCAGCTGCTTTGTTCATAGCTATCAACCCTAGTAAGACACAAAGCCAATGAAATGTTAAGATACAACATCTAGAAATCAAATTAATTGCTACTTCAGATTTTTTAATTTTTTCAGTAGAAGAACATCAGGCTGAATTATTTTAAAATAATTATGAATAAAAATATTTTCTAGTCTTAAAATTCTTTGTTATATCTATTTTCTTTATTTATTTGTCTTTAATTATTTGTTGATTTCTCTTCTCTACATTACTTTTTATCCTTAGTTTATTTTTGTCTTTTGCCATCTGTTTATTGTTGTTGTTTCTTTAAAAACTACTTTATCACCCTGGAAACTCAAGCATTATAAAGTCTTGGCCAGCTATAATATAATTTTTAACATATTATTTTGCCAATTGCTCTCAACTTACATAAGAACACCAATTAACAGAGAAGTCTATGCTGCTTGTCCCTTTCTTTTAGGGTAGTCATACAATGACCCTTAGCAAGAAAATTATGATTATGAGCATATGGTGAAAAAATTTAATGTCTTACTTATTTCAAAACCTTACTTTTTACAGCTATTAGTAGATCCTGCTGGATGATCAAGCAATAAATCATTTGACCATGTAGAATTCTAGTCCTGTAATTGATCTTTTTCATGTGTTTTCAGATAAAACTGTGTAATATTTTCTAACTAAAGGTAAATGAGTAGATAAATTACTAATGCCCTTGAGGGAGTACAGCAGGAAAAAATTGCATTCAGGCAATATAACTTACTTTCCCATCTTTCCCCTTTTTCTTTGTATTGTTTATAAGGGTAAAGGAAAAAGAAACACGTTGGGGAATGAAAATTATAAGAAATTGCTATAGGTTGGACTATTTTCAATTTCCATCCACTTTACATCAGAGAAAATCCCCTTTAATTTTGTATTAATATTTTCCTATTTTATAAAGATGGCAGTGCAGTGCATTAAACAATTATACCTCAGAAGACAATAAGATCCAAATTTGGTTTTTATTTATTTAATTGATTTGGCTACATGAATATTTCTAGCAAAAAAATTGCCCCCTGGACTTCAGTGTCCAGCACAATAAATCAATATCACTTTCTGACTTCTCTGCATATTTAGATTTCATATATGCAGAGTGTTATAGGAATACTAAATGCTGCAAAAAAAAAAAAAAAAAAGGTTTGACACAATATCATGGAGGAGCATTCTTTTTTATTCTATCTGAAACAATTAATATATTTGTAACTTGAGACCTGGAAGAATAATTCTTTAAAATATTATTTATAGAGATGCTGGTGTACTCTGGGAAGACTTGACCCACCCAAGTGGTGAATGAACTGCAGAAACAATAAAAATATAGAGCAGGCTGAAGGAAATTCCTACTCAAGTATATGTAAATAAATGCACATAGCCTGAGAAACAGACAGAAAAAGCAACAATCAAAGCCTGACTTCTTTAGGGCTTTTTCAGGGAATATAGGTAGGAAAGACAAGTAGGGAAGTTTCTTTCCTGTGAAAAAGCAGTTCAAACAAAAAGTAAGCTGCCATGTAAGATATATGAGAGGCAGGTGAGAGCTTGTGAACCAGCATCAGACCAGATGCCAGAGAAGGAACTCAGGAAAACTGAGCTGTAAAAGTCACAACTGTGAGGTGAATCTCCTGGATACTGTTAAACATCAAACTTGATGTGTCTGAATCTCAGTATAATGACAGGAAGATATGCACATTGCCCTCTATCCACCAAACAAATAAAACATCCATCAAGCCCAGCAAGCACTGAAATAGATGGTTTCTAGTTTCTTATTACCCACTTAGTAGTTCCCAGATCAGGTCCTAGTTTCATGAGGATTGGATTCAGCTTACTACAATTAGAGACAATCCTGACCTCAACAGCACCAGCTGCCTGGTACTAGGGAGCAAGTGAGAACCTACCCAAACCTACCCACTTTATTGCTCCTTTTTTCTGCTTTATTTGTAGTGTCAGAAAATTGCTCTTAGCTGAAGTCCTTACTGAAGTTAAGCAGAACATCCTTCTGTGATATTCTGTATACATGTATTTTCCATTTCCTTCTTTTGAGGCCACACATTTTATTCATTATGTGCCTTCCCTTCTGCAAACAGTTCAGGTTTAATGTTGTCCAACTCTGATTCTGAAAAAAATGAGAGAAAAGCAGCAATAGATCCAGAATTCCCTCTTGTTTTTCCCAGTGGTTTCCAGTTCTCCAACAATTAAATCTTTATTTTTTCCCCAGGTGATGAAAAATTTCTGAGAATGTACATCAAAACTAAAATAATATTAGGAGTATGGGATCGTAGAGATGAGATATGATGTAGTGAAGTACACACACTGCCTCTTACTAAGCTTATATTGCTGTATCCATTAGTTCCTATTAAAATTCCCCTACAGAAAAGTAATTTATTAAAAATGAAATGTTTAAAGCATTTTTTTAAGCAGATATTACAGCTGGTATAAATCAAGATACCTCTTTTGATTTCTATGGAGGTTCCAGATATATATTTGTAAAGTTGAATGCTCTAGATAAGTCACTACATTTGGAAATCTAGAATAGGCTGCGATTTTACTTAAACAAAAAACATATGCAAGAAACATATTTCAGTAGCAGACTTGAACTCTTCAGAATACATAAAGGAAAATGGAAAGACTCTTTAAATGCTTAAAGATGCTTAACTGAGGCTGTTAGTTATCAGATGGTATCATGGTGTATCTGCTTTCATTTTCTATTTCCACAAGGTTATCCTTGCTAATATTGTACACCAATGAATTTGACATGTTTTAATTTTCAAAACAGTTGAAATGGACTCAATGGTCTTAAGGTCTTTTCCAAGCAAAAGAATTCTGTGATTGATTACCCTTAATTATAGATATGTATCAAAATCATAGTACTATGGTTAAATAAAAATAAGTTTTCCCTACAGAAATTAGATTTTAAAATACAGTATACACTCACCATTTTTTAATTTGAAATTAATTTTTTTAACACTGTCACTTCACTTAAGAAAGCCAAGGGTTGTATCTTTTTATTTCTTTATATTTAATCCTCACACATTGTTACCTTTCACCTATCCAAGGTCATAAATTCACCTAATGTATTTCTTATTCATTAAATACTGGCCATTAGTTCAATCTGGAGTCAAATAACCAGTAGAGAATTTTTTCCTCTTCTCAAAATATGCAGATTTACATACAAAATATGTATCATTGCATTTATTGAGAAGTACTTAAAATTATATTAAAATATTTGCAGTTTTATTAAAATTCATTTTAGTACATGGTTTTGTTGTTTGGTTTTAGTTTTGTTTTGTTTTGTTTTTTTTCACAAAACTTGGTAATTTTGTGAGAAATTTGTGAGAAAATCTGTACATTTCAACTTCTGCAGATATTTCCATACAAATCTGTTTCAGAATCAGACAAACCTTATGTACTGAATATCTGATTTTTGTCAGTTACACAGTACTATTCTGTCAATTTTAAAAGTCTTTGGTAAGTTTTATAAATTTGAGGACTACATCTATGCATTTCTCTCCAAAAACCCAAAACCAAAACCTACCAACCAACCAAACCAAACCAAACCAAACTAAATCAAAACCAAGAAGTCGGAATTGCATTATTTTCCTAATTTATTTAACAGAATGTTTCCAAGAATCTGGAAGATTTGAGGGTAAGATAATGGGAGTGGTTTCCAGAAAGAAGGTTGAGAAGTAAATGTAGTTTATGCTATGTCTAAATACCAGTCATCAAGGGAAAATGTATTTTTCACTTCAGATGTGAGCAGTACTATGTCCGCTGACTCAAAGCCGCACATAAACTTATTGTCTGCTGAAATAGCTCCTTATGGATTCAGATCTTGTCTTGGTACTGTCCATGTGTCTGAGTTACTCCAATGCAATGGCATCTGAAGATCTCTTGAAAAATTCATGTGGTGATCATTTTGCTACTTGCTTGTTAGAGAGAACAATGACTTATGACACAGTCACCATTATTTGCAGTCATTTGCCTCTTCATTCTAATGTGAAGCCAGTGCTACCCCTAATATAGAAACTCATTAAAAGTTCTGGATGTTTCTTGTAATTTAAAAAACAGCTGTAATCAGCTAAAAATAAAAAAAAATCATACACATCTTTCAACTATTTTGCTGTATTTCTGCTTCTTGTTCCAAGTCATGATTCGGCTGCAGTTAAATCACTTGTCAACATTTGGAATTTTGGCAAAGAAATATCACTGAAATGCTTTCAAGCTTCATTGTGCTTCATTGTGCTCTGTCATTAAAAAATATGGAATTCAGATATTAGATCATATAGTTGCCTCCCATTAACCGTATATATTTCAATATAGCTAATAAATAAATAAATAAATAAATAAATAAATAAATATAATAAATATAATAAATATAATAAATAAATAAATATATATATTATATATATAAATATATAAATATATATAGCCATAACAACCAACCAAACACAACAACAACAACAACAAAAGTACTGAAATCACTATTTATATGTATGTTCCAAAAGGGAGAGAAAAGCATGTCAATAAAAAAAATAAACCCAAAATAAGTACTTTTTTCTTCCTGTATTTTCCACATTTCAAAATTGTAGAATCTAGATCACAACTGTTATTTTTTTTTCTAAATTGCTATGGTTTATTTATAACCATAGGTGTGGTTAATCATTTTAATGACATTTTTCTTTATAGCTATCAAATATTATTAATATTCACCATTGTCTTCCTATTAAATGGTGGATTTTATAGTTTTTCAGACTCTAGATTTCCAAAACCAAAACTTTAATTCAGCTTTTGCTTTACAAAGTCATAAATAACAAGTCCATCGACATTAATTTGTTGCATACTCCTTTCAGAGCCGCCAATACATATGCAAAGTTCACTTCAATGAAAAGGAAAAATAATTAGGTTATTTGTTGTTACTCTTGTGAAGTTGCATTATATTTGGTAAAATAAAAACTATTCCAGCCTTAGAGGCTCATCCTGGAAAGTGGCCAGGGAAAATCTCTCCATCAGAGTTTACCTAGTCAACTCTTTTGTATCTACAGGATGGATGCCCTTATTGCACTTTTCCCTTGCTGGTAATACATTATGTATTACAAGTTGTTATTTCAAAGAGACACACTTTCATTTTAGCCATCCCTTTATCTTTTTCCAGTTGTTAATTTCATCTTTTGGAGCAAAGTGGAATCTGTCATAGAGTGTCTTATATGCCTCTATGTATTTTTGATTTCACTCTGTCTTCCTGACTGACCCAAGATGTGACGGCAAGAAGATAAAATATTGGGTTAGAAGTGGTCAATACATGCCTGAGGAAGGAGACTCCTTTCAGTTGTCACAAGAGTGTAAACAAAAATATGTAATGTTACATTCTTTAAATAAGCATAATACTGAAAATAAATGATAATGCTAAAAGACGCAAATCGCTACAAACTTTATTTTTATTCAAAAATCTTATGAAGAACTGAGTGATTTTGATGTACTTCTACATCAATACGAAAACATCAATATTAGAAACAAGACTAAGGATTTTAATAAGAAATACTTCATTAAACACAGTGGAAGAGAGAGATCCAGAAATGCATTGCACAAATCTAAGGATGCTCCCACTTGACACGTTATTTTGTAGGACACTCATTAAACTGACCACTCAGGATGGTAACAAAAATGTGTAGACATAGATAGGAAAAACATCTTATTCATTATTTTACTATGAGGTCCTAGATACGTGCTTCTGATTCTTCAAGTTCCTGTGGTCTATCAGTGTCAGATCTCAAAAGAATCTTTTGCAGACTCAGATTTTGAGCTACTATTCAGTAAAAGAGGAGAATATCTAAGGAAAACACACTTCACAAGTTAATATTTGGTCACATATATGAAGGCAAATGGTATTTCATTAAGGAAATGTAGACACAGCTTCTCTATTACAGGTTTCTGGAAACAACCTCTTTTAAAATCTTTTTTATTGCAAAGACAAAAAAGGGCAAAATTGGTTAGTCAGAATAGCTAACAAGTTGAATGAACTGCACATCCTTAGTGAAATCTGTCTGAAATAGTGTCATGTAAAAAAGTACTTATAAAACCCCAGTAAAATATTTTTAAATATTAGAGACATTCATAGAACAACATTTGATTAACACTTGATAGTTATAATGTCAACTGAGACAAAGCAAAAGTACACTGAGAAAAGTAGTAACTCAGTAAAGAAATCATTTGGGCTACCTACTTTTATCACAAATCATCAAGATAATTATTTTCATGGGTGAAGTTCTTTCAGCATTAAAACTAGAGAACTAAAAAAGCCCTGTAAACCTTTCAGAGAATTAAAGAATTCCTGAGAATGAGAATGGAAAGGATCTCTGAAGACTGTGTTTTCCAGCTACCCTTTTGAAGCAGAGCCAGCTAAAGTAGGCTGTCCAGGGCTGTTGCCAGTTGTGTTTTTAGTACTCCCAAGAGCAGAAACCTCACAGGACAGCCTGTTTCAAACACTCTCACAGTAAAAAAAAAAAAAAAATTAAAAAATTCTTATGCTCAAGTGGAATTTTCTGTATTTTTGTTTGAGTTCATTGGACAGTATAAGAAAGTTATTAAGATATTATGGAGTGTCCAAAGGAGGGGCATGAAGATGAAGGGCCATGAGGGAAGCCATATGAGAAGCAAGTGAGGTCACTTCACCTTTTCAGTCTGGAGAGGAGGAGACTGAGGGGAGACCTCATTGAGGTCCACAAATTCCTTGTGAGGGGAAGAGGAGCAGCTGGCACTGATTTCTTCTCTGTGGTGAGGAGTGACAGGACCTGAAGGAAGGGCCTGAAGTTGTGTCAGGGGAGGTTTAGGTTGGATGTTAGAGAAGCATTCTTCACTCAGAGAGTGCTTGGGCACTGGGCTGATACAGGGAAGGGGTCACAGCAGCAAATGCCCCTGAGTTCAAATGTTTGGCCAATGCTCTCAGGCACAGGGTGTGACTCTTGGGGATGGTGCTGTGCAGGCCTGGGAGCTGGACTCGATGACCCTTGTGAGTCTCTGACAACTCAGTATATTCTGTGATTCTGGGGCCCTGAGTAGTTTATGAAAGTCAAACACTTTGATTCCAAAAGTAAAAGAATATTAAATTCACTTCTTGATTGTTCCTGCAGTATTTGTAATATTGTCTTAGTAATTTTTGTGTGATTATTCTGAATGAGTTCTAGTAAAAGACATGTGTCAGCCTAACTCCAAGCTTGTTCCAACCACAATTTATCACTATAAAGCGCATTTCTATTAATCATAAGTTTGGAAATATTTGGCATTTGAGAAAAAAATAATCTATCATCAATTTATCAATTTTAACAATTTCTTGCAAATACCAATAAAAATGGCTATTTTCTAGAACAGAGGGAAAAAAATACAGAATCTTCTGAATACAGAAAAAAATTTTTGGACATTGTCTCTATATAAAACTCTACTTTTGGGCTGTTTCTAACTTTTGTGCAGTGTTCTTTCAATAAAATCACCTTTCCTGTCCTTCTGAAAATGTACACAAATTAGTAAAAGGGATTCTTTGGAAAGTTATAATGAATATATCACCTCAGGAGAGATTTCCTAGATGTCAGAAATTATTATCTCTGAGCCTTATCCCAGTGAATTTTTTAAGGCTTTTATTGCAGAACAAAGTGTGGAAATACCTTATTCAAAGAACCACTGAACTGGGTTCTTCTGGGAAGTAATAAAAGTAATTGCATAAATTTGCATTTAGTGAATATACACATACTGGAAATTAATTTTGTGATTTTTAAGACATTTATGCATGACCTTAAAATATCCTTTGTAGTATAAATTTTCCATGTGTATGTCCAGAACAACTCAATAGAAAACCTGTCCCTGGCTGATAACCAGACTTCTCAGTCACTTTATTTGGTCTCAAAATACAGTCAGGCTATTTTTTTCAACTTACCTAACAGACTTTAAGACTTTTGTGTTTTGATCCCTTCAGATGACTCAAACTGCTGATGATTGCAATTTAGGTTCTGTTCAGCTGTGAAGGAGTATGATGCTGAACATTGCTAAATTCATTAAATTTTCACGTCTGGTTGCATACACTTTATTTAATCCAGATGAATTCTTACTTTAGAATTTCCTTTAAATTGAGAAAACAAAAACATTTCCATTTAAGCCTTCTATGTTAAATTCTGCAAGAAAGTGATTCTGTATCAGATTAAAATTTATTTTGAAAAAAGGTATATGTAAATAGCAACACACTACAACATCTGGTGAACTTCATAATAGCTCCTCTAATTTAGAAGATGCTGACAAGAAATATAAACGTAGGTATGCATTACCCTTTGATGATTATTGTTAGTTTAAAAGTAATTGTTACATATACAAGCACTATGCTGCACTGTGAATTGTGATTTTGCTTTAACTGGAAGAGGGAAAGGAGGAAGAAAGAAAAGAGAGAGTAAATGAGGGCAAAAGGAAGGAGTGAGGGATGGAATAAAAACGGGAAAGGAAAGAGGGGAAAAAATGAAGAAGAAAGAACAAGAAATACTGTAGTTTCACTATCAAAGATTTTATTACACTTTGGTTATTTCATTATTTTATTAATGCTGCATCTGATAAACAATTTTAAAAATAATACCTTTATGAACTTTTGTCTTTACATATTAAGAAAAATACTTCCATTATGAATTAAGGACTGCTTGTTGCAGAGTATTAGGCCTCAAAGAACATACAACACTTCAAGCACATAGGCATTACTTGTTGCAAAATAGCTCTTAAAAACTTTGGGAAAAAACTTATATGAAATTCTCACATTGATAATTATTTCTAAGTTTATAGGGACACAAAAAAGAAGTAAACCTGTTACTAAATACCTGACAAACTGAGTCCTGCTAAAGTTGCAGCTGAACTCTGTTCCTCTGTTCTTTAAATATAACGAGACGTATTTCAGTTGTTTTGGTGGTGGTTTGGGGTTTGTTTTTTTTGGCGGGGGGGAGGGAGGAGTTTTAAATAGTTAAAATTAAAAGTTTGAAATATTTTAGTTATCTTTACATCCAATTTTTAATGGAGATTTTCTCAGTAGGCCACAGTCTTACGTACAAAAAGAATTGCAAGTTATGAGAGATTGAGATTTATTCAGTGGTTTGGCTTAGTTTAAGTTTTTGGTTAGACAAGTTTATGAATCAATGGTTAAACCTTTATTTATAGCACTGGGGCTTTGGGTTTGAAGTGTCCTAGATAAAGATTCTTTTTGTTTGTTTATTTTGTTCTAAACCAGAGCAAACTGTAGGTCATAAATTACCCCTAATAGACATTGAAAAGCATTTTTTTAGAAGAGAACTTTAAGTAAATGTATGTCAGAAATCAAAAACAATCAGTGTCTTTCATTAATCCACTTTTCTAGCATGTGTCTAGAGCACTCAGCAGGGAAGGTAGAGATAAATTACTTAAGGGCTTTTGATTAAGAAGTTTTGATAAGGATATTAGAAAGCTGTAAATCCACAGAGCTCATCTTATTTGCTTGCATAGCTGAGCAACTCTGGTGAATGTGGTTTTGTAAATATGTGTCTCTGAATTACACCAGGGATCCTTTACTTAAGATCCAGATATTTAATCTTTCTGAATTTTCATTTCAGCCCTGGAGCTCTTCCAAATCTAATGATAAAATCTGTATTATCTTATTGTTTTCATTTTCCACCTGTTTTTTTAAAATATATATTAAATAAGATATTTTTTGGTTAATTTTCCTGAGTCAGAAGAAGATACACGTATCTATTTATTTTCAACTTTTGAATGAAATTTTACAGGAGGAAAAATAGTTCTCTGTATATCTGCAAGGGCGATTCTACATCCTCTTGAAATCAGCGACCTTTTTCCTTGCAAGAATAACTTTGTCTGATTAGACCATTTGACTTCCAAAGGTGCTCTAACTATAATTTTACTTGAGTATGGAATTGTTATTGAATGCTATATTATAAAGTTAGATGACACAATGATCTGTGTGTGAGAGAGAATGTCTCCAAAAAGCAATTTTTTCTTTAAATGTAGCCTAAAGGGTTTGTGGTTTAAAAGACAGGAAAAAAAAAACCACCATAGCAAAAACCCCCACTGAGCTGCACGGCCAACTAACATTTTTGTCTTTGTTTTCATTGTTTACCATAGCCCATCAATTGTGTTTACTCAAAGGTTAATAAAATTTGTGACTTCAGGCTGCCTATAACCTCAAGCAGGCAACATTAATCAGATACACAAGCTTGACAAAACCCTGAGATTTTCACAGTAACAAGACTATCCCAAAAGTTAACTTTATGATCTCTCAATATGTTACATAGCACGTACACATACTTGAAGTGATATAGATTTTCTTAGTGGGAAAAGAACTTTGTTCTTTAAATCAAGATGGTTTTGCAAAGGTACTATGCTCTTCCCTTAATGCTAAATATATATTTTATATATATACATTTATATATATACATTTATATATATACATTTGTATATATACATTTATATACATACATTTTATATATATACATTATATATACATTTTTTTCTTCTCTCTTGGTAGTCTAATTACTGTTAAGGGTAATCTCTGCAACAAAAATTATAGGGGGAGAGAATATAAGAAAATAAAGATAGTGTAGAAAGTAATTTTATCCCTAAGGAGTTGCACCTGGGCCAATTATCAAAGATCAGGAACAGGCCTGACTTTAACAGGCCACAGCTGTACCCAATGAGA
Organism: Ammospiza caudacuta; assembly: GCF_027887145.1. Classification (NCBI taxonomy): domain Eukaryota; kingdom Metazoa; phylum Chordata; class Aves; order Passeriformes; family Passerellidae; genus Ammospiza; species Ammospiza caudacuta. The sequence goes on along the minus strand of NC_080595.1, from coordinate 109,682,930 downwards.
AGAAGATGCTATAAAAGAGTGGGGTGGGTGGCTGGGAAGGGAACTGGAGGCAGTGGCTGCTTTGTGAAGAAGAAAGAGTCAGTGCTTGGAGGAGAAGCCCACAAGAAACACCAAGAAGGCATGAAACTTAGTCCTGCAATAAGATAACAACAAAAAAATTGCTTTATTAAATCAAAGAAAAGGGATTTGTATCTGCAAAGGTGTTGATTAAAAGCTAGTGAGTAAAAGGCAAATATATTGTCTCTAGTAATTGACTGATTTAGAAATTTATAAACAAAAAAACTGTCTGTTAAAATAATGGAAAGAATAGAAAACATCCCTGCTATGTTTGCATTCAGAGGTTTAATCAATGAGTCTGCTTTCTTCAGATTCTTAAGTTTTTAGAGCTCAGATGAACATGCCCCAGTGTTTGAAGCAGTCTTTCTTGAGTGAATAAAGTTCAGATGTCATACCTGAAACCAACTCTTCATGGAGAAGCTTATGGTAAACTTTCTCAACATTACTTTCAGTAGTTTTGTTTTACCTTTCTCAAAGATCTTCATGAGTTCAACCACAGATTTGTAAACTAATAGATTTCAAACTAGAATGGAATTCTCAGTCTTCTAGTCTGACCTCTATATGAAAGGCTTTGGCATTTCAAGTCACTTGGCCTTGCTCTAGAAGTTATTGACTGAGAAATTAAACAGTCTGTATTACACAGATCATCATAATATCTCTTGGTTTTTTTTTTTTTTTTTTTTTTTTTTTTTTTTTTTTTTATTTTGTCTTAAAAAACTTTTAAAAGTGAAGGAACATTGCTGTTAGAAGTCAGTATTTTTGTTATCATTACCATTATGTTTCTTACCTATATTGTGAGGCAAATAGGTCAATTATGGTCTATAATAGTAGGATTGCTAGAAGAATGACAAAAAGATGGCCTAAGATGAAAATAGTCAGCAATGTTCTTTTCTTTTCAGATTTTTGGTAATTTTTGGTGACTGAAAATAAAAATGTGCATAATATTAAAAAATGTTTCTACAGCCACAGGTAGGGAACCTTTTCAGGATATCCTCATGAAGGAAACCCAATTTTCTTTGTTTTCAGAGGACCAGAACACTAGCAGGTGTTCAGTGGTGCTGCTCTGGGACTAATGAAATGTTAATTAGCTGTTTGCTCTTTTTATGTTAATGAAGGCAATGTTGCAAGTCACATCAAGTCCAGATGAAGTTGCACTTAAGATTTGTTATATCTGGATATTAATTTTATTAGTGCCATGATTTTTTTGTCGGTACCAATTTTCTCTCTTTAGTTTGTTTCACACTTTCTCTTTTCTTACACAGAAATGTGTATTAAAACTGCTTCTTAAAACTTGATTCAAGGAATGTAAGCCAGGGGAGGTCAAACACACATGAATTTTATTTTAAAAGTGTCACATATACCCATATTTGCTTATTGTAGAGAGAAGAAATTCTTTTCTCTGTGTCTTCTGATACATTTCAACATTCCTACAAAATGTATCCTAATCTCCAGGGGAAAAAAAATAGTCCATTGTTATTTTTCCTTCTGTTCAGTAAGAATGTTGGATTCAGCTCAGGACTAATAAACACTTTTTTTATTGGTATATTGTTAGAAAGGCCAGCAATGTATACAACATGAAAAGGTCTGTGCTGAAGCCAACAATTCACTTCTCATGGTATCAGGTACACTTCTCAGGTATTTAGGGTATCAGTGTATCATTATGTTAGAAATATACACAGGTATTTACAGGGAAAGGTTCACAACATTGTGGAATTTGAATTCTATGTATATTATAAGGTCCAGCCATGGGAAATGTACTATTTTTTTGAAAATTCCATCTATGTCTGCTTAGGAGTATTTATCAGGGCTACAATGACATCAAGACACAACTCCTCACTTATTGACACTTTAGTCTTGCCATTGATCAGGACTATGACAAATAAAAGACCTAAATTTAAAGCAGAATTAATGGTTTGGGATTGGGAAATTTTTAAGTACATTTGAAATTCTTCTTCTGCCTGTTCTTCTTCAGTGCCATCTGCACAGCTTACACAAAGCTATCATTGCATTGCACTGATAAAATATTCTTGGACCTTTTTTCGCCTGTAAAATAATATTTAAAAAAGAACTCATACCACATTCTGATTATATTGTCCATTTTTTTTCTAAAACAGGTAAGGATTTTCTTACAAAACATATTTCTTTAATACCTCTTCCTCTCAGAATCTTTTTGATAAATCCTTTTTGTCCTTAGAATGTTAGCACATTTTATTATGTCTCTACAATTGTTTAGTCAAAGATACAGATAACAAAGAGATGTTAAAAAATTCAGGAGCAAGCACCTCTTGTGTCTAAGAACCTAAATGTTGTTTAACACAACATGTTTCTATGAGAAAATATTAGCCAAAGTATTTTTTACATACTTCAACCATTTTACCGTACTCCATTCTGTTTTGAGACAGACTCATGTTTTCATGTTTGCTTGTTTGCATGAGTTTGCAAAATCTAGGATTATTTCAGTGAAACTGAATATTTCATTGCAGACACTTTGTGCCTCAACTTAGAAATATGTTATTTTGCTTAAAATCCATCTGCTCTTTTTGAAATATAAATCCTACAAATCAAAGAAAGAAGAAAAAGTACTGCAGAAGACTCTGGAATATTCAAACATTTAGAAACCAGGACTATAGAAAACTTACAGCTACAATTGAAAATACATTTAAACAAATGAATATGAGATCCAAAATCAAAATGAAATATTTAAATGCACATAGCAATAAATAACTTTCCCTAAAGCATTTCTAACACATAGGGAAGCAGTCAATCAGGAAGAAGGGATAAGATGGATTTTTTTTAACTTTGCAGCTGATTTTTGAATTAACTTATTTTGTCCTAGGGATCAGGTTTTATTTTCCTTTATCGTTCTGTTTGCACTGCGTGTCTGGGAGGATTCGGACAAGAAGTAGGCATTTAACTTAAGATTCAGACATTGACACAATCTATTATTTTATCTACCAAAAATGGCATCAAAAATGACATCCACCAGGTAAGACTTGCTGTTTGATGGTTGTATTAATATAAGAGTATCGAACCATGTTTTTATATTTTTTCAATGGAAAATACTTCATTATCTTTGGGTGGGGAGGAAAAGCTAGCAAATAATAGGCATCACTTAGATGGTGATTTCAAGAGATATAAAAAGTATTTTTCTTATTTTGTTTAACATTAGAAAAAAAATCCAACCCTATTTTTGCCTCTTTTACCAACATTAGCAATAATAAGACTATATTTTTAGAACCAAAATATCAGAAATGTGTATGATAATTTTTTTAATTAAAATCAAAATAGTAACTTTATTGAAGAGAGCTGGTCATGCATGAAGGGAAAGTTTGGAATTTGTTATAAACCAAATTGCTTTTCACATTGATGCCACTATTAAAGATTTCTGTAGAAATGTAATTTAATTATGAAATCTTTTCAGTTTCATGCATTCAACTATTTTAAATAAAATATGATTTCTTCTTTGAAATAATGTAAAGCAAATTAAAAAAAAAACACCCCACAGATCCGTTTTGATATTTGGTACCTCAAATAGAAGGCCTTTTGGACACAAATAATGACTCAAATAATGCTAACATTTCAGGCAGATCTATTTGACATCAAAGATAAGTTGTCCCTAATACCTAGAGTTAAATAATTCAAATTAATTATTAGTGAAGGAAAAAATGGAATGATATTACCAAATTTTGGTTTAGTTTAACAATTTTACTGCCAGGAAGAATTTTAAATCTCTGTAAGCATGTGTAACATCCTTACCCTTACTCATTAATTGTCCATTTACAAGTATACCAATTTTGGTCCTTTTTACAAAGCTATCTTTTTTTAAAAGAAGTTAATTAAGATTAGAGATTCAGTCCTATTTGTTGATATTCAGTCTGGATATTTAATATTGTGTATTTTCCTATTCTTCCTGATACCAATATGACTTGCTGGTTGTACTGCAGCTGGACTGCAGATTTGTTTGTTCTACCACAGTTGCTTTTATAAAGTTTGCACATCATACTTTACATGCATGGATAATAGTATCTATGATTTATGATTACTGACTTTTCAAAAATAGAACTCCCAAATGTCTTATCAAAGACATTCTATTAGAAAGTAAGTTATGCTACAATGGCATGACATAAGGGTTTTGATTTAATTACCCTGCTTCTGAAAAGACTTAATTCAATTTAGAGATACTAAATGGTTTAGGGGATTAATATTAGCTATGCATTCTACATTTCTGAATTTAAACGTGTCTCATATCACAGAAAGATGGAAACTAATCTTTGGATATAACTTGATCACCTATCTGAAATAAAAATTGTAATATTTAGTATAGATAGTGATACAGCTTCATGTGGCAATTGAATGTTTCCGATTTTTTTTTTCTTACCACACATATTACTAAGAACTCAGACACATTATTGGTGAAGAATTGAAATATACAGTATCTAAAAGAAGCATTTGAAGCCTAGGCATAAAACTTGCATGCTGAGGTCAAGAAGTAATTTTTTTTTCATTGATAACAGCATGAGATTTAAGAGGAAGCCACCTACAATGTCTTATCTCAGTGTTTCCACCATTCTTAGGTCTGTAGAAATGCTGTCTTAAATGATTCATCAACACCAACTCTATTCAGCTTATCAGTAAAGGTGAATTTGGAGAGAGAATAACAGCTTTTAAAATTTTATTTATATTACCTACTCTTAGTCCCTTAAATTATTAGTGCAACACAACTCCACAGGAGGTCTGAAGGAGAAAATTATTTAAAGGTGGGGGTTTTAATTTTTAGGCATAACATCCTCATAACATGGGATGTCATGATTCAGAAACACTATAATGTCACCATTTTCTGAAGCAGGAATAATTAATGCTATTCAGAAACAGGTAGGACTATGACCAAAATGTTATCCATAAGATCTTGCACGTTATGCACTAATACGCTTGCAAAACTCAGAAAAGCCTCTGCCTTGTGAGACAGTTAGGGTATGGAACTTTTAATGGTAGCCTCAGCTGCACAGTACTTTTAAAATATCTACTTAATTCTATCTCTAGAGTATCAACTTTAACACAGTTACAAAAAAAAAAAAAAAGGCAAACACAAGAAAATCTGGACCTGATTTGTAAATTTTAACAATGTATAATCCTAAAAAGAAATAAGTCTTCCTACTGGAAAGACTTATCTCAAGTTCAGAAGCTTTTTGAAGATGTACAACCAGACCTTTCTCCATTTAAAGGCTGTTAATGTGTCGGTTGTGAAATCTATTCATTATTGAAAATGTCAGTGCATAATTTCACTACTCAGAAGTAAAAGCTCTTTGTAAGGCTTTCCTATTATACTGAGTATTATTCATTCCAAATAACAGGGGAAGTGGGCATTAAATTGTATTATCCAGTTCAAAGTAATTGTTACAGAGGAAATAAAAAGCCATAGGAACATAGGAATTGCAATAATGGATCAGACCAGTAGTTTATCTAGCCAAATATCTTAACTTTGACAGAGACTAAGACAGAAAAAGATATTTTTTAGCAGATGATTATTGAACAATGCTGCCCACAGGAGAATTTTAATACCTTTTTCATTCCAGTCTGGCATATACTTAAAGTTATTTATTACAATAAATTAAAGAAATACCAAACCTCCTTCCCTTTAGTTATCAAAAGAAATGTAAGGGGATTTTTAATAGCTTTTATATATATAGACCTCATTACTATTTTGTATGGATATTATTCTAGCATGCAGAGATTACTGCCTGGATTATAATCACATTTCATCACCTATGTCTCCATATTTTATGGTCTAAATTTTAATTTCCATCTTTTGCAATACTTTACAATCTGTTACTACAAAGCAGATTTTAGGTGTATAGTCAGGTGCTTCATTATGTTATTTAAATCAGAAAATATTATTCTTCCTTGGTATTTTCTAAGGTGTCAATACTAAACAGGAATGTAACTTGAGTAAGGGTTTTCTGGAAAAATACTAAATTTTCCTTCTCACTGAATACAGGACACAAAAGCATCAAGGTTGTCTCTTGTACGTTGCACAGAGATGAGAAATATCCAAGCTAAGTTATGGACTCAGGAGCTGGGAAAGGATTCTTAGGGAAATAAATGAAATGGCTTTATGTAGACATCTGACACAGTTGGTACACTGAACAGCCACTGTATTCAAAGCACAGCTGGGGACATAGAAACTGGAGGCATCTTGAGATAATATCAGTAAGTGTGAAAGCATCCATGTTTAATGGTAGCTAATCATCTAAAGAGGCAAAAAGTAGTCTGGCAAAAGCTGAAAATATCCTCAGAAAACAGGAATTGCTGTCTGTCACTAGCTGTTCTAATTGTAAGAATGGGGAAGTAATCCGTAAAAATAAATATTACAGCGACCTGATGAGGTCTTCAGGTGAGAGAAGTGGACGAGAATCTTAGTTCATGATCAGAAGGCTGGATTTATTGATATATGATATATAATACATTATAACTATACTAAAAAGAATAAAGAGAGAAGTTGCAGATGCTGCTAAGCTAAGAATAGAATAGAAAAGATTGAATAACAAAGTTCTGTGTCCAGCAGAAAGCAAGGACAAACTCTTTCTGTGAGTGGTCAGCAAATCCAAACACTCACAGAAGCCCAATCACCGCTGCACCTGTTGCATTCCACAGCAGCCGATAACAATTGTTTACATCCTGCTTCTGGGGCCTCAGCTTCCCAGAAGATGAACAAATCCCAAAGAAAGGATTTCTATGGAAAAATGTCTGCGACAAATAAAAATTGGTGTAAAAAAACAGAAAAAATCTATCATCATCTATTGTTAAAAAATAGAAATTATCAGCAGCAGTTGTCTGATGTCTTATAACCGTTTGTGTTATAGGACAGCATAAATAATATAATTTAAATTTTTTTAAATCCAAAATGGAGCCTTTGGCTGGCAATGCTCCATTCTCCCTATGCTTCCTAATTCCTGTCACGTTCTTGGCACAGTGATGAAATCTTGTCCAGCATAGAGCAAAATAAGAAGGAATAATGTGTTTTAAAACATCTATAAGAATGCGTACAAAGTACAAAACTGCAGACAATTTCCATTCACTCAAAATTTGATGCAGAACAGATTTTATGCAGAAATTTGAACACCCCTGATCTATCTTAGTGTTAATGTTCAGAAAATTAAATTATGTGAGACAGCGCTTCAATGACAGAGAAAAAGAGGAAAAACATCATCTGGAGCTGGGCTTTATGACTTTAATTCTATGTCACAAGACTTTCTTAATGCTCATGCTTAGTGTTCATGCTGATGCATAGACACTTCTCCAGAAAATGCTTTTCTTTCATATGTCCATAAATAAAATTTCCTGTCAGCTGAACTTCAAGATGCAGATAAAGCCTGATAAATGTGTTGTGTCAGCTAACTCTATAGAGAGCAGCAGGCACAGCTTTCCCAGGCATTGTCCTGGGGAAGGCTGTGAGAAGATTAAAGAATAATAAACAATTTTTATTTTCATTTGTTGCAATTGTTATTGTTGCTGTGGAGTCAATGCTAATTATTTCATGGTATTATTTCCCATACCATGACATAAATGCTCAATTTTTTTTAAGACTACTAAATTTGAGGCTTGATGCACAAGAAAATGGCATACTTCTGTCTTCTGTAAAAATGAATACATATATATTATATGAATAGTGTATAAATTGTATAAGAAAAAGGGCAAAATTATATAATATCTGAAAAATAGTATTTTAGTAATTTATAATTGTGACCGTGGTCACAGTGGTTTTCAGGATGAGAGAGATGAAAATGTTGACTCCATGATCAGAAGGCTTGATTTATCTTTTTTGATATATATATAACATTATGAATATATTAAAAAGAAATAGAAAGAAAAGGTTCTCAGAAGGCTAGACAGGCTAAGAATAGAATAGAAAAGAATGATAACAAAGGAGCTCTCTCCGACTCTGTCCGAGAGAGCTCAGTCCTTGTTTGGCCATTAATTGCAACATCCAAGATGGGCCAATCACAGGTGGACCTGTTGCATTCCCCAGCAGCAGATAACCATTGCTTACATTTGTTGCTGAAACTTCTCAGGTCCAGTGGAAAAATCCTAAGAAAGGATTTCAATGAAAAGATGTCTGCGACATGTAATATACCTACAAATATTTCAACTTGCCAGATCAGTCAGTGCTCTCAAAAATACTCTCTGAAAAAAAGGTTGATTTTTTTTTTTGCACTTTTCTTTTCCTACCTTTTTTTTTTCTTCTAGCAATCAATACCTCACATAGACTCTCCATATCCACTTTTTTGTTTTAAAGTGTTAATTGTGTTAATTTGGGTCTTAGAATTAAAGAGAAGAACTGAATGCTTTGAAGTAACAAGATGAGATGGAAGGGAAGAAACTGAAGTTCTAATCGTTTCATACATTTGGCAGTAAAAGTGAATACAGTGTGTTAGACTTCTAAAGGTCTCAGCATTAGAACAATCGTCATAAATCTGTTGGAAGAAAGCCAGCTTTTCAATGTATTCCTAGAATTTAGGTCACTTAGAATGGGATTTAGAGAAGTTTTGTCCTTGGATCACAAAGACTTGACACTTGCTTCTCAGCTCTTCCAACAGTTTGCCTTCATTTGTGCAGTCAAGACTTTTTTTTAATCCTGATTTTGGGCAAAATGACAAAGAAATAAGGATTAAATTTTTTTAATAGAAAATGGAAATATTTCTATTCTGGCCTCTTCTCCTCCAGCTCATTCAGTGGTGTTTGACTGGAATGTGTAAAACATGCCACAAAATGACAGATATCAGAGGCATAATTGTGACAACAATGTCCAAAATTGCATAAGGACCTTTTGTTAATTTTCAGAATTAGACTATCTGAAACACAGTATGAAAATCCATGAATGCATGATTGCTATCTGTGGTAATTTACATGAAAAACTGGAATAATAAAGGTAGTTTGTAGTGTGTTTGTCTCAGAAAAAATTGTAACAAGCAGACTAAGTGTAACAGTAATTACCCTTGAATGATCACTAGCTCTCCACAAAATTAGGTTGTGTATGCAAGAGTAAGTATACATCAGTTTCAATAAAAAATGTGTGGTCAAAATGTATTGCACCAAATATCTTTAAAAATGCAAAGGATAATCTTAGCAAAAGTTTAATGGAAGTAAATTCCAGAAGACTAAGCAATAACAAGAAAACTGGGGCATTCGGTTTGTAACTAAATATGATTTTTTTTTTTAAATGCAACAGGATGAAGAAGAGAGAAAAAAAAATTCAAAGATAAATCAAAAACAGATAACACGTTTACAGGTATCAGCTATAAAGAAAATACATATGGCGACTAAATGAGGGAAAGTGAATGTCAAATCAAAGAACTGTTCATTTTTCACCCTGGTTATTAATTATTTGTCCAAAGTTTTAAGATGGAAGTAGCATCTCAGAGTGTTCCTCAAACCAAAATGTAGTTTTCCTTCACAACTGTTATTTTACAATTTTTGTCACTGAAGTGACAAAACACTTTTGTCACAAGTTTAAACACTGAAATGTTAAAACAAATACCTGGAATTCAGGGATGAATAATACTCTTAGAATTTAATAGAAATTTTGCATCACAGAGAATAGAATCTTGGGCCATAGGCAAGGTAATTACTCTTATTAATCCTCTGTAAAAAAATTGATCAATATAAATATTAATAAACTTGTTTGTAATATTATAAGGCCTCTTCTCCTACCCGATGAAGATATTTTCACTGAAACATTTTTATAAACATCTAGGCACCTTACTGGATAATAATTTTTTCCAGTATTATGATTTCTGACTACACCATTTCAGTACTTGGTCAACTGTGAATGGCACACTGCAATAAATGTTGTTGCTTCAAGCAGCAGACATTATAAACATGACAATAAAACTGTGACTCGACATCTATCATTCCATTTATATTTATTGCAGTTTTTATGGCACTCTCTGCTGCATATCACTTTGTTTCTTTATAGATCAGTAGGATATTTAAAATAATATATTCTGATATTTTATATATTCCACAATAGTCCAGGAAGGTCTAGCTAGTCCTCAGCAGACTTATCTTTCTGTTTCTAGAAATGATTAAGTATTTAATAGGGGAAAAAGTTAAAATAAACATTAAAAAGCATTCAGGATAAAATTATGTAATTGCACATGTCATTCTAATCATACTCTTGGGATTAAGGGAAGGTACTGGATCCAAAACATTTTCCTTTTTGGCTGTACAATTCAATATATGGGGAAAAAAAAAGGAGGAGATAATTGGAAAAATTAAATATGAGAATAAGGAATGCAGCAATAAGAGCAGGAAAACAAAAGCATTGGGATATAAGAATGTTCTGGCACGAAGAACATAAAAGAAGGACTTTTTCTAAGGAAAGAAAAACAAAAAAAATGCAATATACTCTTATATAAAATCATAAATGCTGTAGAAAAAAAAGTAACTGGTAATTTTAGTCTCCCTCTATGAATCTCCTTTACTAATACCATATAAAGAAAGGAACAATTAATTAAATTAAATTACTTCCAAACAGAATCAAGGAACTACTTTTATCCCATGAAGAATTGTTTTAGTTCAGAATCTTTTTTTTTACAGGACTTTTCTTTGGCTGCACATTCAGTAAGTGAGAGAAAATATGTCACTTTATACATGGATGCCTGTGATGAATAGAATGACAACAGTCAATGTTAAAATCAATTTTTGGAACACAGTTCGGACTTAATTCTTTCAGTCTTATACTAATCCCTAAATATGAAGTTCAAGAGGTGTCCCCATGCTGGAACAGACCCCGGCACGACCACCTGGTGCCGGCTTTGCGCCCCGACCCCGAAACGCGGATCCGAGCTTTTGTCAGTCACCGGCGCAGAGATTTCCCCTACTTTGGGGATTACTCTTAAGTGGCACCGACTGTTCCATCTACAGACCTTCATGAACTACGTGCCCTTCTTTTTTAACAGGCCACAGGTGAGCGTCAGGATTGAATGTGGGCTGTGCTGCTCGCCTCGTCCCAGCCCCTGCACTCTGCATGGAGCAAAGGGACGGGAGAGGCTTCCTGACTCGTGGGCAACATGAATGTGTTCATCTAGAGAAAAAAAAAAAAAAAAAGTTATTTAGTTATTTTAAGGTGGAAAAATAAAATCAGGAGATGATATACTAAGGTTTTACAGAACAGCAAAGTCTGAGAAAGAATATCTTCAGTAATTATAAGGCAATAATTTCTTAGAAGGCTGTAAAAGTCTGGAAAGAGTTTGTTGCCAGCAAGAAACTCATTGGAAGTTGTTGAATTGAGAAGTCCCAGAGGAAAATACCCACCCTATAAAAGGTTTGTGCTTGTTGTGTCTAGCCTGCTCACTTTTACACAAAAAAGTTACATGCAGAACAAACTGAGTATTTGATGGATTGGGGATGTTAATATAGCTTTGTTTGTGCTTTTTATGGTTGTTTTGTTTTATTCTCCTAAGTTCTACACTTTCAATGCTAGTCATTGGAAAAAAAAAAAGAAAAAAGGAAAGGCAAATAAAATACTAAAATTGGAACATCAACTACCCTTCTATGGTTTTACTTTAAGAAAGAATTTGTTACTTATCTGAACTAGTGTCCTTGATCACAAGATGGTACCCTGATTATAGTTGATTAACTTAATAATAATTTGCTGTTCTCTCTTTTCTTAAGCTTACAACAAAGTTGGGGGTATTTTATGATTCAAAAATTCACAATAATTGAGGTTTTCCATCTTAGTCTCTTGCTTTGCAATCACCAAACGTTAAGGTTATATTTTTTGTAGTCTGACTAGTGGGATAAGGAAAATTACTAGTCCTGAGGGATGTGTGAATCAGCTAGAAGAATTGTTGTGAAATAAATGCTATAACACTCTTTATATAATTAAATTGGAAAGTTCAAGCTTTTCCACACTTCTAGCTTCAGTGCCACTACCAAACTTCATTGGTTTCAGCTTCATCTCAGTCACGAGACCAACCCTTAAGCAGTATTTACTAATTCCCAAACACTCAGCATCAAAGAAAAGTTACAGATGTAATTCTAAATAGCCTTGACACCCTTGTTTGCTGTCTGAATAGCTGAAATAAACAGGCAAGCTGCCAAATATTTCTCCAGAGTAGTTATTTCCCTTTCAGCTATATAATTTTAATTTACATGGAAATCATTGATACTTTTAAGTGGTGCTTGTCCATCAAGTTTGTTTATTTCCTAGCTCCCTAACGTCTTTTTAATATAAATCCAAGTCATTGATTGGTTGAACAAATGTAATTGACTCAAACAAATGCTTATCAGATTGAGTGTCTCAATTCCTTCTGAATTTACTGAAGTCCATCCCATGAAGACAGATCCATGCCAGGCATAAATATATTCCACTGAGCAGTATTCCACTGATTTCACATTATACTCTTCGGAATAGCATAGACTGAGTCGTGTGCAATTGTATTTCGTGAATATTTTTTCATTCATTTGGATATTGCTAGAATTGTAAGATACCATGTTTAAAAACAGACAGAACCTATTCAAATTGCATTGGTGAGACTAAAATGTCAAATAGCTGTCAGATTAAAAGTGACAGAATTTTAATGTGGTTTACTGCTCTCGGCTTTTTTGCTTTTCTTGTTTTTCCATTCTTCATTTAGATACTATAAACAGGATCAAAGTGATGAAACACCCCTGAATGAGTCATTCAACACTACTTTTGCTGTCAACAGGGAGAAATAATGAAGCACCTTGGGGTGCTTCATGTCACCCTAAGGTGGAGACCCATGGAATATCATATTAATTGCTCTTTTAAAGTCTTTGTCTTTCTCCATCTACAATAGGCAAGGAACTCACGATGACAAGCACAGATGTCTGCATTATAGGCATCTAAAAGTAGATTATTTATTTCCTGTCTCAAATGCCTGCAGAAAGATGATGGGCATTTTCAACTCCAGCGGATTATGTAGAAGCCAAGGAGATCAAAACTTTCTGATCAGCAGGATTAGATACCATCTTAAAAACATATTGAGACAGATTTTTTAATTTTCCTTTTACCTTTATCTCAATATAATGAAAAAAAAAAAATCTGGATTCTGTAAAGGAGAATAATGATCATTAAATATTTTTATTGGTAGTGCTAGTGGTGCTGAAGAATCAGCATGGTAGTAACTGGGGGGAAAAAAAGCAGAAAAAGTTCACTGTTGCCATGAACAAGGTGTTTACCTAAAGCCCTGTTGATTTTATTTTTATGCAAAGTTACAGACGTGTTTATATGCACAAATGTAGATTACATACTCTTACAACTCATTAAAATGCATGGTGTAGTTCCAGATACATAAAACTACAAGTTCTTATACCTCAAACAACATATCTCCTTTTTATTTTTTTTTTCTAGTTTTTATTTTAGGTTACAGAAGGACAATCTTTTTAAATTCCTAACTACCAGGGGCAAGGATTTAGTAGACACCATTTCTTGTTTTCTCATGTTAATATTTCTGGAGATTTTTTTAAAAGTTCACAAAATCTAAAGATATTTTATTATTTTTATTAATAAATAGCAGGCAGTATGATATATCAAAATATCAAAAACATCTTTGAAAAGCAAGAAGATTTTAACCATAGATCTTAGGGAATAAGACTAATATTTATTTACTCTGCCCTGTTTCTTTCAGATGTTGCTGTTCTGATTTCACTGGCAGTAATACTTAAGAGGATAAACACTGATGTTTCTACAAGGAGAAATAAAATCTGAAAATATTTTGGCTATTTACTCCACATTTTAAAGGCAAAATTATCTCATTTATGAAATCTTTTCTAGCACTGTAGTGTGACATGAACTCTTAGTTTACCTCTACAATCCATATTTTGAGTTAATACTTTTGTTGAAGCTGCAAAGAGTACACAGCTCAGACTACTATTGTTGATTCATTATATTCAAAGGCTGGAGAGAAAGTTAAACTGCTCTAAGAAACCCATATCTACAATTCCACAAGTGCCAAAGTCTATCTTCTTTAATATTTAAATGGAGATATAACATAAAATATTAATAACATTCACAGACAGGAACAGCTGCTTGGATGTTTGTTTTCCCTTGGTTGCAATAACTAATCTCATCCTGCTGTGCAGGCAGGGTTCATTTTACTGAAAGGTTTGCTTACACGTACAGAGGCAGCAAGTGGAGCTGTGAATGTTGGATTAGCAGATTTTATATTTCAGAATTTAGATATCTGTATCTGTAGTGGCACCTGAAAATTTGAAAATAGTTGATGTTAAAATATTTAAAGTTCTCTAAGAACATATTATTTAACATTGCAGGAATTCACTCAGTCTAGCCTAAATCTGTATTATAGCAATCAGCCTCATTCAAAAACTTTCATAGTCTTTGTGATACGGCTATGCAGAGTTTTAGTACTCCCAGGAGTGGACTAATTATGCAGTAAGCCATAACTAAAGACATTTACTTCCTCTCCCGGATCATATAAATGTTTTTATAGGAGTTTAGGAAGGCCATATTAAGGAACACAGACAAAAACACCATTAATTTAAAGCTTAGCTGAGGATTTTTTCTCCCCTAACATCTGAAGTTAGTGTATGTATACATAAATGCAAAAGACTTTGAGGTTAGACATTACAGCATAGACAGGTCCTCTACCATCAAAGCCTTTATCTACCTTAAATAATGAACTTCCCTTTTTGTAGACAATACTTGAAAAATAGCAGAAAGTACCATGCATTTGTCTCAGTGATATCCATTGTCAGGTGGTAACAAAATACTTTGCAATTATTTTATACCAAGGACAACGAAAATCACAAGAATAAAAGCCAATTACTTATATTCTTTAAGTAAAATAATTTTAACTCTAGGGCTAGTCAAAGAACAAGAAAACATTAATGTACACTTGATTCAGCAAAAATATTTTGGACCCAAAATTTTTTGTCTGCAGAATTAAACCTTCAACTGTAATACATCTCCTCAGTGTTCAGCAGACTGATGCCAAGACTTACTTGTTATGGATCAACTACACTGACTTTAAATGCAAAGCCACAAGGACAAATTTCTAATTCCTCATCCAATCACAAAAATACAAAAGCTTATTCCCACAGGTCTCTTGTTTTAAAGTGCACCATTGTGATGAGCTCTGAACAGGTTAGGTGAATAAATTCTACGTGCTCTTAAAATTCAATGATATAATCAGATTTGAAAAATTAATGTTGTGGAAATGGAGCTCCATTATTATTTCTTTTAACAAAGCTAAAGTTTGTTAATAGTTTTCTGATAACCTAGAGAAGTAGGGAACTTATCTCATTTACTTCCAAGATTCAATTTGGAATTAATTCCACAGAACACCCCAGGGGTGTTTAGATTTTTTTGCGGAAAAGGAGTTCCATCCATTCTCACTGCATCAGTTCTTCAAACTGCATTGCATAATTAACAATCTGTGAAATACATCTCCCCAAAAAGTTACAGATACCTGACTCTGAAGTGTACAAGGAACACAAATCTGAAATAAGACTGTTTAACTACCCTCAATAATTCTAACACATTTAGTTAATATTTGATACATGCCCTTTTATGATGTTATAGATGTCAATATGCAGTCACTTAATAAGAAAAAATTAAAGCAAACAAACAAAATTTAAAAAAAATTATCACATTCCTCCCCCAGTTTTTTATCAGTGTTACCTTTCATATCCTGGCTTCTAAAACCAAAATGTGCAGAAGTGTGGAACAACCAGGAGGAAAGATCTAATGGTTCTTAGATATATAGCATTTCTTTGTGTCCTTACTAAGTCTCTATTAATTTTTTTTTAAAAACTAAAAAATTTCATGTTATCTTCTTCTAAAAGCCATACTGACATTTACAAAATTTTCCTTACATATCTCTGTAGATGACAATAAAAATACCATAATTTCTTATTATAATCACGTTCATATATATCTTAAGTTAAAAAATTGAAATAAATGCTGCATGCAAAAATCATGAAGGAATGAATTCTACTGATCTAAAACCACATCTCTACTGTACTTATTAAGGTTTAAAATTTTATTCTTGATTCCTTATTTCACAACAGAGATTCACTGATACAGTCAGTGGAAAATATTTTCTTCTTCCCTTGACCCTGTGAGTGTGACCTTCTCTTGTGCCATACAGCCAGGTAGTAGACCCAGTCAACTAATGTTTTGATCAAAATGAACAGCTTCAGCTCTTTTGAAGGGTCCCAGATATCTAGAACAGATAAATGCTCAATACACTACCAGGCAGATTAAAAAAAAAATCATTATATTCATGTCCAGTTAAGTGGAAAACTTTTATTTCTGACACCTGAAATAAACATATATTTACAATAAAAGAAACAACAATTCTCACTTCCACTGAGGATACATCTGAAAGCTCTCTTTCTTTCACACAGCTATCCTTCTTTTTCCAGAAGAAAGAAGTCAGCACTTAAAACTTTTTGGTGACCTTTTTTTGACAAAATATGATGGTTCTTATGGGCAAGCTACGCACTGGAAAATATCTGGATTATCTAGAACACTCTATTTTTATTCTTAAGTCCAAGACTTTCATCTTCTTAACTAGTGTAATTTTCTTTATTAGAATAAAGGTTGACAGGTTGTTTTCCTGCTGTGGATGGTACCATAGCTACTTAGGAAGAATTTTTTATGTTTACCTATCTAGTGAACAACTCCTTGCTGCAGAAAGTTGAAAAATTATTCTTCTTCCCCTACGTCTGTTCCCATAAGTAATGCCTTGAACTAGGCTTTATAAATATTTTCCATTCATGTTTGCTTCAAACCTCTGAAAAACCTAATTCATGGAACCACAGAAAGGTTTGGGTTGGAGGGGACCTTGTAGGTCATTTAATTCCAACCTCAGTGCCATGGGTAGGTACACTTTCATGAGATTGCTCAAAGACCCATCCAGCCCAGACACTTCCAGAAACAACCCACAACTCCTCTGGGCAACCTGTTTCTGTGCCTCACCAGCTTCAAGTAAAGAATTTCTGTGTTTTATCAAACCCAAACCCACTGTCTTTCTGTTTGAAGCCCCTCCCCCTCCATCATGTCAACTGCACCACACAGCTTGGGTGTTGCCAGAACTTGTTTATATTGTAGTTTTTTGGGGGGGTTTTAATTTTTAATTCTTAATTTTTCATATTTTATGATTAATTCTGTTTTGAAAGTTGGAGTTATCACACTATTGGAGTGATATGGGTTAATTTTTTAGCCACAGCCTATTCTTCTTTTGTATATCAGAACTCTGACCTTTATAGAAGGAATATTAAGCCTAATTTTCATAGTAGGTACATTGCCTTGAAAGCCTCAGGTTTACAAACATTTATTCAATGCAATAATAACCAAACTAACTAATAGTTACAAAATGCTTTTCATGGATACTTAGAATTTCATTTACCTTACAATTAATTGCAGGTGGGATCATCTCTATGTTTTCTACTAATCAGAATATTTCATCACAGACAGCTGATAGTTTCAAATCAAAGCATAACTTTTGATACTTCAATTATGTAAAAGTGTGAAATTGCTCGAAATTATTTCATTGAATAAGATGCCTCAGAATTCTGAGATCTGTAAAATTGTCTGACTGATAAAAAAAAAGTAAATTGACAAACTTAAGTTTTGATATAAGTGGTTCAAGACAGCACTAAAGAAATAATCTTTCTTCAGTGCAATCCAGAGCTAGCACTATTGTGTTAACCAGCAGCATCCTAAAATCAATTTTTCAGTTACATAGTTTAATGTATCTGAAAGGAAATTCCTTCAAAGCCATCACTGTTCCTATTAGGCATCCATCCAAGAATTATTTTTGTCATTCAGCAATAAACCCAGTAATATATTCTAGCGTGTTTAGTCAGGGATTTTACTATGTATAACAAATCAGATTTCTTTTTCTGCCTAACCTGTTCTTGCCATTAGAAAGGGATTTTCTTCTTTCTATTGATTTAGAATGATAATTAAAAAAAGATATGTACAACACATCAACTTATTTTGCAAACAGATACACATCTCTTTGTTAACACAGAAATAATCATCCTGAACTGGGCATGTATTTAAACAAAATTTCCCTGGGATATTGAAGCCTTTGAAATATTATTCCTTGAAACATGACTGCATCTTATCAGTACACTTTTTGTAGATAAGTGACCTTATAATCCACTATTTTTTCTTCCAAAATCTATTCATAGATCTTTACTGAATAAGACCAAGCTGCTGGAAAGTCGAAGTTAAGCAAGAAATTGCAACTTCACTTTGGTGGTCATTTTTAAAGAAGTTATTCTTAGAATATCTGAGTCTAAGCTCTATGACCATGCATTTTCCCACAAATAATTATAATTAATGTTTGTTAACCTAGAATATTAAGGCAAATGCAGATATTTTTTAAGGAGACAATATTATGCAAGTTTCCAGGGTCATCCATCCACTAACTCCTTTTTGTACCTGTTTGGGTCAAAGTCATTCACATGACATTCTGAATAAGATAGCAGAAAATGTTTTATGTGATATTCATTTCATTTTCTATATAACCATTTCAGAATCCAAGCATGAACCTGATAAATGTAGAGATGATCTAGAAAACGGAAAAATGCAGATATCTGTGGTCACAGCACATCAACTAATTAAACTATCCTGTATATTTTAGATCAGTAGTGCATTTTAAATTAGTAATTGCATTTAAGATGCGTAGTTCTATGAGATTATTATGGGAAGCACTGCTGATTAAATGTCATTGCACAGCTGAAGAACCAAATTATGCCATTAGGCACACCATCCTGTTTAAAAAAAAAAAATACTGTCTGTGTTGCATGACAAGTACCTTCAACAAGATATCCAAAAAGGGCTTCCTAAAACTCACAGCAGAGACAGGAGATGTGTTACTTATTCTGGGCATTCCAAGTCTTTATTTCACCATCTGGTATACTGTGCCTGAGTTTAATAAGAAATTTTGCAGCTTGTTAAATCCCATAATCCTGAGAAGTTTCTTATATAAAGATTAACCTTTAAAATAAGCAATATGGAAAGGAAAGTGGCAGAAATTTGATAAAGGAAGGGAGAAAGTGACTACATTTCTTTGCTTATCAATGTCTTAGTAGAAAGTTCTGTGAACAGAAAGGAAGATCCTAACTGGAAAGAATTCAACAAAAATTAGGTGATTTTACTGTAAATTGAGAGAAGTGATACATATTGTGCTTCATCCTATCTTTAGCCATCCGGGTAAGAGAATTCCAAGACAATGATTTCATGCATTACATATTTTTTTTTTAAATAAAGATTTCATTAGTATCTAAAACCTCAGCCCAGGAAATCTATGAGCTGTAAAATACAGGAGGGTCACAAGAGCCCTGGACTGGCAGTCAATATCAACAACTACTCGTTAGTTTACTCCATTTATCTCTGGGATTTCTCTACTTAGTTCTCTTCCAAATAAATCTCTAAAGAGTTAGCTAGTCTCCTGAGGGCAGCTGTG
Source organism: Ammospiza caudacuta (assembly GCF_027887145.1). Classification (NCBI taxonomy): domain Eukaryota; kingdom Metazoa; phylum Chordata; class Aves; order Passeriformes; family Passerellidae; genus Ammospiza; species Ammospiza caudacuta. The sequence goes on along the minus strand of NC_080595.1, from coordinate 109,663,407 downwards.
ACATAGTCAGGGCCATTTTACCTCAGTGCCGGAGAATTTTCTGGTCCCTTTATTTATATTTTTTAATTTACTGTATAAAACCATTCTAAAGTGTCTTGCTAACGTAGCTGAGAGACTGAAACAGAAAACTGAAAAGACTAACCTAACATTGAAGTGGTTTATCCTTTGATTTTTTTCCTATTGAACGAAATAAGATTTATTTCTAGTTTAATTGAAATAATCTCTTTGATTTACATTTCCTATCTAATGATTAAGAGTCTGTGTGACATAAGTAGCAGTGGTTCTCCCTGTTCTGGGAGACTATGAAACTACACTACTGAAGTGCCATTTGTACAGGTTTAGGACTACTCACGAGCCAGAGAAGGATTCTTCAACTCAGCAGACATGGTCTGGCATATCAGGACTGTGGAGGGGAGTATGCCACAGCAGATGTAAACCAGAATTTCCTGGCAATCACTGCCTCCCAAATCTCTCCCTCCAGGTAATTTAGATTTAATGGATGTCCCCATGTAAAAACAGCTGCAAATTTGTTCTGTTAATTTATCAAACTGGTAAAAGATTTTTCTCCTGTCCTTCCTCCCCTAGAAATTGTAATTTTTAATGGTGAACCTAATGGGCTGAAGACTTCTTTTTATCATTATTTTCTTCTCTTAGCGGGTTCTGCTAGAATAAATTATATGATGAATACTCTAGGAAATTCCCTTGTCAAATCAGACTGGGACCCATATTTGAATATCATAATTCATTTGCATTGAACTTTACACTAAGAACAGAAAGAAGGTAAAATCATTACTGCTGTGAATCTGTAAAAAGCATGTATGTGGAGAGAGACAATACAAAGAACAGGATGTTGACCCCATGCTCACCAGGAAATCCACAGCTAAAAGCAGAATCAGCAGTAAGTCCAAACAGGAGAGTGCTGATTAAAAAGGGCAGGAGAAAATTTTGGCACCCATACATCATTACTGGAAAAATTCATTCAAGGGCTTAAATGTGTCCTGCAGCTTCCAAAGCTTTTCCTGTGAGAAGTCACAGCAGCATGCCAGCACGCTGAGCAGAAAGGAGTGAGTGCATTACACATGGTCAGAAAAAAGACAAATCAAACTGAAAATTCAAGAGAGCACAGCAGGATGCACACGCCAGATTGCTCAGGGACTAAACAGTTATTTTAAGCAATGCTGAATGGTTCCAGCATTTGGCAGGTGTATTTGCTGTGGCACATCTGATTTTTGTTAAAAAAACTGTGTTTGTAAAAGAATCCAGAGGAATTTTATGTCCATATATCATAAAAATTTACAGTTTTATAGCTCCTGATATAGTCTCAGGAGAGGATACTTTAAAAAGCAATAGACAGAGTGGTCATTTTATATGGGAAGCTAAAGTGAAGGCAAAACTTCCATGTAAGTTTTACCACTGACAAAACTTACAGCGCACAAATCTCAGGGAATAAAGTTTTAATAATGTAATATAATTTAAGTATTCTTTGGTTCTGTGCCCAGATATATTGAATTCTTTGTGTCTTTTCACTAGAAAATCATGGCATATCCTCAAATAGAAAAAAAATTAAGATCATTTTAGTTTTAATACCCAGTTTTTAAAAGAATTTCAGTGTCACAAAAATATTGAAAAAATTATGTCTATTTCAATTCTCCTCCACTTTTTTTTCCAGTACTGTGGCTGAAGGTGTAACCATAATGAATAAATTTTGAACTTGAAGAAGAAGTAAGAAGAACTAATGACTTTTAGACTGATTTGTCCTTGAGAAAAAGATTGAAACTTAGGATATCTTTGCCAAAGTGAAAACTCTATCCATAGAATATGCCAGGTTGGAAGGTGCCCACAAGGATCATCAAGCTGAACTCCTGTCCCTGCACAGGAGCATCCCCAGGATTCACTTCTGGAGCTCAGTCAGGATTGCTGCTGTTACCCTTCCATGGGGAGCCTCTTCCAGTGCCCAACTGTTTTGCGGAGAAAAGAAGAAACCTCACAACTTTATAAAAGTTGTAAAGCCCGGTATGTTTATTTACGACGCACGCCGGACGCAAGTCCCCCAACAAGGCATGCGTGCCTCTGAAGACCTCGGGTCTTCTTTTATCCCCCTCCCAAATGCATATGCATACAGTTTCACAATAAGTTCATACATATTCATTCCGTGTGACATTTAGCACCAGTTCTTCTTTATCAAAGGAATTTCTAAGTCGGGGGCAAATTGACCTTGTGGTCTTTTCTGTATTTCTTTCTCTGTCTCCTTGCTGTCTCGGCATGCGAGTTCTTCCTTCCTCTGGCCTCACAGACTTTTCACCTCTCTTAGACACTTCACCTAATTCAGAATGGATCTTTACTCTGTCTCACAACCACCCTCTGGGGCAAATTTTTCTTATATCCAACTTAAACCTCTCCTGAGAGCTTCAGGCCATTCCCTGGGGTCCTGTCTCTGTCACCAGAGAGAAGAAATCGGTGCCTGCCCCTCCTCTTCCCCACACAAAGGAGTTGTAGACTGCAATGAGGTTTCCCCTCATTGTTCTATAGATTTCCACTTTCTTCCAAACGCAATATGGGTGCTGTTAAGAAAAAAACAAACAAAGACAAAACAAAACAAAACAGACCAACCAACCTAACAAACAAACGCCCCCCCGCCCAAAAAAAAGAAACAAACCTCCCCCTCCAACATTTCAGCATTAATTTATTATGGTTAAGTGATTTATTATGTTGCCTACACAACAACTGAGATCCCATTCAGGCTTTATATAAGGTGTAGAAGGAAGCTCGAGTACTGTAAGTCAGTAAAGAAAAATAGATTTAGAGCATTATGTCATGATAAACAATATTGACATTTACTGGCTATATCATATCTGCTAGCCTCAGCTAGTAGATTTTTCATTTAAAAATAAAAGATGTACTTGAGAAGCAAAATCAGGTAATGTATAGGTTCTCTGTTAATTCCTAATTAATGTTGCTTCTTTGAAATTGGGATGTAACATTACCATCTCTCTTCAAAAAAAATTATGGTCTCACCATTTTCTGTGCCTTTTTTGATCTCTGCTTGCAACATTTATTCTTCACAAATGGTAATAAAATTATATTGCCAATCTAATTAGAAGAAATTTACTTATACTATGTTAGATTAAATTTTATTATATCTGCTGTTTCTGAATTTTGTCGTTCACATTTGAGAAAGCAAGTAACGTCTGCAGCTCTTCAGAAAGTTCCAGTACACAGTTTAATAACTAAGAATAACAGGCTATCTAGAAATAAAAAGAGGGAATATGTACTTTTTGAAAACTGTGAAGAAAGAAACATTGTGTGTGTTTTTAACTGAGAAAATTTGGCTTCTCTATTTGTAGCAATTTCCTAATCATCCTTCAGAATAACTTTTTGATTTTTGGCAAAGTACAAAGTATCTCCCCATTTAAGGGGTAGCAATCCAGACAAAGTGTTTTGAAAATAGATTTTATTCCAAATTTCTGGTGATAGAAAGAAAAATATATAAACTAGCTTTAAATTTCATTTTTGAAAGATTATATTTTCAGAAGTAGGTTATTTCAGTAGGTATAGTAAATTTTGAGAAGTAGGTTATTTCAGTTTAAATGTTTATTTATTAAATTGATATATAGCACTTTAACACTTATTGGATTCATGCCACAAGCAGGATTGCAATATACAACACATGTTTTCCTCAGGAAATTATATAGATATAATGCAAAGTGTCAGATGGAGTAGATGATCAGTAATCTTATGGTATATTTTAATGAGTTATTCTCCTGACTACAGTGAAATTTAAAAGTTAACTGAAAAAATGTATTCATTTTATAATTATCCATTTAAGCTTAGGCTTAGACTTAGATGAAAGCACAGGACAGGGAAGAAATTTAAAAAAGAAAACCAAGGATTTCAGTTAAGCAACTCACTGGCTCCTTTGTTGAGGCTACACCTTCTATCTGGCCTGAAGGCTTTTTATCCATAGATTTCCACACTTCAGGATGACATGAGCCAAGTTCCTTATGTTTCAGGAATGACACAAAATTTCATCTTTTGGATGAATTGGATAAAGGCAATATCCTTCATAAGGAAAATCCTATAATAGTAAGTAAATTTTAAATATTATGGGATATTTTGTCTTAAAGTTTCTATTAAAACCACATGCTACAATATGATTTTTAGTACCACTGCTTTATCAGATCTTTTTTATCTGATCTGTGAATCTCTTAAAAAAGCAATCCATCACGGAAGTGTGCACCAGCTGTCCACAAGCTACATCTGCAGAGCAATAACACAACACTACTATTTTAATTATATGTCACAGAGCATTGGCTGGCAAATACATAAATTATGGCTATAGATGACTAAAGGATTCTGTGATAAATGAAAGTCACTCTGGAAAATAGAGAGACCAGTAGTAGAATAGTTTAGGAATATGTATCAAAAGTTCTTTCCATTTAGAAATACCTCTCTGAAAAAAACCTACATGACAATTTAAACAATTATACTTTCCCTTTACATTGGCCTGTACTCTACTTGTATAGCATCTATGGAGATTTGCTCTCCAACAGACATACCAGAAAAAAATCTAAAATTAGGCAGTAAACATAATTGTTTATCAATTAATTTAGCATTCATCAAAAGGGATCTTTTTATTATATTTGTTCGACTTTGCCTAGGTCCAATCAGACTAAAAACTAATATTACATATATTTATCTTTAAAATAGTGAAGCTACAGAAATGTTGACTTGAATATTCTTAAAGCAAAAATGCCAAGTTATTAGTTTCTAGATGGAACATCATCTTTTGTATAAAAAGCTTCTGAACTCCTACAACTGCGGAGCTATACTGAATGAACCATATGCTTATCTTACATAATCACAGTAGCCCTCAGATGCTATTCTTGTGAAAGGAGTTGGTTCTTACAAGGACATATAAGTAGTACCAGCAGTGAGGTGTGCCTCTCCCCAGCATGATGAAAACACGAGACCTTTTTGTGCACTCTTAAGAATGAGGCCATCAGAACAAAATTGTGACATCTGTATCTCACTTTCTTACCTTAAGTTTTACAATGACTTAAATTTAAAAATTAAAGTTTCCAACTCTTACACGTAAAATTTATGACATTTTAAATAGTGGAACTAGTTCTCATTTTTTGAGGGTTTTTTTGCTGTACCTGTGATTCCATACGCTGGCGTGACTGTATAGGAGTGTACATTATGCATGGATACATGAGAGAGCTAAAATGTTTATTCACAGTAGTTTTCACAGTAATTAAATTTCATTAAGTGTTGAAAGATATTGAAAAGAGAATAAATTTTCTTGATAAACAACCTGACATCTGGAAGTTTTATTCACTTAGGTGTGAAATGTATAATCTTGTACCTTGCTGAATGGCTAGTCTTCATTGGCCATCCTGAAGCACATAGCAAGCAGAGAACTATTTTCTCTGTTCCATGGCCATAAATAAAGTTATCTTCTTTTTCATAATTTATGGAAGTTGAGTGATTCCAGCTTCTATTTTGACAATCTCAGTAAATTTTTCTTGTGATGTCACTTAGAGTTGTATATATCACAAGACTCAGAAGCTATGAGTATAGCTCCTAGAAATTTGATGTGTGACTGTGAGCAGAAATTGCTCATATTTATATCTTCATTTTCAATTCTGACCTCGTAGGTTGTGTAAAATTTAAGGAAAGACTCCTATGGTTGTTTTCTCATTGAACTAGAATCTTAAGTATGCTTTCCTCATATATATGTATGTGTGTGTGTACATATATCTATATATACATGTTAATATATAAAAATAATAAATGTGTATTAAATAACTTGATTTTTTTTCTATATTTGCAAGTGCACTAAACCTGAACAACTTTTCTTCCCTTTGTTTATAAAAATTGACTAATGGTGTTTCAAAGTTGTATTCACCTGAGGTAAGGACAGATAGTTCTGAAGCGTTGCTTCTGCTTTGTTCTATTTGTTTTGTTCTGTTTGCTTTGTTCTATTTGTTTTGTTCTATTTGGTTTTTTCCTCCTTCCCCCACCCCAGCGATGAGTATATTTTTTTTTAATCTTTCATTTTAGAGTTTGACTTCACTATTCTAGTGAGCAAGCTGCAAGTACTAAAAATACAACCTGCTTTGTTGAGCACATAGCTAGTTTTCTTAGAGATTTTGGATTAGAGATGACTTTGGGTTTTAAGACCACTAAAATTTAAGAGGCAAGAACCTGAGATGATGATCAAGCAAATGGAGGCAAATTCAAGTATAAAACATTTAGCCTTAGAATTACTGTAATATCAAAGGAGATCCCAATTTACCCTGAATAAGACTGAGAAACCATGAAGATATAATTCCAGAAGTGTCAGAAAACCTTTCAAAGAGAGACCAGAAAGCAGAATGAAAAAAAGATATAGGAAATAAAAGCTCAGAAAGTAATGGCAGGAAATTTTTACACATTTTCTTAAAAGGTTAAGCAATGGAAACAAGAATGGATTTAGGAACTGGAGTCAAGTAAATGGAAAGAACTCTACAAAATCCCACAGGATTTTGAGCATCTGTAACCTTCAGATATTTCCATTATAGCCAAGAGAATAGCAAATCCTGCTTCTTCAAGACTTGATAGCACATTGTTTCTGATTGCCATTGGCATTTTTAAACAACAGCGGCCAGTGTTATGGACGGGAAAATTTTTGTAGCCTTGAGACCTTGAATTACTTATACCTCATCTACACAGAGTGCAGAATAATAGCCAGTTGTTCAAGAAGTTCTCTTACAAGGTGATAAGGGGAAATTGAGAAATATTGGGTAGAGAAATGAAAAAAGAATACCTGGAGAACATTTATCTTTATTCATGTATTCAGCTTTACTTTTTTGATGTATGGGGTAAGAGTTGAGGTTCTGTGTTCCTCCTAAACTCTTCTTACATGATATTCTGTTATGTTTCTAGAAGAGATTTTAACTTTTTTGTTTGCTTTGGGTTTTTAAAAAACTTTTATTTTCCACTAAGCTGACTAAGTAAATGATCAAGCACCTAAACCTTTTCTCCTTGAAATTTGAGGACCTCCTTAGGAACACTTGCACATGAATTTATGGTTTTCCCCTACCATTTCAGTCTTGAAATCCAAACATTCAAGAATGCATAAAGAAGTGTTTTGGAAAAGCTGTTTTTCAAGTTGTTATCTAAAAACTGATTCCATCTATATCTGAGTGCTGGGAATCATTTTTGTTTTCCTCTATGTTCCTTCACAAATATTTTATTTTTTCGTGAATATGGAAAAACAAGTTTCAGTTGCTTTACTGGGAAAAACAAAGGTTCAGCAAGGTTCGACAGCTCACCAACAACAATTGTATCATGTTTAAACTTTTCTGTAATAGAGGATCATGGGGCTATGTGTTTATACAATTCCTGATGAGATTTATGTGGAGACATATAAGCATGCGGATGTGGGTGAATGCACATGTTGAATTTACCTCTTTATGTATTGATATGCATTATGGTACATTGACTGCTTCATAGCCTTAAGTCCCTAAACAGCTGAACTTGGATGTTTTTGTGAAGACTATATCCATTTTTCTATATGTAAATTATAATTTATGTGTGTGTGTGTTAATGAGTATAAAATTACCAAATAAGACATGGAAAATAAAAACGTTTTTCTTGTTCCCTTGTTATAGCATGTTCATTTAACATATCCAATGCTATCAATCTGTTGTTTTGCTCTTTGGGTTCTTGCAGAACAGCTTGATTAATATTTAACATATTGATCATCACAAATATCAGTATGCTCTGCAAGCGACTCTCACTGAATTCAGTAATTTAATGCAGTTTTCTATTTAAATAATGCTGATTTATTTTGAGCAAGATTATGCTCACAAAACTTTTCTGAAAAAAAGCCGTGATATGTTCTTTCTTAAAAATTAGTAACCTTTCACAGATTTTCTGATGAAGTTACTCTCTGACTATATATATTGAGCATATAATTTATATCTTAAAAAAGGAATTCTAGTAGTTCTAATACAAGTCTCATTTTTCTAATAAGAATTCTAGAAATTACAGGACAAACAAAACTGGCATCAAGAGATTAAATCTTCTGCACAAGCAGAACTCTGGCTCAGCATAAATAACAAAAAAATGTTTTTATCCTTCATATTGTTTTTACCTGCACAAAGACTGTGCAGGCAGAGTTATTTTGCTGCATCTTTATGCAAGTCAATTTAGTAGTAAAATTACTTTTTTTTTACAAATTGTTGAAATATCTAGAACTATATTGGCCATTTGAGAAGCATGCAAATGCACCTTAGCTGGTGTTACCTTGATTTGTGTCCCTTTCACTTTCATAATTTCTTAGTATAAATTCATCCTGCTTGAATACACTGTGCAGCACAAGAGTTAAAAATGAGTATAAGCATGATGGAGGACTGATTTTTTCTGTAACTGACAGGTTTTCACTGCATATATATATTTTATTATAACTCAATGTCTCTTTCCTAAGCAGTGGTACAGTTGACCTTATAAATTCCATAAATAATATTAAAATAAAAATATTGTTGCAATCACTGATAAGAAAATCTCTCCTAAAACTCTGTCAAAATGAATGTTATTTTTAAAAGGTTCATTCTGAAAACAAGTGGCCAATTATTGACATTTATTAATAAATTGGAGTATAACTAAGGGGTTTTTTGCATGTAAAATTGGAACCAATATTCTTGCTATCTTACATGCACTATATATATGCATTAGCTTGTTAAATCAATTACTTATGACAAATAATATCTAAATAATTAGCTGTCATAGGTTTCTTCAGGACATCTAGTATTTTTCTCTTCACTGGAAGCTTCTTCTCACACATAAAACATAGAAATTGATTTCTCACACGTATTATTTAATTAGGAGAAAAGCAGAAGTATGATTACAGCATTTCTTGATGTGAAAAAAAAGAAAAAGTTGAATCCATAATGCATGTGTCCCCAGGTCTGAGGTTCAGACCTTACACCAATATAATACTTTTTAGAAGTTACAAAATAGCTCATTAAGGGTCAGTGGCTCCTATGTTAAATACTTCCTTGCACAGAAAGACTGAGTAAGAATTAATTTATTGACCTGTGTGAAAATTCCTTACAGCTTTAGTAACTCCTTCATTGGATCTCATCTTGGAACCATGTACAAGGTACTAACTACACTCAGAAAAGCAAAAAGTGGTGGCCCATTTTCTAATGCCAATTGATTCATCTTTCTTTTGAATGTGAACTTTGGTGAAGAGATTAAAATTATAGTATTTCCATATAATAAAAAGCTTTCACCTAACTTGTGTTAGAATGGTGGAACTTTTAAAAGAAGCTTTTAAAGTAACTGAATTATGTAAATGTAAAAAGTAGATTATAAGAATTTTTCTTACATTTTTAACCTTCTTGATTGCAATCATAATTAAAAGGGCATAGATGAAAAATAATTTAAAACATACAGTTTCCACAATGTTTTGGGTTCATTTTTTTAATCAAGTTTACCTGAAATGATTACTCTTTTTTTTTGGAGAAAAATTTTGGATTTTTAGATCATTGTATGATGATTCTACACTGCATACTACTGTATTGATAGGTCGGCAGTTCTTTCCTACCTAAAAGGAGATCTTTTCACGAACATAACCTTTTCTATATAGTGAACATTTTGACAAGGACTAGAACCTAATTATCTGGACCATATGCTAACATTTTAAAAGTTTACAGGATAATAAAAATGTACACATATAGAATACATATCTAGATTAGATTTTCCTGTTAAATATTTACTTCTTTCCATTTATATTTAATCAACTTCATTGGGTTGAGATATTATATAATAAATTTACAAGCTACTATTGTAATATCAAAAAACCCAATGGCAATTTGAAAGGATTCTTCACACGCTGTCACTGGTAAAAAGTTCCACTAAAGATCCACTGAAAAACTTTACACATTGTTAAAAAAAGGGCAAGAAATAGGCCATCTCTTAACCTTGTTAATCAATAGGAAAGATTGTCATTTGATGATCAATCAATGTCAACTGATGATCAGTCAAGGTGACAATTTTCACACATTCGAGTACTGAGAGGTAAAAAAAAGGACAAAGGCTAAGCAGGTCCTAAATATTCTTTCTATAGCTTCTAGAACAAATTTTCAGCTATTTACATGCAGACTGTGCAATATAGACCTCATTGAAAATAGTGTGGCACTCGAGAGATTCTCGTTTACAGCATCTGTCTGGCCATCACACTTGCAGAGTTACTCTACATGTCTAGTCTTATATATTTCCCTTGTTCCTTTCCTATCACTTATGACACCATATCCTTATTACAATATAAAATAGTATCTGCCTTCTAAAAGGTCTGGGAGAAAAAGAATGCCTCAGATCATTCCTCACAAGGTAATTCCATTTAATATAGCAATATTGAGTATGGTTCGTAGAGCTTGGTCAAAATTTTAACCTATGGGTAAGATAAGGAACATCTAATGACCATGATTTGCATTCAGGGGGTTTTGTAATTAAGACACCTCATTCAATAAATCACCTGGGACTTAAATAGGGGGGTTTATTCTTCCATTTGCAAATTGAAACCTGTGTTCCATTCTCAAGGAAGATATAAGAATAATAATATTAAATAAATAATAATTAATATATTAATATTTATTGCTTTTAAATTATTAATTATTTTAAAAGTAATTTATGTTAGTTATAATTGATATTTTCAGAGAAATTATTGTATATCAGATCCCATTTTGGTAAGAAATGGCAACCATACAATTTGATTTTTTAACGTGTTCTATGTTTCTCTTCACAATCTAAAAATCAATACTATTGCTTTAGTTTTGGGGGTTTTTAATACAGATTGAAAACAAATTAAAGTCTCTGGTGTACTGTGGGTGTAAGATGTACAGAATTAAAACATGTGCAGTGAAGCCATCAGAAAGTAGAATCTTCCCTCCCAGTATCTCTCTATTATTCTAATACATACTTCAGGTCATAACTGGTTGAGGCTCTGGAAGTATTTTCAGGTTGCAAGTAATATAGGGCTGATATGTATCAGATTTTAAGAAATAATCCATTGACATTTTGGGTGCAAGTTCTGGAGATACAAAGAGCTACCATTACATAATAAACACCTCTGGTTTTATTGTAAAGCTGGGAGCTATTTCTTCATTGTAACATATACTAAATAGAAGTTTTATTTCTACTATGCCTAATAAATGAAGTGAAAAAGCAAGGAAATGTTTCAAATGAAGTATATTATAGATATAAAAAAATAAAAAAGATTAACTAAGAATAAAAATCAGTATGATATTTTCCATGTAAAGTGAATTCATTCAGAAACAGAGAAGCAACTTGAAAGGAGCTGACTGTAGAAAACTCAAAGGTATTTTCTGTTCCTTCCTTTCCAAGGAAAACAAACAAACAAAACCCTCTGTTATGACACTGTACTAAAACAACATTTGAATTCACTAGCATACCATAAATAATCCAATATCACTCACAACAAAGCAGTTGATGCAGCTGTGTCTGTCACAACTGCCATTAATTTTGACAGGATTTCTGCACACAGATTGCTCACTGTGTTGAGGGTCTAATGTTGGTAAACTGCAACTTGCTCGTTTTAATTACATTTTTCCTAATTATATTTTTCCATGTGCCTCAATCCTATTTCTCCATTTTCTTTTGCAATACCAGTTTCTATGGAAACTGCAATGACAAGCACATGAATGGAGTTTAATGGTGTCAACTAGTGCTGCCTGAAATCATTGTATGTAAGAGATCAAAATGTACATTATGATATGTGCAATATTTTTCTTTGTTAAATAACATCAGTGCCTGCATCTCGGAGTTAACTTAAATGATGCTCTGTGCATACAGCTGACAACATTCCATTCATCACAGGTTGTAAACTGCAGATATCAGTTCCTGGACAATCAAAGCCCACGTGCTGGCAATTGCCTTAGTACTGCATTGTGCTGCAGCTGCTGCAGAAGCAATTTTGCAGCACTCAGTCACTGCTGAAAGACTTGCCTGCACAATAACATTTTTCCTTCTCAAATCTGATTTTACAGAGGGGTTGCTCCCATCCCTGATGGGCTCAGCCCTGACCAGTGTGAGTCCGTCTTGGAGCCCTCAGGCTCTGCTGGACATGGGGAAGCTTCTGGCAGCTCCTCACAAAAGCCACTCCTGTAATACCCCTCTGCAACAGAACCTTGCCACACTGCCCCAGTACACCAAGGCAAGTGAAAATCACAGCTTATTCCATAAAGTGTTTTTTTTTTTAATCTAGATACATATAAAGCACTGTGCAAAGTAGGTTCAGACGTGTTAGAGCTTATAAAAAGATAAATGAAATTAAAAGGTGAATAAGGACATTGATAAATAAGAAGAAACTTTGTAACTTTTTTTTAATCACATAACGAGTATACTACAACAAAACTATTAAAATACTATTTGGAATTTTTAATTATTGAGATTTTTGTGGGTTTACTTTTTCAGGATTTCTAGCCTCCTGGGTATATTTAGAAATGTTTTCCATCTGTTTTTAAATGGCAATAATCCAGGTTCAAACTTGCTATCAAAAACATTTTCTCATATCCCCCAAATCCTTAGTTATTTTTTATCTTTGGAAAGAACCAGAGGGGAAAAAAAAGAAAGCAAGAAAAAATCAGGAGTGAGCTGAAAACCTATGGAGAATAAAAGAAGAGATCTCATGGGATCTATGCTTAGCAAACTTGTATTAGAGGATTTTACTCATCTAACAGCAGAAATTTTGTCTTAATTTCAGCCAAAAAAATTCTACCAAATTCGTATGGGTATTTTTCCTGTCCCAACTTTTGTGCTTCAATTTCAATATTTGCTTACTTTGCTTGTTTCTCTACATCTATGTAAAAGGAATAAACCATATTAATTTCAACTTTTTTTGCAAATTTCAATTTTACAAAATTAACTGAGTCAGAAGCTTTTATTATATTTATTTTAATAAATTGAAATATGTTGTCTAATAATCTTAAAAGACCGACTATGTATTGCTTGATTAGAATTCTTCTTGAGCATGGTTTTCCAGAACTGTACACAATACCCTGTAAAGGCTTTCCCAATGTTTTGTGAAATGATATTGATACTTTCCTGTATCCTGGCCATGAGCTCTTTCCATATTTTTCACTGTTTTCATTGTTTTCTGTAAAATGATCAATAACTTGCATATATTTCTTCCTTACTATGCTTTTTCAGTCAGGAAAGGACAATTGAATGCTGTGATATTTCCATGTAGTGTTTGCTCTTCCCATATGCCATTGATACCTCCTGACATTAAAAAGAGTTATTTTCTATGAGGTCAATGTGATGGTGAGATTTCACCTCTTTAGCAATGGCATACACAAATTTTAAAACATGTACACTTTTATAACAAAAACTAAATAAATATGCACATATAACTAATGTTTTTCCATACTTTAGCTTTCCCAGAGGGATGTAACTGAGCATATACCCTTTCTTAAGGCTGTCTTTTAAGCTGTCTTTATCTTCTTTCTTTGCATAATTCTGCATGCTAAGATATATGGTGTGAAAGGAACAATATAAAAAAATAAAAAAATTATTTTTACCTTTCAAAACTCTATATTAGGCTCCTATTTGCTTTTGTAGTAAAAACTCTTAATTAGCATAAATTGTGGCAAAAGTTGACAACCTCCTTTTCTCCTTAAAAATTCTCTTTAAATCCTTTTCATTTGGGATGTGATCCCAGTTGGTCACTCAATCACTGAGAACAACAGCTCCATAAAGACAAATGATTTACAGAAATAATATTAATTAAAATATCCTTCACATAAATTTTATAAATGTAAGAACATAATTATATTATTTTCTATTGGATTAATTATTTATGAAATAATTTCAAGAATAACAACAAAAATTTTATGTTTGTATATATATTTATCTTTATTATATCTATTTTTTGGAATAATGTGTGAAGAATTAGACAAACACATAAGAATTAGACAAAAAATTAGATTTGAACTGAATGATTGCACAAGACTAGTGTACATTAGAGTCAAATTTATCTAATGCATGGTGTCTGTCTAGTAAAGAAAGCTCCTCTTGGGACTGCAGTTTGAGATCCAGCATTACAAAAAGTGCAGCAAAAAATAGCATGACATTTTGTTGAAAGTAGCCACTGTTTCTTAGGGAGAAAATGTTCTAGTGGAAGCACAATAAATAAAGGAATATGAGAGCAATTTTTTTTTCAGAATCAATTTGTAAATGGGTCATCAAACAATGACTACCTGCCCTCATCTTGTGGATAAGTTTAATAACTCCTAAATCTGCAAAAGGATATGATTAACAGATGCTGACTGAACCCAGTCCTCCCTGCTGAAAATAGCTTAAGAAACTGAATGTTGTTGATAGGGGAGTTAGCACAACTTGCTTTCCAGTTTGGATGATTTTTTAGGCAAGCAAAATACACTTGCAAGAAACCTTTTTTCATCAATTACTGTTCTGGTCTTCTCACTAGGTGAAAAAGCAGATCAACAAGTATATAACAGCAACAGAGGAAAATGACAAAAAATTAAACTGAAAAAACTTTTGAAATGCTGAAATTGCCTTGCTCAAACTTAGTTTGATGTTCAGTGCTACTGAGAAGGAAGTACCTGCTTGGTGAGGCAGGAGCATGTGGTGGTTCCTCACCCTACAAGAGTGATTACCTGGCACCTAAACCTAACTTAGTAAATGGAGCAGACACATTGCACATGGAAACTTCCCAAATCACTTCACTCTGCAATGACATATTGAGGAGGATAAAGGAGCTCCAGGGGAAATATTGCCTATTGCTATTAATACATCAGCTATCTGACCATATCTCTCACATATAGCTCTAATGTGTCTTTTTACAGAGGAAGATGAATTCAGGTGTGAATTTCTTTAGATAGGAAAGAAAGTGATAATTTCTGCTTTCTGTGGGTTTGTAGGCCTGCAGATGAACAGCGGGATGGTGGGGATTGGGATTTAACTGGAAGCCACAGATTTCAGCAAGATTATATTAAAACAGGACTGACAAACTGGAAAACCTATCTTACTGTTCTAAATTTGTAAAACAAGTTTTGGCATGTCAGACTAGATGAGGAATCACCCAAAGTGCGCACTTTAGAACACCCTGGGGCAGATTTATGTTTTCCCTTCTGCTTTTTGAAATGAATGAAAAATTGAGACTCATGATACATTAAAAAAAAAAAAAAAAAAAGATCAATGAAACATTTGGAGATACTGAGATTTTCCACATAATTGCCGATGACATGCTTATACCAAAGGCAATTTGGGCAGATTACCATGAGATGCTAAAAAAGCTTAAGTCAAGACCCTAAGGATAAAACATCACTTTCAATTCTATTGATCCAGTTTTTGCTAAAAAATTATGTGTAAAGAGAAGACTCCCACATGAAAGAAAGAAAATCTGCTGGCAGAAATGTTTGAATCACAAACTAATGGATATTACCATAGGCATCACACGTAAACATTGGAATCACTTGGAATAATAATGAAGTATGTCAGGTGTATGAAAGTTTCCATGAGAATGTAACTGCACAAACTACGTTAGATGAACATGACAAAGTACTAAATCAGAGATTGCATTGACATTCTCCCTCACTCTGCTTCGATTCCAGCAAGCCAGTGGCAATTCAAGCAGATGTGTTGTATTTTCAAATGTTTGTCAATATAAAAGATCCAAATATTACCTTTGTTTCATAAACAGATGAGTTTATAAGTTCTGGTATAAAAAAAAGACTATGGAGACACTACTGATCATTGGTCTAATCACAGGAAATGTTGTTACTAGCTGATTCTAAGTAGATCTGAATCACAAGTAACTCAAAGACATTTTACTTGAACCTCTCAAAATTTTGATTCGAAATTCAGATGTCAATCTGGTGTATTTATTGTGGACAAATAATAATGCACTGCGAGGAGCTACAGAATAAAACTGAAAATATGACAGATGTGTATTCACTATCCACTTAATAATTTTTTAAAACAAACTGAAGCACACATGAAAGTGTTCTGTGATGTAAAACAGTTCAGTGATCTCATAGCAGGGAAGAAAATGCAGATGTCTATGCAAACTATAACAACAGTCTAACAGCTTGAATTTTCAAAGAAATAATTTCATTACAATGTGACAATTATTTCTAACTGAAATTGGTGCAAAATGTTATATGTCTTCTATCAGAGTGCTTAAAGAATGAAAGCTTAAGCCAGGAAAATAATATATTGGCTAGGTATGATTTACATTCAGCTGAGCTTAGGTGTTCATATTCTATTCCAGAAACAGAGGCCAAAGTTGAATGTGAGTTTCAAAATATGCATGAGGATTCATTTCCATGCCATAAGGTTATTTCAGGGCGTGCCAAAGGACACTATGCCTCCTTAAAACAGCATGGTCAAGTTAAGATCAAACCAAGGTTTGTGATCTTTGTTGGCTTGGGGAGAGTGAGAGGGAAAGGACAGGACATAAATTTGGATATAAAAAAACTGAACAATTGTAGGAAATTATGATGAATTCTAAAGAATAGATACTTCTAAGAATGCAGAAGCCCTTCTCATTTTAGGTCACCGTGATACCTACATACCTTTCATGTTCTAGTTAGCAGTCTGAGCAGCAGATACTTCCTGCACTGAAAAACATTTCTTACAAGGTCTCACATGAACAGCTTATGGTATATAGAAAGTCATTAAAAATGAATAATTATATAAATAATGCAATTTACTCAATATTATGAATACTAAAATGTATTATTAATGAATATTAAGTTTATTTTCTGAATTCAGCCTAAATTGAGACCATTTTTCAAACCAACAGACAAGCTAAAGGTTGGTATCCTTTCCCACCTCATTCAACTGTCTCTTTCCTCAGAGGTTTTTTGGCATAGATGGTTCTTATTCTCATTATTGTCATCTCTTTAAATACTGCAAGAGAGATATAGTAGCTCCTCCGAATATTAGGATTACTGGTTGGTGTGTAGAATTTTTATTCTTGTTCATCTCTGGTTTTAAATTAACATTGTACCACAGAATTAGGTTGCATTTTCATATGATGCTATTGCAAATATCTAACGCTGTTCACTACATGAAATTGTTTTATCATATTTCATCCCCATAAAAGATGGATTATTGATTAAAATAAGATTTTTAAAAATACTTTTAATATTGACTGATTAAAAAGGAGTATTGATTTTAAAATTGCATATATTCAATTAACTTATTTTAATGAGCTAACTTCAAATATCAAGATTAATTCTGATTTCTTTCTTTAAGTCAAAGAGACAAAATTGCTGCAAAGCACTAGCTTGCAATGAAGCAATAACTAGGTGGATTTGATGGTGTTTAAATTTATCACAATAAGGAATCTAAGTTTAAGAGTTACAAATTTTTTTCATAATAATATATTAACAGATTAAATAGCATTATACTTTACTCTTGACATAAATGCAATGCAAAGAAAAAGGCAGGACTTTGAGATATCAGTAAGAGTTAGAATGTCTTTCCTATTTAATTTTTAAGGAAAATCTTAAAAGGAAAAAAACCTTACATTTCATATTTAGTTATCCTAAGAAATGCATTAAGTTGAAAATTACACAATACTTTGAAAAATGGTTAACTTAAACCTAAAAAAAACCCCAAAACTCTACATATCCTTGTAACATGTTGAAAGGAATTAAATGATGCTGTGATAAAAGTAGTACTTAGGTAAATTAACATATACAGAAGAATCTTTAATTAACTACACAGTAGATACTGAATTTTTAACTAAACTTGTTTTCAATTAATTTTAAATATATCACATTGTATCCTTTTATGATTTTCACACCCTATTATGGCAGAGAAATTGGTGTGAAAGCTAAGTCAGAAGAATAATTATGACCTCTGGTATTTCCAAAGAGTACAGACATGCAGTATTGTGGTGGGTTACACTTGGCTGGCTGTCAGATGCCCCCTAAGCCACTTTCTCACTCCCTCTTCTTTTCTGAAAAAGGGGAGAAAACAGGTGAAAAGTCTCAGAAAGAAAGGAAGGAAAAACACTCATTAATTACCATCAAAGGCAAAAGACGCTTGAGTGGGGAAAAATTAATTTAGTGCCAAGTAGAAATGGAGTAGGATGGTGAGAAACAAAGGCAGAAATAAAAACATCTTTCCCCTACCCTCCCCTTCTTCCAAGGTCACCTTCACTTCTTTCTTCCTGCCGCTTCTATCACCTCCCTGCCTGAAGCGGAGGGGAATTAGGGATGGAGGTTACAGTTAGTTCATAACATTTTGTCTCTGCTGCTCCTTCCTCCTTCTCACTTTTCCCTTGCTTCAGTGTCAAATCCCTCCTACGCGATGAAGTCTTTCACAAATTCCTCCCGTGTGTATCCTTCCCATGTGCTAGAATTTCCCAGCTGCTCCCGCGTGGCTCCTTTCCATGGGATAGAGTCCTTCAGAAACAGACAGTTCCAATGTAGGTCCCACAAGCCATAATTCCTGCCAGAAAAGCTGCTCTGCATGGGCTCCTCTCCACAGCCCAAGGGTCCTGCCAGCAGCCTGCTGTGGTGTGGGCTCTTCTTTTTTCCATCTGCTCCAGTGGAAGTTCTTCCATGGGCTGCAGAGAAATACTTGGTTTGCACGTGGAGCACTGCCTCTCCCTCCTCCTTCACTGACCTTAGCGTCTGCAGAGCTGTTTACCTCTCTGCTGTACAGTGATTTTTGCCCTTTCCTACATGTCATCACAGAGGCACCACAAGCATTCCTGGTGGGCTCAGCTTTGATCAGTAGTGGTTCTGTTGAAGAGCCTGCTGGAGCTGGCAAAATAAACTGCACAAAGAGGAAAAACTGACAAAACTGACAAAAAAGACAACATAACTAACGTAACGTAACATTACATAACATAACATAACATAACATAACATAACATAACATAACATAACATAACATAACATATGCAAAAACAACCCACAATTTTCCTGTGTGTTTCACCTCTTGGCCTCCCCCTGCATAATACCAGAGGTAGTATATTTTAAAATATATTTTAACTTTTGTGTTTTAAGGTGTGTGAAATACATACTTTCTGTTCTAAGGGACCAGTGCTAGAAGTTTCTCCTTTTTAAATAGTAGGCCAGGAGTTTAACTGGAGAATTCCTAAGTGTAAGTTTGGTTTGATTTTTTTTTTTTAGGAAATTGAAGGAAAAGAGCATATATTTTCCAGATATCTTTATTTCTTTATTTCAAACTAAAAATATTCTTAGATATAGTAGAATACTATATCTAAGGGAAAAGGGACAGGGAAATTATTTAAATTGAAATAGTGTTCAAGTCTACCAGGCGTCCTCTCCACAGGCACAACAGATTTCCCTCAGAGATTCAGAGATATTTGCAAAGTTGCCAAACAATTGACAGTGAAACCTGAGAGAGCAGAGGCTGCTGATAGAGAATTAATTTCTACAGCTTTCATTTTTGGCACTCAGAACCTAATGCAAGAAAAAATAAAGAAAGAAGTGGTATGGCTTAAACAGAATGCTAGTATCAAGACCATCGGAAAAAAGTGTGACTAGGTTTTGATTAATATAGGCTCTTTTCAAAAGTTATGCTAAATCACAGAATGATAGAAAAGTTTAGGTTGGAAATGCCCTTAAAGATCACGTAGTTCCAGCCCCCCTTTTTGCCATATATATATATACACACACACATCTGTGTTTTGGCTGCAATAGTACTTCAAACTAAGCAGAGTATTTCGATTAGGAACTCATTTATTAATTTAGTGAACACATTACAAAACCGTGTCTCTATGGATGAACTAACCAGTTGCTCTGGAAATGCCAGGATGAAAAAACTTATCTTTCCCTTTCTCCAAAATAAACTTCCTTATATTCTTTTTTTCCTTTGTAAAACCATTATTAATCTCAGTCAAATGGCAATGAAATTCTTGCAGAGATGCTAGACTGCTTAATTTAGATAGAGAATCATTGATTTTAAGATCTATTACATGCCCTGAAAAGCAATAAGCTTAATGATAAACTATGGATATTGAAGAGTATGATTGCACTCATAATTTAGACTATGAGTACAGCTACAGTACGGGAAAGTTTTCACTTAGTGATAAAACATCTGACACAGGAGTGTTCTTAGCTCTCTAAACTAACTCTGATCCCTGTTGGTATATGAAAAATAATTCATAAAATGGCATCCGAAAATAAAGAGGAGAAAAAAGTGTTGGAAAAATTCAAAAATATTTTAAAAGGGAATTGGAATGATTATGTGAGTATACAAAAGAAAAACAAAGCAATGAAATGCTGTATGAATGTGCTATTCCTAATTGACAGGTAGGATTTCTCCATAAGTTTCTAAAAGCAGTTCAGAAAACAATAACCATAAACTCCTTTTGTTGGTGTCAACTGAATGCTTGAATTACACTCCATTATTAAATACAATTTATATAATCACACATATGATGTTTCAACTGAAAATCATAAAATTAAAAATAAATTAATTGAGAAACAGATGTCCTCTGAGCTTTTTTAGCTCACTAATCTTTGTCTCCAAAACATAAATCACACAAAGAGAAGTTAGAATCAACGCCAGTCCATCAAGCTGCTAAACAAAATAAGGAAAAGAAACCTTAGACATAATTCACTATTCTGTTATTCTACTTTTATACTAATGGAATCCACAGGCTTTTTTCCTTGTAGTCATTTTGAAACCAGCTTAATTTATTAGCTATTCCAGTAGACAAAGCATCATAATCTACAATCACCAGCAGTTTCCCAGAATATCCATTCCCTGGAATACATAAGAACCTAATGTTTTGATAGAAACTTTCTCAACTTCTGTGTTTAAAAGGCAATGCACAGTCACAAATTCCAACACAATAAAAGTTCAAAATTTGTTGTCTGTGCATTATTTTTGCCAACTTTAAACCAAGCATGAGATGGAAATTTGACTTACTTACCTTTATAGTCTTTATTTTTATTATTTGGAAAAATTCACTGTCCTCATAAAAAGTTTGGGTTACATCTGAATTACTGTTGCAGCATTGCTTGTATATGAAAGGATTAAGCCATTGTGCCTTCCAAGTGCCTTGTACCCAGTCCTAGATTTATTGTTCTCCTCACATGAACACACATTGTATCACCAGCTACCTTCAGCAAGACTCCTTCTGGTTTAGCCAACAGAGAAGGATTCTGTGCTCCTGCAAAATGTATTCTTCAGTACTTAATCCCCAGAAATATAAGGATGGAACCCTGTATTTTACCAAATATAAAATGCCTGTGTATATTAAGAGTTTTATTTGTGATGTGCTCATTCTCAGCTGTCATTGGTGTCAGGTTCAGTCAGGAAGACTGTAAGGATCTCTGAATGAAACTCTAAAAATCCCTCCTTGATCTGCTAGGAGACACCTGCACTCCTATTTGCCATTTTTCTTCAAGTTAAACACAAATTTTATGTGCAGATTTTTCCACTATTCATCTAGAAGTGAATTCAGGTTATTGCTATAAAAAGTTACTCAGTGGTTGAACTCATTGTCTGTTAAACAAAGGTTTGTATTAATTCTGTCAAAGTATTAATTAGGCATATTATATGTTGGTCTGAAAATATGAAAATATGAAATATTTCAGTCTTATTAGAGCTGCAAAACTGATTCCACATGGAAACACCAATTTAAGTCACATGCAAAATTTATTCTAATTCTTATCATAGTGCATTGTATGGATAAGAGAACCTCACTGTCATGTCACTCCATCATCTTGAGACCCTACAAACAGCAGCCTTAAGTGAAACCTTTTGAGCTCTTCTGGACCACAGTGGGCTGCACCAGCCCTTTCCCCTGAGTGAGATGCCTCTCAGAACCTTTTGGAGAGTTTGTAATACTCAGAGCACTGTTGACTGATGGCAGAGCCTGGGGTGATATCCTCACTTCTCAAAGCTGAACCCTTCATCCACTGAGAAGAGCCAAAGCATTACATGTGAGCATTTCTCTGACTCTCAAGTAAAATTTTCAAAATAATATCTTTGTATGTGATCCTTAATGTCTGTCTGTGTGTGCACGTGAAAGGATGAAATATCTTATAATAGGTGTATCATGATTATCACTATTTTGAGTCTATAGTAGACCACAGTACAGTTGTGATACAACTTGTTTTATCATTTTGTAAATCAGTCAGTGGTTAAGTGCTGTTCTTAAGGATACATATAATGGCGCTAAATGATATTCAACACCTGTGTTTTTTGCCTTAAATTCTACTCATTTTTGTAGCATATTTCTGCAATATTAAAAGTGACACACACCTCCCACGAACCACCCTGACAGTACAACGGTACAACAAATTTTACACCAAGGAGGGGAAAAAATTCACTAGAGATATACAAGAAGTTATTTTAGTCATTAAGGCAGATCATTTTGGGAGAAACACTTCATACAAGTTCAAGTTCAAACTTCAGCATCCCTTCTGGAAAAACAAATAAGAACAAATCTGTCATTGGGAATCAGAATATCAGCTGTAACAACACTCCCTTACGAATCTTCGCTTCTGAGAAAGACTTTTATAGTTCCACCATACCTCAACTCCTGTGAGGTAATTTGCCAAGTGATTTCCAAACTTTCAAGACTTTTAACAGGAGTATGGCAGGAGCAGATGCAGTCATAATACTTTGCAGGAAATTTAAGTATTTTAAGCAAGTGAATATCTGTAGGCAGGTGTTTTACAAAGATTCCATGCATTTTAAGTGAGTATTGAAAGTGCCAAAATTCTAAAAATTAGACATGGAATAAGAAGAACACTTCAATTTCAGAAGTCAATAGATTTTCTTTAAATTTTATTTAAGATTTTTCTTTTTTTGCTTAGTCTTGGTATAAGCTTTTGTAATCTGACCATTCATATCTAGTGACTTTCTACCTTACCTGTCCTATTCAGATAACTCAAAAAACCATTTCTCTTTATTTGAAGTATAAAAAGGATTAAAATCAAAATTGAAATTCAATTTTGGACATGAATTGAGAATGAACTTGGAGGAAAATTCAAACTTGAAATGACAAGAGGAAACGTAATTATTCATAGAGAAAAGTAATGGTTGAATCATTGGAAGAAAGAGAAATTTAAAGGAAGGAATAAGAGACAAATTAGAGGAAATAGGTTTTGCTTTGAAAAGGGTTTTTTCTGTCCTCTCTCGATTTTCTCATCCCCTTCATCACTCCCTGCTCACAACTTCTGAAAAGTCCTGCTTACAAATTAAAAAAAAAAAAAAAAAAAAAAACCCAAAAACAAACAAACAAAAATCCCCCTAATCCAAGCAATAAAACCCAACCCACCAAAACCAAAAACCACTTTTCCCTGTCTTTAAGAAGGCATATTATCCCCACATTTTTTCTTTCTCTGTTTAACCATATTTACATGAACATCCATCCTTTAAAACAAAGTGAAGCTTTAGCATTTTGGCAGTATTCAGAGCCTTTGGTCTTTTGGACGCAGGCTTCAAAATGGAAGTCATGATGGTTACGACATGAAACAGTCTTTTGAACTATGTTTGCTTGCTAATCCATCTCTTTGTGTACGTACATAACCAACAGTGTCAGATGAGGATGGAGGGAAGCATCATGAAAAGATATAATTTTCACCTCCATTTGCAACTTTTCAAAAAAATATCACTTAGCAGCATCTTAAAGAACAAGTGTTAGACAAGGAAATTAAAGAGATCAGAAACAGCAAGCAATTAATAAGGGCATTTTAATATAGCTTCTATGAAGTAGGAGAATTTTGATTTGAGGCTTTATTTTGGGGACCACAGAATCACAGAACTAAAGAATGGCTTGGGTTGGAAAGGTCATTGTGTTATAAGTAAAAGTTGTTATCTTAAATCAGGGTATAGTTCAATTATATTGTATTAATTACGTTATATTAATTGCCTTATGTTAAGAGTGGGGGGTTATTAGAATGTTCTAGGAGAAGGGTCCAGGCTTTGGTGGAAGGGTGGTCCGGCAGGGCAAGGTGAGGTCAAAGAGAGATTGGATGAAAGATCTGAACACTCGTTCAAAGCCCTGTAGAAACGATTGGTCCGGAATGAACGGCGTTAAAGACCAATGAGAAGCCCGGAAATGGACCAGTCGCCATGCAGATCCAAAATGGACCAATCCTGGACTCAAAGGGGGCTATAAACGGGGGGAGCTCAGTTGTGTTCGGGTTCTTCTTTTTGGGTACTTGTGTTTGTGGGGAGAGCCCAGTGCACTTGGGGTTAGCGCAGGGTTTTGTTTTTGGCTTGCGGTGTGGGTGCCTGGGCTTATCCTGGATACTCCATTCCTTGTAGCTATTTTAATAAATGAGAACCTCTTTCTCTAGAGAAAGTTTGGCCTCGTTCATATTCATAGCAATTGCAGACCATCTAATTCCAACTCCCCTGTGGCATGGGCAGAGACACCTTTCACTAGACCAGGTTGCTCAGAGCTCCATCCAGCCTGGTCGTGAACACTGCCAGGGATGGGGCATCCACAGCTTCTCTGGGCAACCTGTTCCAGTGCCTCACCACCTCACAGCAAAGAATTTCTTCCTAGTATCTAATATCTAAATTCACCCTCTTTCTGATTGGAGCCATTTCCCCTTGTCCTATCACTAGACAGGGAGTTTTTTTGTAAGAAGTCTCTGCAACTTTCTTGTACACCTCCTTTCAGTATTATAGGTCCCTCTTCCTTAATAACATCCCTTTATGGTTGGGACATCACTGAATATTACACTGTCTGCTTCAAAACTTCTAACTCAGAAGCAGGTTGTGATATCCAGGGGAAAATCTCTTCTAGTTGGTTTTTGAAATCAGAAATAAACACTGTTGGAAAATAAAAAAAATTCATTAATAATGTTTGCATTATTGGAAAACAAAACAAAAAACTGTATAAATTGGGATGTATTTAATAACTGTACAAAGGCAAAAAAAAGGAAGAGGAAGAGGAAGAGGAAGAGGAAGAGGAAGAGGAAGAGGAAGAGGAAGAGGAAGAGGAAGAGGAAGAGGAAGAGGAAAAAGTAGTATTAAAAATGCAAATCTACCACTTGTTTCAGCCACGCATAGCTTTTAAAAATTGGCATATCTACGTTAAAGCAACAAAATTAAATTACAAGACAAAACTGTACTGTTACTTTCCAAGGACATCAAAAGTCTGAAGAAGCACCTGCCTCTTAAGATAACGAGAAATCCCTGAGGTTATGAGAATTTGAAAATTATCTGATAATGTTTTTCTAATCTTCTGGGAATTTTGTGCATATTAAGGTGAATTCTGGGCAAAGATAGAAGTTTGAAACTGATACCTAAGCACAGTTTAACTACCATAAACATAAAAGAAATAATCATATCTATCCTAATTCCAGTGGTTATGTTAGGGAAAAATAACCACATAATATGTGGTACGCAAGACAGGGCTCAGGCTATTGTTTGGGACAGCAGCATTCCAGGAACATATATGCCTGGAAGTGAGCAGTTTCAGGGTTCAGATATCCTCATATTCTGAGTGTAATCTTTTTATGACTCTATGTTATTGTGATCTAGTTGCTTGAGGATTAACCTATTGAGGCAAAATCCAGAACAAAAAAATTGCTAATGTATTTCTGAGTGCTATATGTGTCAAGCTAGTGATGATTGACAACTACAGAAATAAAGATTTGCTCTAAAGAATGTTCCAAGCAGAAAAAACCCAAACACACAAACCAAAAAAGTACCCTCAAACCCTCACACACTTCTTAGCTGTGTCATTCATTAAAATGATGAAAGAAATTGAATCTTTCTTCAACAGTGTAGGTTGATTAGAAAACTCTATTGAAGATGATGTGTTAACATTGCCTTTATTTCAAAAGGCAGTAGTCAGTAAATAAAAGGACCAGTCAATATTGTTGATACCATTACAAAGATCAAGGAAAACTGAGGAGAGAATTTTTGAAGGGCTCCTTAATACTATTCTATAGGGTGAGTGTATTTTGGGTTCTTTTACTGAGGAAAACAGGTTGCTGCAATGAATATTAATATCTGCTGTGAGGGACCCTCCCTTCTGTCACAGAAGTTGATTCTTTGTGGCATCAAGCCTCTGCATCAGGCTCATATTCAAACAAAATAAAAGTATCTTTAAATGAAAAGGAAGGTCTCAGATTAGTATTCCAAGAGAAGCTGAATTGCAGGACTCTGTGCAAAGAGTGGAGAAGCACTTGGAGATCTGAATATAAATACCAAATACCTTAACCATGCATCACTTAATTTTCAGTGCTTTCACTTAGCTATGCACTACATGAAAGGCACAGGCAAGCAGGTAGATGTCCTCTCCTGCAGGGCAGACTTCCAGCACAAGACAGAGAGGTTGAACAAAAAAAAAAGGGATCTACATTCTGATAGAAACATTAAAAGCAAAGAGACACATAAATAAGTCTTGATAAAATTAACTATCTCTCACTAGAAGGCAGTAGCTCCAGAAAGCACCTAAGCAAACTGCAAACTAAATTTTAGAAGAGCTCATGCCCACCTCTCTGACAGGAGCCTAAAGAGAAACAGATATGTTTGAATAACAAGAAATATTTAACACTGAGATGGGGTAAGAACACAAGACAGGAGAACAATAAAGAAAATAATAATGCCAATCACTATGTGAACAAAATCATTGAAGATAAACACTACTTCTAAGATACCTGACAACAGATGTTATCTCAGAAATACCTTGGAAATATCCTGGAGCTGAAGCATATGCCAGGAAAGAAAGTGTTTCTTTAAATAAAACCTCAAATGTTGCTGACCTAGTTAGTGTTTGCTCTCCAAATTTTACCATTTTCATCAAAGCAAAAGGAATAGTCCCCTACATATACATCAATATTAATTTTAAAAGATTATAAGTCTGTTTTTCTTGTGAAAATTGTCTTGTATTTTGGAGGGTGAGGGCTGAGGGGTCTCTGCTTTCCTTAGTACTGTTGTAGAATTTGCAATTGCCAATAGATCTTTGCCTTTTGATTTCCTTTTGCTGTAGTGAGTTTATGATAAGAATCAATATTTATTTCTGGCAAGCTATGTAATTTGATGACAGGTGGCTTTAGTATTCCTGGTTCTGTTTTCTGAATTCTGTGAAGCTGAGGTGTCATTTTTTCCTACTCAGGAGAGTGAAAGGAAGCAACACTTTTAATATGCAATTCTGAATTATAACTGGAATTTTTATCCACAAAAGGAGAAAAACAAAAGTTTGTACTATGACTATTTTAACAGGAGAAAAACAATAATTTACCAGGAATGGTCTTAGCATAACTGATCCTGATCCTGTGGCAGTAGAGTGCTATCTGAAGGTCTCTTCCAATCTTTATTTCTATGATTTTGGAAAAATTTCCAGAATAAATATGTTTGGTTTAACACTTTGAAAATTTGAGGGCTGAAGAAGGTTATATTATTTTTCAGGAGATAACTAAACAGTTTATGACAAGTATTTTGTAAACACAGGAATAAAGGCATTGAAATGTTCATCCACTGCTTTAAATGAATAACTTTGAAACTATTTCTGGTTTCCTCTACACACTTGTGAGATAAAAACTCCTCTAAAATTTGTCATCTGCTGTTTCTGTACCCAGATCAGATAATTACATTTTATTTAAATTATAAATGTATAGACTGATAAATGCTCAATAATAGTTTGAAATTAATTATAAATGTAGATTCGTAATTTAGGTGTAAAACAATACATGAATAAGCATTCAAACTTCAGGGCATTTTCAAGATCACACTAACTAAATAGTCTGAGCCCATTATGTGAACACATTAAAGACATCAACTGAGGTGCAGATGAAAGAGGCAATGACATTATCTTCCACTTTTGAACTTGTTTAAATCACTTGAAGTAGTGAAAGATTTCTGTGTGTGAGGTAAGAAAAGTATGTCAGGGAGAGGAATAGAGGTAAAATGCAAATAAATATCTTCCTAATCTAGCAAGAGGAGGAAATTTGGATTACTTTCTTTTATCCAGCAAATTAGCCTTTTGGGAATATAAAGGTTTGTGATCTTTCCTAGTGCTTGCATTCCGTTATAAACTCTGGGTCAGTGACACAATGGCACCTTCCCATAACCCTTCTCCCTATTTATATTTCAACTGTTCATATATCACATATTTAATAGAGATAAAATATATTCACATATTTAATCATGAGATAAAATATTTACACAAAACCAGGCACAAGTCTTGCCACCCCTTAAGTGTGCTCCATAACTCCTGGGCAGGCCCTAAACATAAAAATTAATATTTTTCTTACCATCTCTCTCTGGCTTGGGTGAGGCTTTCATGTGTTTCATACAAAGCAGAATAACAGAAAAGAGCAAGAAAAATGCTCTGGTTTACTCATAACCTCATAATTACAGAAATTGTTGAAACAGGTGCATTTGGGTCTCCTCAGGCCATGATCATACTGTCTCACACAGTATGGCTATTAGTTAACATTTAAAAAAAATTCTTTTTCTAAAATGAAGAAAGGTTTTGTCCCAAATATATCACCCTGCCTCCACCTGCTTCAAAAGGGAATCCTGCCTATGAGTGTTTGACATGTGAGGTTTTTTGCCAGATGTCAACAAAATCTGAATGACAGATTTCAAAAGAATTTTAACAATACATTTTGATCATTTTACCTAAAAATAAGAAATTACTCTGGTAGAAGAAACAAAGTGCCTTGCATCTCTTATTTCAGTTACAATTGCTTCTGTACTGCCCTGCCTAGAGGTTTTCTAGTATCTATCTCATCGTAAAAATGAATATTCCTTGACACTGGCTTTCCGCTCCAGACAAGATAAATTTAAATGTATAATTTCAAAACTCAGTCCACACTTGTGTCCCAATATCATAGTTTGGTAGAGGAATTTCATGGACAACATGGTGAAATTTGATAAATACTTCTGAGATTTATGTAAGAATTTAGGAAGCAGAGGTAGAGTTTCTGATAGAGATGAGTGTTCTGCTGAATCTTGCAAAACTCAAGGTAGCATTTAACTCAGGTATCTCAAGGGAAATTCAAGAACTCCTCTTAAGGCCTGTAATTAATGCTGAGAAACTTCAACTCCTGAGTAAATCTCACCCTCATTTCTCTGTTTACCTAAACCTCCTTTTCAAAAACCTGACATTTAAATATGCAGAAAAATCTCTTAATAAATCATAAAAAATATTTCAAAATCAGCAAAATTGCATCAAAATAAGCAATGTGTCAACTTTTTTATTCTTAGTGCTTGAGAAAATGTCGTTTCACAATAATAGTGAGAGTCTGAATTAAATGGTTGATTCATTTGTAGTTATTTTGGGGATTGTTTTTGGCTGCCCAGTTACTTGCTGGAAAGATAAAACTGAGAATCATAAAAGTGATGTGTGGAAAGTGCTGTTGAGTGCTGCCTTCCAAATCTGAGATACTACCAGACAGTAGTTGCTTAGTTAATTGAATTCCATTTTTTTACTAGCTAGCAAAGAGAGACACGCCTCTTTCAGGTTTCAATAATTTTCAATATCAGCTGCATTAATCTTTTCATTTTCTCAGCATAATTTTCTGTTACACCTTTAGCTTATGAAATAAGTTTATTGCTCTCAACCTAGAGATATGAAATCTATTTATATAGAAGGACTAGAATGGTTGGGTTTTTAGTTTGGGTTTTTTTCCCCCTTTTTTGGTAGGCATACCGCCTTTGCTCTCATGACAGAAAAGTCACAGAAGTATTTTTGAAAACAGATTTCAGTTTTTCAATCTTCATTTGACATTTTGAGATGTCATGTTGGTTTCTTTTATGCTTGATAGACGCTGTATTTCTATCTTAAATTATTTTAAACACCCTGAAATACATTGGTATATTTCAGAGTTGGAAAAAAAAAGTTAAATAGTTACTTAAATGATTATGTCTCAGCGGTCCTTGAAAAAATAAATCTGTCTTTCTGACTCTGTCTGACAAGTTGCTTGAATCCTGCAGGGCATATAACCATTCCTACCCACATTGTCAGTGACAGCAGCCTGTAATTAAAATATTTGTTTGCATTAATTGCAAAAACTTCACATGAGTTTATAATTCCCTGCTGAAAGGAATGGTTTTCCACAGACAAGATAATTAAGTTTCACATGTCAGACAACTATGTAGCTATTTATTCTTTTCACATACACCTTTGGCCTTTACTTCAGCTGAATACATGACAGGAGGCTTCAAATGTGCTCAAACCACCACAAGTTAAGTGAAAGCTTTGTTTTGCGTTCCCACTTGTCAATAGATAGTTTTGGTAGGGCTGGTTTTGTGTGTCTGTGTTAGCTGCAGGAGTGCCTTCTTTCAAAAGTGACAATTTTACTATAGAATGCCTTTAGATGAAGAGCACAACCACTTCATTTACACCTCAATTGCATTTTTATCACCATTCCCTTCCTTGCTGGTGTTTTTGCTCTTCTACTGTACACAGTTTTTGGTGTATATCTTATGCAACCCAATGAATTTCATGGTCTTTTTGAAGCAATTTAGTGAAAGAAATTAATTTTTTTTAATGTGGTGATACATGCAGTTATCTGACACCTACAGTAGACACTGAATCATCACTCTGCACACCTTCATTCTTCTTGCTAATATATTTTTTTTCCTCAGAATCTCACATAAGTATATTTCAAAAAATTTCTTTCTTTGGATGATCAATTGCTTTTATTTAATTGGATTGCACCAAATCACTTCAAAATAAGCAATTTATGCACTCGAGACAGCAAATAATCATTGCCGGTGATGTCAGCTAGATTATGAGATCTGGGTAGCATATTATTTCTGTTTTCTTGAGATAAATAAATACTAAGACTGAAATTTTCACTAGTTCCTGAGAAATTGTCCAAGAAGACTGGGAGAGCAATCTTCTTGTGGACAAGGATTTCCTGTAAATAACTAGAAGTGAGATGATAGTGAGGCTGTTCTTCAGAAGCCTAAAGCTAGAATCTGAGTGAGAAAAATGAGAATTTGCTGCTCATCCAAAAATACAGGTAGGTACATCCTTTTATCTGAGTAAGAAAAGGAAGATAATATAAACTGAAATTCAAGCAGAAATTTAAATAAACTTCTTGTGAGAACAAAAAATTATGAAATGTACATAATCATGAATTCCTTGTCTTTAAGAATTAGGGTTAAATATAATAATTATACTCACTTTGTCACATTTGTATATAAATTTCATTTTTACTTTCTGATTTTTTCTGTTACATTTCAAAATGCTACCCATAACAGTATATTTTAATATTTATGGAAAAAAATAAAAGAGTGTGTAGATTAGTGATATAATTATAAAAATAATAAAAAATTCCAGAAAATTACTGCACTTCTTTGAGGCATTAAGATAGATTAGAACTATTTCCTTTGGGAGGTAGGTACAATGATCATCTTATCCAATTGCCTGACCAGTTCAGGGCTGAACAAGTTAAAGTTATTAAGGACATTGTCCAAATGCCTCTTAAACACGGACAGGCTTGGAGCACCAATGACCTCTCTAGGAATCATGTTCCAGTGTTTGACCATCCTCGTGGTAAAGAAATACATCCTAACATTCAGTCTAAACCTCCCCCCTGCAGCTTGGAGCCATTTCCATTCCTGCTCACCTAGGCTTTGTTGTGATTCAGATTTGATGGTGTGATTCAGTGTGTCAAAGCCATATCATTTGATCATGGTGTGCAGCTAAAGAAGCCTTTTTCACCGATTAAAAAGCATACTTAACAAGGCATAATTAATATTTCCTTATCTTTATCCTAGACAGGCTTATCAAAGTAAAATAATTAGCAAGATGATGGCAATATTTTGTAACACTGTACTTATTTTGGTTGGGATACAGTTATTTTCCTTCATAGCAAATTGTATGGGGTTCTGCTTTGGCCTTGTGATGAAAACAATGCTGGTAACACAGTGGGTTTTTTGTTATTGCTGAGCAGTGCCTGCACAGCCTCAAGGCCTTCTCTGCTCCTCACCCCAGCAGCAAGTGGGCTGCCACTGTGCAAAATGCTCCACAAAAGGGGACACAGCAGGGGCAGCCAACCCCAAATAAACCAAAGAGATATTCCATACTGTGTGGCATCAGGCTTGGCAATAAAAGCTGAGAGGAAGAAAGCAGAAGGAGGCGACAATTGGAGTGCTGGCATTTGTCTTTCCTAGTGACCATTACACTTGATGGAGCCCTGCTCTCCTGGGGATGGCTGAGCACCTGCCTGCCAATGGAAAGCGATGAATGAATAAATTTCTGGTTGTGTTTTTCATGCATACACAACGTTTGCTTTCCCTATTACACTGCTCTTATTTCAACCCAGTGTTACGGTTCTATTTCTCTCCTCCAACCCACTGTGTGAGGATCGAGCAAGAATCTGTGTGGTACTTGGTTGTTTATGGGGGTTAAACCATGAAGAACAAATTTTAACATCCTAACAGCAACAATATATGATTTTTAACACAACATAAATACAGCAGAAATATTTCATTAATCTGTAACTTCAAAGGGATACATTTGGGAAAGTTGCACAAATGATGTACAGGTCAGCTTGCTAGTAATATCTTCAATACATAAAGGATAAAGGATAGGTAGGAAAGTTGTCTGTGGAAACCAGATGTTATCTTGCAGATTAATCAGAAAATATGTCTGGTGAAATCAGAAACAATTTTGGTCCTAAAAATATGATGAACTGTATAAGAGCAAATGAAACTACAATTTTATATTCTAAGGAGTGGGGAGAGGAACCCAGAGCACAAAGGGTGAGGAAGACCCCACTTGCAGTACTGCATCCAGCTCCAGCATAAGGCCTTGGACATATTAAAGCAAGTACAAAGGAGAACCACAGAGGTCATCCCAGTCCTCCCAGCAAAAGTTCTCATCACAGAGAAAGGAAAAAATCTGTCTGCATTGTTCAAGGTGTAAGGTTGTCTTTCTGTTTTCTCAGCATCTCAGATTAACTGCTGTCCCAAAGAGAAAAAATATTGGAGAGAGCAGAAGATTGGATAATGAGTGCTCTGTATAGGAATATTTCTCATGGATTTGTGAAGCAGATGTAACATATTCAAAAATCTAGCTGGATTGGTGTTAGATGCTAAAGTAGCAGGGTTAGTTGCTTGAACAGAGGAAAGAAAGATTTTGTGCCATAAACAAATTACAAAACATAAATTCTGTTTTGTCCTACCTTGACTTTTGTTAGGAAAGTGTCCTGCTTCTCACTCAGACAGATAATTAATCCACCAACATCTGCTATCTATCAATAAGAAAATAGGAGTCCAGCCATATTGTGTAAAGTTTTCCTTAATAATATATATCTCAGCTTGTTTGTCTGGGGCATGAATTGTATTTCACTGCTTCATATGAATTACTCAGCACAGAGCCCTGAAAACAAACCTGTCCTCCCCTTTTCTTGTCCTGATGAGCAATTAGCAGTGCAGTGGGCTGTAATGGAAATTACAATGGATGAGGATGGCCTTTGTAACCCAGTGGGACATGAAGCATGAGTAAAGACAAAATGTTTTTTACAGCGGTTTTTTACATCATTCAATTCAAATGCAATTTTTTTAGTTTTCTGCTTCTAGTTCTCTCAGTTGTCTTAGGGGAGAGGCATTCCTCAGTTGTCTTGAAGGAGGAAGTGGGTAAAGGATTCTGTCTGTAAATTCAGCTCCTATTTTACAAAATTATATTAATTTCTCATGGCTGCATTTCTTTGTCATCCTTTAACCTTTTCCTTCCTTTCCCTTCCACATACACATCTTCCCTTTCTGTCAAGAAAATTGAATGCCTACCTTTTGGGAATTGAGTTTTATATTAGAAAAGCTTGCTTAAAGTATATCTTTCATAGAAGCATTCAATTAAGAATTAATAATGGGCCTTCTCTCTTAATTAAATATTGAATATTTTTAAAAATACTTAATGAAGATTCAGAGAAAAATTCAAGTCTATGTCTGATTAATCTGAAGCTGAAAAACTATATACTATGCTAAAATAAATGCTAGTTTTTAGAAAATATTAATTATTTTTTCAGTTAATGTTGCATTCAGAGAAAACTGAGCTTAAACCAAAAAGACCTTACTTAGTTAAAGAACTTCATCAGCCCAAGTAAAACTTCAAGTCAGCTGGTACCAAAAAAAATCCATAAAATCTGCATTTGCTAATGTCTTTGGATCATCTGTTGGAGGATCAGGTGGATATTGAACTGAGCATGTGACATTTTATACTTCTACAAGACCAAAAAACATCCGGTAATTTTCAAATTTTGTGGTTCCCTTTGTAAGTGTTCTGTATAAGATGATAGATATATTATCTACAGAAATTTGAATAAGGAACTTTCAGTTTGAAAATCTTGTACTCATATTAAGGACATACGTATTTGAGATCCCTTTTATATTAAGAAACACATCCACTTTTCTATTTTAAATTTGGTTTAGATATAAAATTTTAGTTCCTTTGTGTATACATATTTTTATATTTGCTTTATAGTACATGATCAGTGCAAATGATAATCTCAAAATAGAGAGTGATACATCCCACTGTGTATGCACTCAAATTTATTTCTTATTTAACACAATTTACACTGTTTTTGTTATTATAATACAAAATGCAAAAGAGTACCACAAAGAAGCCCATAGGTAAATATATGTGTCATTCTTGGAGCCAAATTTAAAATGATAGCTAGTTATTAAATTGTCTCCTGAATGGGTAGAAAAAATAAAACTACTGCTTTACCAGGCAAAAGTCATAAATATTGTGATATGGTGGGAGCAAGCTCTTCTGGGTTAAAATAAGTGATTTTGTTTCATAAAATATTGCACATATATTAAGAAAAAAGGAAACAATATCAAGAGAAGACATTATCATCAGTTTCTACCTGTAATATAGATATCAACTTATTCCCATAGAAATATTTAAATTAAATTTTTAGTATTCTCTTCTTCAGGTAAAGATTATTAAGTAAGAAAACTAAAAACTTGTTATCTCTTGTCCTGGTTTACTCCAAGTTAATGTCTGCACAAGAGTCACATTGGATTTGAATGGAAAGTGCTCTGTTTTAATCATGATCAAACTCTGTAAGAGACATAAATGGCTACTAATACTGCAGAATAAGATTTCAAGATTGCAACACTTTCTAGGGAACAAGACAAGTGGTATAGTCATTTATTTGGAAAACCACAACTAAATGCATTTAGAAGAATAACAAACAAAGAAAATTTAGTAGCAGAAATTAATATAATATATCAATGTTGCTTCTCAAGCTGCAAATCAAGTACTTGGCTTTTGTTTCTCCTTGAACCTACATTAAATCTGTGTAAAAATATGACACTAAGTTCTCAATGTCTCAGTAGAAAAGATAGAAAAATCTTGTATTGACATTGCAGAGCATTCAGCGTGAAAAAAATGTGTAGAAACAAGGTGCAACAGCTCTGGAAATAATTTCAAAACTTTTCCATGTTCTGCTATATTTGATGTGTTCTTGTAGGAATTAAATGATTCAAATGAAAGATCAGCTGTCATTATTCAAATATATATTTAGATTAAACTTAATATTTGGGTTATACTGGAATCAAATCAAGAGTTAGAAACTGATTTAGGATGTTAAAAGTTAAAAGCATCTTAAATCCCTACAGAAGTAAATTGGGAATCAATGTCTTTTCCTATTTAAAGACTGTACATTAGTCAGCATCATCTATATTTTAAGTTAGGGTTATAACAATGTAAGGGAAACTTCTACATTTTTTCAGTAGCCTGGATTTTCTTTGAAAGAGTTGTATTTATTTTTTGCTTTTTGACTTTATGTGTCACCAACAAATTTAATTTTTTGCTGTTGATAAGATTGTAAGAATTAACACCATTTGGCAAATGTGTCTCTTAAACTTCACTGATGACATTTAAATTATGCTAACAAATAAATCATTTCACTTTTCAATCTCACTAGAGACTATGCTTTATGCACACATTTTGTATTATAAATCTTTTATCACTCTGACATCAATCGAGATGCAGCCTCTACTGAATGGTTAAATAGAAACTTTGAGTATGTAATGAAACTCTTTTATGTCTTCCAAGTTGCAGAACTCTTACCCTGCATTTATAAGAGTAAAGTGTCGTCTTAACCTTCTATAATCCCACTGAGATATAGTTATATTCCATTTGCTAATTTTTTTAAGTGACTGTGTTTAAAACATGGAGGAGTTTTTGAGTAGGGTTCGGTGACAGAATTCAATATAATTATAATTTCTAAAATAAGAATATTTAAATAATTCTATAACATAGCTTTTGTGATATACTGCTTTTGAATTGTCTCTACCTTACAACAATTTGACATCCTCCATTATATCTATCTAGGTTTCCACTGAGTAAGCAAAATCCTATGTCACATGTCTATGAAAAACCTGGAAGAGGCCTTTGTCTAAATTTAAATTTCAAGTGACTGTCAGTGCCACTAATTGGAGATAAGAATGCCTACACAGAATTTCAGGCTGCAGGGGAACATGCATTCTTTCAGAATTGTTCTGTATCATAATTATCCTGAAGTGAGCAATTAAATCTAGCAATCTGGAAAACCATTCTACAAGAACAGGTGGGTGAGCTGTGAGATCAAAGTAAGAAACCATTGAATAGAGACAAGAAGTGTCTATTCCCACAAACTCGTCCACAGAGTTTTGAGAGGTAATTTTATTTTCTGTCACTCAGTGGTCTCAAAATAAAATTTACAGAAAACAGAAGTGTTACCAAAGGCATTATTTTGGAACAGACAGATCATTTTGAAAGCTCTTAGTGGTTTCGAAGGCAGACATAAAAACAGGACAAAAAGGGTATTCAGGAAAAATACAAGATGTAGTTAAAACAGTAGAAACCTGACAAGAAACAATATGCAGTGTTTTAAAGCTTAAGAACTAGCAGTTCATTTCATTGCAAGAGTATAACGAGATGATTATGCTCAGTGACAATGGACCTGAGAGATTTCCTGCTCTATCACCTTGCATCATCAGGGGTGTTTGCAGTGACATTTCTGGAAACACTGCAGAAGCAGTGGTGGCGTTGCTTTAATTAAGTCACTAATCTGGCAGAAGAGCATATTAATTGCATCTGGCCCCATGAGCCAGGCTCCAGTATGGGATAAGCACATGGATTTGATTATCACAATAACAAGAGAGCTGGTAATGTAAACAAGAAGGAATAATAGTGTCAGCTATGGTGTGAGCTTTCCTGCAAGGTCTCTCAAGGTTCAGGCTCATTAACAGTGAAACTCTGCCTTCTTCCTGGCCTTCCTGAGGGTCACAATCTTGGCAACTGCATTTGGAAGACAGACTGCAGCACCAGCCCACACGTAAAATTCAGAAAGACCACGTCATGAGATATATTTTATAGGTTCGGCCAGCAGGTTCGTAGGTATACAATCAGCCAAGCTTATACAGAGCCACCTGAACTACAAATAACTGAGAACAATTGAAAGGCAGCAGTAACTGACAGGAGCAAGAAATCCTAAAATAAGGTGGCTGAAAATATTTTTTCCAGGTAATATTTTCCTTGGAAAAATGTAATTCCTTAAGTATGCAAATATTCATAAAAGCTTATGGATTTTTTTTGGTGGAAAAATTGTCAAAAAATATTATGGACAATTTTGTGTTTCATTTCAATGTTAAATAAATTTGCTTCAATAAGATAAGTAGACTTTATTTCATGTGTATTTATTCTGAATTATTTTTTCAGATTACATTTTAAATTACATAATATTGTAGATACATTAGGTATTTATATTAATTTTAGCATTTCAGTGACATTGAAGCAATGCTTTTCTAGGATAAAAATGACTATTGGAAGCAGATGATTCAGCATTGTCAAAACTCTAGAGCAGAATGTCATCAAATAAATGTTTAGAATTTCTACTTTAGAAGTTTTAGGTTCTAGTTTTTCTCTCTAGTTTTGAGAAGGGTAAGCCAAAAATACCAAACTATCAAAATTATATTTTCATTTTTTTACAGAAATTTGTAGACGGCAAACAGGGAACAAAATAAGTAAGAGATGTTACCTTTTTACGCAGTATCAATGCTGTCTGTATTCAGGTATATTGAACTGTCTTTTCAATCCTGGATAAAACTTTTTGAATTAAAGGAAAGTTCAGCAGGTTTTATGACAGACTGCAAATTGTTGTTGGGGGCACTCAATTCAGCTATATGGGGGCTTCATAAATTCTTGAGAATCCATATGTATAAAGAATTTTTTAGGTTTAATTTTTTCTTGTCAGAATGACTCTTACTTCTCGCTCTCCAGTCACCTTGCTGTGAAGCTTAACAGTGTTTATTTCAGGATCTTCTAAAGCAAAGTTTCCAAAAAGGTAGGAGTTAAGAATGCATATTTTTCAAAGTGATGTTTTTATCTTCCGAATGTGATGGATGAGGAATTGTACACCTCAAGAATTTATTTGCTTAGCTTTTAAATAGAAGGTTTTATCACCAACAAACATGTTTCAGTTTATACTTGGGATCCAGTTAGGTGTAAATTCTTGAAGGAAAAGGCAGAGCCAGCTTTTCAGCAAGAGTAGGTTGGCCACATACAATGACGTTTGTCTCATAGTATAGAGGTGTCAAATGTCATTGTATGTGGCTTATCTATATTTAAGACTGTTTATTTCTGACAAGCATCTCTAAATTTGAAATTTTTGAAAGTCCGAACATAAGTATTAAGATAGAAATTTATGAAGGATAACTCTATAGTCAGGTTATCAGTAAAAAAAATATTAAAGAAAAATATCCAACTTTGGGTTAATTATTCTGCTAGTATGATTACAGAAAAATAAGGAACTCTGCTCTTGTTCTGTAACAAAAAAGATCCTCATTATCTGCTAGCAGGAAGTGGGTTTCCAAAATGTCTTAGCCAAGGCATGTATTTGGGCATAATGGTCAGACACACAGTCTGTCCTTTTTCTGGAGTGTTTTGTTTGGTGAAGAAATAAAATCTAGACTTTCCTAAGAAATATTTGAAACACTGCAGTTTAATGAAAAGAATATGGCCATTCATGCGTTGACCTTAACTGAATGTTGCCAGCATATGAACTGAGGATAAGATTGTTACAATATTCTGTTTTTCTGTATTCCATGATACAAGTACCACACTAGTAAATCTTCTAGACACATGCAAAGTTTAAGGTATATATGAAAGTTTTATAGCCAGAGTAGAGTCAGAGCTTCCCATCGGTGGGGCAATCTTTAATAACCAAATTGCTGAGATAGATTTGATCCTATTGATGGTCATTACTGGCTAATGTCTTTAGTTACATTCTGGAAATGCCATTTTTCAGGGTATTGCATATACTGAAATCTGGGGATTTTAGGCACAGAAACTTTGATAGTCTCAGGTGCCAACAGATTAAATCAAACCTTGCCTTGATGCCTCTTCTGCTGAGGATATAGTTTATAAAGAAGACTTAAACAGATATGTCCAAGTCTTTATCTCATGATGGGATGCAGTGCACTGATCTTCAAGGAAACACTGTCATTTCCACATTTTTTATTTCCACATCACACTGCAACTCTAGCTCAGGTGTGGATGCAGTATGGGTAGATCTGCAGCATCCATAAAATGCAGGAAAGCCACCGTAGAATATCTAGAATATTATCACAACTAAGCTGTTTGCTGAAGCAGTCTTTTCCAGAGACAACTTGGGTTACTGTTTACATCACTTCTCTGTAGACACATTCTACATCACTTAGATGTCCTGGAAAGATACCTTTAGCCTTGTAGCTTGATGTAGGAGTGAATAATTTATGTGTGAGCTGTTTATGCTCGAATGTTTCAGTGGGAGCACTTCTCTTTTATAAAATAATGTTCACTAATTCAATTATAGAGCTCTACAAACAGTAGGATTGCCTTCCCTTTTCACAGTTAGAATGCCAAGATGCCTGCAGGTAGATAGGTATGTATGTCAGTGATCAAAGCACCCACTGTGCAGAAATGTGCTTCAGAATAAACATTTCAGATCTTGAAAGTCAACAGAGTTTAACAGCAAGATACAGACTATATGCTTTAGGCAGCTAGTTTTGGTATTGAAACACCTGAAAATCCAGCACCTAGTTCTTTCTGGGCAGTACAGACCACCTTCTTTAATTTTGTGGCCTATCTGTTTAGTCAATGGCAAAAGATTTGGTTCATAGAAGAGGCAATTTTTAGTAGCTGAGTTCCCTGGTCTTTAAATTGACTGCACACAGAGCTTGAACTCTTTGACAGGAAAGATCAAGTAGGAAGCTGCCTGCTCAGGGGCATATTCTGAGTCTCAGGGCGCAGACCTGGAGCTAAAGAACAGGAGCCAGCCTGCAGAGACTCTGCTGCAGATTGCTTCATCCTTAACTAAGACCAAGGATAACAATTCACTTTATTAAGGTGTACAAAGAACTTGAGGCAATGTTACTGCTCTGTACAAAAGCCTAGTTGACTGCACAAAACCACAAAAGAGTCGAGTTTCTCAGCATTAAACCTCACCTCCCATTTACCAGCATTTGAGCGTATTGTTCAAGCAACAGGCATGATATAGAAGATGGATACTGGGGTGCATGGTCCTCCTCCATATTCCTTCTCCTCCACTCACATCTTGAAGCTGATATTGTGTAATGAGAAATGCAAGTGACATGGGGCTAGGCCAGCAGCAAGCAAAGGTGAAAAGAAGGATAAGACTGGTAATCTGCAATTGGAAGGTTTCATTCTGCTAAACAAAACAGAACATAGTTCTGCTCAAAAACTGCTTGTGTATTTTCTATCAGAGTCATTGGACAAAACCCAGAAATAATATGAAGGACTAGAAAGTGGTTTTGAATAGAAGTTGCTGTGCTTTATAAATAAATTGATGTTGTCTGTCTTTTTAGACATACTTCAAGAACCTTTGCCATTTGGAGTTCCTCTGAGATTCAGGCTAGGCTCAACACCTCCCTTTCATAGATCTCAAGCACACAAAATCTTTGTTGTCCACAATGCAAGTGCTTACAGAGAGAGGCAGTGAAAGGAACTGCTTTAGGAATTTTTTTGAAATCCCATCTTTTCCATTGCACCTAAGTTCAACTCAAACAGTCTGATGGTTTTCAAAACTTGTATTGCTTTGTTAAAGTGTAACTCCATGCTTTTTCTAAAAATGAAGTCTAAAGAGACTGTTGAGAAAAAAAAATCACCTTGCACACATTCCCTGTATCTGCATGCTGGGCACACACTGTACATTGGTATCAAGAGGAAGGTTGCACTTCATTCATGCTTTCTTTGTAAGAGCAGAATTACAGTTTCTTTGTGCTTAGAAGCTCAGGGATTAATCTCTGGCTAGCTGGATGCAGACAGTCTGGGACCCTTTGTGTCAGACTGCAGCCACATCAGGGCTGGACAGACATTTGCTGAATGGAGCAGCAGTTTGTACAAGGGAGGCAGCACAATAAGGGATGGTATCCTGGTCCATCACCTGCAAAAGCTCTCTGAGAACAATGTGAGCTGAAGTGAAAGCTGGGTTCTTTCAGCATTCCAAGGGGACCAGTCCAATTTCGTTATGTGGAAGCCCTTAACAATTTTCATTGAGACAACTTTTTTACTTCATGTTTGTATTCATTCTCTCAGTCTGTGAGGGCAAATGTTGGATGCACCACTGTGTTACAATTTTCAGATCATTTCTGGCAGTTAGACAGCTCATTGGTTCACATCATACCCTCTTTACCACAAGAAACCTGACCAGACCCACTACTAGCACGTCAATAAGTAGGCAAGTACAATCTTTTAATCTCACAGCCAGTAAACTTTTTTATGCTGCATCCTTTACTGTATCAGAACTCTAATACTGCCTCATAAGAAGGTGGAAAAGTAAACAGTCTGCCATGTGTCACATGTCAGCAGCCATCAGCTCCCTAAACAGCTGACCTCAAACAGAATGGGTTGGAGTACATACACAGCACACTATCCCCTTCTAAAGACTTTCCTGAGCTACTTTACACATAGCAATATTTTGCAGACACCTTATAGATAACTGCTCCACTCCTGATTAATGTCGCAGACATTTCTCCACAGAAATCCTTTCTTTCGGATTTCTGTGTCTTCGGGAGGCCAGAGGCCTCCGAAGACAAGGTAAACAATTATTATCAGCTGCTGGGGAATGCAACAGGGGCACCTACTTTGATTGGTGATTGGTTCATGGTTTATGTTTATAATTAAGGGCCAATCACCAGTGCAAGCCAGGGGACTGAGTCCTTGGCCACAGCTTTGTTGTGGATTCTTTTCTATCTCTTCCTAGCTAGCCTAGCTGCTCTGCAAAACCTCTCTCCTATATTCTTTTTAGTATAACTATAATGTATAATATCATATATTAATAAATCAAGCCTTCTGATTCAAGAAACAAGATTCACCGTCTCTCTCTCACCAGCTGCGCCCACTCAGGTGCGGTAATAGATTAAGACTACATTTTATGCTGTATATGCAACCAGGCACAAAAAATCCTATGATGGTGATGAGATTTTGTTGATAGTTAGCCCCCACCTACACAGCAGAGATTAAATCTGTATTTAAAATCCAGTTAATTGTCTTTACAGAAGGACATCTTCCCTCAGTAGTGATAATGGAAATGGATTGGAATTCCTGTTTACTAGTATTTCTGGATATTTACTGGTATTTCTGTGATCACATGTTATGTGTGGGACAGAGTTACATGGCAATGTGTTGTCTGTAGTCTGCACAATTTTTATTGTCCTAATACAACTGCTAGAGGAAAGGTTTTATTTTCTAGATGAAGAGGGACAGGATAAGCACTTTTATATAAGTAACACTACCACAATATATGCAATTTTGTCTGCAAGAGCTTACAGTGTGGATGTAACATTTACACAGTTCCAGCTAGTACCAAGCCAGACTGATAAATTTAGCAAGCATCATGGCATCAGTTTGGGTCCTGAAGCATTATATGACCATTTGCATAATGTTACATCAAAATAAAATCTCATCTTTCTGAAAGTACTTTGCTAGGAAAAGAAAACACAAGGATAGTGAAACATACTTCAGCTAACTCACTATTTCCTTAGCTCATTTCAAGTACTCAAATGCGGTTCATAGAGAAAGAGCAGTGAGAAAGATATTCTCCCAAGTGAAAGACTGACCTTGTCATATCCTTACAGGCTAGTGGAAACTTCCTTTATTCTTTCTGTAGGCAAATCCAAATATAGTCTGTATGCAAATGAAGGGAGGAATTAAGTACACAAGGTCATATTCCACTACCTTTCCCCTTTTGGAGCATTGCACACATCATCAAATGTGATCTATCAAGAAAGGTACTCTGCTATACTCTCATTTCTCTCTTCACTAGGTTATAGAGAGAGGAAACAACTGTGGCAAAGAAAAAGCCAAAATCAACCCCAAAAATTTTAATATGGGTTTGATTTGTTTGCTTATGTGTAATTTTAAAAACAAATAATCTATATGACTTGCAGCTATTTGCACCATTTCAGCATTTCAAAGTTCTGATAAAAAGGGTTTCTCTATAAGTGTGTCTGAACTTAACTCTCTTCCCCTTTTTAGTATGCAGTAGGTCATTCACATGTTAATCAGCTCTCTGCTTTCCAAAATTTTGATTCTGCTGCAAAACTCAATTGTTTCGATGAAGACCAGAGGTCTGCAGATTTTGCACTCAGTATAGCCAAGGATTAGCTTGGTGACATTGTATTAAAAACTATTATCCTAAAAATGGAGCTTTTTCAGGACACAACATCAGTTGTAAATCTGGTGGTTTATCTGTGACACAATGGGTTA
This sequence comes from Ammospiza caudacuta, assembly GCF_027887145.1. Taxonomy (NCBI): domain Eukaryota; kingdom Metazoa; phylum Chordata; class Aves; order Passeriformes; family Passerellidae; genus Ammospiza; species Ammospiza caudacuta. The sequence goes on along the minus strand of NC_080595.1, from coordinate 109,619,687 downwards.
TGCCAGGACACAGTGTAAATTTAGTTTTGCATTGATTGACAAGGTTCCCTAAATGTGTTATTATCTTGTTCTTGGACACTCCAGCCTTTTCCAAGGACATAAAAATTATTTAAAGGGGTATGTTCAGTTTGGACATATAAAAAAAATCAGGAGCTTTTTTTATCTTTTTATAATTTTTACTGAAAATAGAGATTGAGGAAGTAGAGAACAATAGTAGAGGCAATAGCCATTATCTTTACTGTTTTTATTCATAACCATTTATTTGAATATTTTTCAAGAAAATAAATATTGTGAAAGCAAAAGCTATTTTAGCAATGTTTATATATTACCTGTTTTTCAAGGGAATATGCACTTGCAGGCATTGTAGTCAAATTTTGCCACTTGGAAATCTAGGATCTTCTACAGAATTTCCTAATTGAGCCCTATAGTTTTAATTTTTTTTATTTGCTAGTGGGAAAATAAAATTAGTCTGTGACATTTCACTCCCGATGAGTTATGTTATGAGGTCATAATATATCTATTCAACTTAGGGAAAGAAAGTAAGAAAGAAAGAAAGAAAAGTTGTATTTTTCAGAGGATATATTGGCACGAGTTGAAAAACATTTATATTTCTATGAAAAGCACTCTTTCCATAAGGTCTGATCCCTTTACCCCTCAAATATTTGCAATAGCTCTGATAATGCTAACAGCACTTCTGTTAGTCTTGTCAGCAGTGCTGACTGTGAGGAGGTCCCTGAACACCACTGCACTCGAGAAACGTGCACAAACACAACATGACTGCTAAGCCAGCTGCCCAGCAGCTCAGAGAAATCCATCTTGCCTAAATTTCTCTTAAAGCTGAATTTAATTTAATTTTCTTAAAGCTGAATTTCTTTTCAGTTTCATGCAAGCTTACAACACATGAAATAAAATATTGGTGCCACCTGTCTGGCATATGCAAAGCAGAAAATATTTCACTTTTATCACAAAAAAACACTTTTTTTTTTAAGTTTTATTCTTTAGTATCAGATCTTGATCAATTTCTGGAGTTTATGATGTCTCTTAGAAAATGTAGTTTTAAAATCTCTGTGTAACAGGGTTTTTAAAAGTAGTTTACTCAATGCAGAAAAGAAACTAGGAGAAAGGAGGAAGAGGGGAACACAAGGCACTTGAAAGAAAAAAAAAAAGATAAATCCAGAAGATTTTTTTTCTCCTATCATCTATTCCTAAAGACATTTCTCTTTGTCAAAAAAATGATTTAATACAAAAATATGGGCTAAAGTGATTCCAACACCTAGGTTTGTTTTTTTTTATTATTTTTGAAGCAGTATTTTAATTAAGAAAACAAATAGAATCCTAATTCATATCTAATGAAATGATACAAGGATAAAAAAGCACAGGGAGACTGAATAGAGGATTCTGTTTCTTGTCTTACTGCTCCGTTTTCACAGGAAACAAGATATTACTTCAGAATTATATAATGTCCCCTTTTAAAACTATTTTGTTGTTTGGTTTGGGTTTTTTGAGGGATTTGTTTTTATCACTAGTTCAAATAAAGAAGTTTACTGAGAACATAGATACTATGGGGAAATACTAACATTTAACAGAGATCATCCAAGATGGAGACAACATGAACAAAAAAATGTTTTTAATTGCAGCTTTAAATCTTATTTTATGTGCCTGTCACCATCTCAAAACTACACATGCCACTAATTGATTTTATTTAGCACACATTTAGTAACTACATTTGGTGTTTAAATCACAGAAAAACAGTGATTGGGTAGCTATTGTGATGTATCTTTGGGTTCTTCATGGCAGACCACTAAAAAGGGTTATTTGCTACTAAGACAGAGACATCTAACCTTAGTTTGTAAATGTGTGGAGTGAGATGCTTCATCCCAACCAGCAGCTGGAGACACAAGCCCTCACTGCCATCCCAGACACTTCCATGGTCTCTGGAAATTTCCCACCTGTGGGCTTGGGCACTCATGCTCTCCAGGTAACATGGATGCATCCCGTTTCCTATTACTCATTACTTCCTCAAGGACAGCAAATTCTAATTTTACCAGTTTCATGTATTTTTTCGGTTCTCTTTTGTAGATTTAATAGCAAAATCATACATTTATTTCATAAACTTTGGGTAAAGCTTATATTGCATTATAATTACACTTCTGTAAGTAGATTAAATATGTATGTTTATATATGTGTATATATAAAAATTCAGCACTAATTTAAACTTAACAGGACTTCCTCCTAGCGCATGTGATACTTTTCACCTGAAATTTCCTTTATAGCTCAACTTCATCCTGTAGAATGCTGTAGCTCCTTTGAATAAAATAGGTACTTTAGAAAAATATCTGGTCCCAATATAGATGGTCCACAAAAAGATAAGCCAAGAAAAATTAGCAATATATAGCAATATCATAATAAAATGACAAAGACACATTTTCATTTAATCCTCTTCAACAAAATAACATCCATTGTACTTTGACCCTTCCTCTATTTGACAAATTTCTCAGCTGTAACCATATTTAGTTATGAAAACAGCTGTGTAGTTTTTAGCTAGATAAATAGTGAAAGATGGAATCTGTTTTGGACAATTTCTATCAGCTTATTATTGTTATGAGTCTGAGGATTCATGAACTCCATCAAAACTTGTGAATCAGCAAATCTGCTAACCACCACACACAAAAAAAAAATAAATCTCCTCAGTAAGTGGACACAAGATAACAGCTGAAATCCAAACACAATCCTGAGATTAGCTCAGTTTGGTATAGCATGCTGTTAATAGCGTCAGGGTAGTGGTTTGATCCCTGTATGTGCCATTCATTGAAGAGTGTGACTTCATTGAACTGTAGCTTGAACAGATACAGTCACCCTGTGTGGGAGAATAGATTGTGGAACAGATTGTGGAAGATCAGGAATGGGGCTGCAGCTGAGCCTCATCCCTAATGGGGAGCGGCTGTATCAGACAGGCGGACAGCATTGAAGGAGAAGAAGCATGGAATACTGATATGTATTGTCCAATAACAAAAGCGTAAAAGGGCACACAGGTGCTATGCATGTGAGAGAAAAGGTAGTAAGACTAAGGAGAGAGGTGATGTTGTTGGAGCTCACAGGTTTTGCTGTGAGAGGAAGGAGCTAGTGTTGTGTGGTACAGCCCTGTGGAATTGAAACAGAGCAAAGGAGGAGGGCTTTAATAAACTGCTGATGCTTGCTGCCATCTTTGGTGCCAGCCTTTTGAGCACACCGTCAATCAGGGAAATGTTTTTAAATCAGGGGCTGATGCTTGTGTCAGACCAGAGTCCACCACTCAATTGGTGTCCTGTGTAGGGAGTGAGCGACAACAACCCTGATCAAACAAAAATAACCTAGGCCATATCTATTTATTTTCTTAAAAAGTTATCTTTCAGTAATTCTTCTCCTCCAGGAGTACTGTCACTAATAAGGCAGTGTCCTTTTAAGAGAATTCAAGAGTAACTTATAGACACCTCATTTCCTTGTACAATGAGGCAGAATTACAATGAAAACTTTTAGTGAAAGTTAGCATTGGTTTTATGAGGTTTCCTTTAGTTTCTTCTATCTCACTGACTAGAAAATAACATTTTTCAACATAATGCTTTCTTCTGTACTTTTATTTGAATACATTTTTAGAGTAGCTTTCAACACAGAAATTATTTCTGGATGTATATTTTGAGAGGTTCAACAATGACACTTTTCATTAATACAGTGGAAAGAATAATATTTCTATATGATAATTGGTAGGACAATTTACCTTTTGAAAATTTAGAAACAAAATTAAAATTTCTGTTAACTCACCATCTCTGCAAGAAGTCTTACTGATATAGTAAGGATGAGATCAGTGCAAAATGACAGGAACCGTGAAGACATGCAAGTAACACAATTATCAGTACTCACTTGTCTTCTTCTAGATCAGTAGTGGCTGGGAACCATGACTCTATTTTGGAGAGCTAAAGTATAAAAATATATTCTGTGAGCAAACTGGAAGAAAGCTAGAGCATTGCAAAGGCTTTGCATTGTTACCATGCAGATGATTCTGTGTTTTCATGGAAGTTCCTAACTTTCAGACTGGGACTTGTTTAAGAGAGAAAAGAATGCTGGGAAGAGAGTGAATGTTTCTTGCTTTGACAATCATAAATAATTCAAGCTGGAAATACATTTTTTTTCTGTTTCAGCTTAAATAAAGTCTATAGTTCAAACACAGAGGGTTTTATGCCTTCACTCTATCTACTTGTAAAATAGTGCCTGTACAGAGAGACATCTGCCTTTTATCTCTAAAGGACTAATGACCTGTAATTTCTTCAAAATGTGTCATAAATTGGGTAAAAGGATAATATTTTTTACCTTTATTAATTTGACTTGTCATCTCTTAGTATTGAATTCTATTTAATCTCTGCAAATTGTCAGCCCAAATGACAAATGCCCAAACAAAAAAATGAGAACCTTCTAGAAAAATCTGGATCAGAGAGCCTAGACTTCCATTGTTACAATTACTAGTCATGTCATTTCCCTTTCTTAAATACTTTGTGATCCTTTATTAGTTCCATTGGAATACAACTTAGAAAATGTCTTTAACTAGGAATCTTATAATTTTCACCTGGTTTATTCTGAGTTATCATTGTGTAAACTATGTTCCTTAGCTGCAATATCTTGCTTCCTTCCCTGGTATTCACACTCTCTACAAATACAGAGATCACATCTCATCCATTTTTTGGGGTTTTTTCGGACTAAGTTTTCTTTTAAGACTTTTGTTCCCTTCATTAACCATGAGTGGTTTGGTAGTTAATGAATTATCAAGAGGAAAGTAGGAGGGAAGGTAGAAAACTAAGATTTGTAGTCAGGCTTTGCTTTCATTTCCAAAACAATTATTTCCATAATATTCTACTGAGTAGAATTCCAGTGTATGATTACTTTAAATCACTCTGAAATACAGTATTTCAGGTGAACAGCTGAAGCACAAACCCAACCACAACTATTAGAAAACATCATTTTTTTGCAGGAAGAAAACCTCTTGACAGAATTCTGGATTCCCAGAGACGTAGAAGTTCAAATTAACGGGTTCAAGGCAGAAGACCGGTCCATACAAAATATGACCACCTGTTTCTTGCTATCAGGTCTGTGACTGAAAAATAAAGCTCATGATCCGATGCACTGTGTCACACACTGATTACATCTGCTGCTCCAAACCTAGTATGATTAACTCTCATGTGACAAGAGCTTGAGAAATCAAATGCACGCATGTGTTAGAAGAGATATTTGTCAAGAGGAGTAAGCGTTAGTTTTATTACACAGGACACTAGACTTAATTTAAAGAAACTGAGAAGTCACTGAGTAACTATGAATAAAGACTGTTGGGTTTATGAATGAGACAGAGGTCTTAAAAAGCAAAAAATGTAAGGTTCTTAGCAAAAACCAAAAAAGATGAGAGGTAATTTTTGCACATAAACCACTTTTGCTCATTAAATGCATGTAAAACTCGAAGTACAAATTCTTCCTTGTCCTCTTCCAGACAGATCTATTCTTGTCATAAATGAGGGCTTTGCATGTAAGTTCAGAACCTGTAGTGTTTATGTATGCTATTGAAGGCCATGGGTAACAGCCTAAAGAATTCCAGGTTTGATTTCTAATGAATCATCACTAGCATACTTAAATAAATGTATTTGTTTTGATTACTTTCTGCTCACTGTCTATAACTGAAGAAGACAAAATTATAGTGAAAGTCCTTTTACTTGTAACTCTAGGAATGAAAAAGCAAATGGAATCTTTTTGGTTTTTATCACAAGAGAATAATGTAGCTAATTATGATTATGCATTAAATCTATCTATAGGAAATTTATGGTTCTGCAAGTATCTTCTCTTAGAACTTATACTACCTTAACTTATTTACCATCATAATTTTTCCTTTAAAATGTTTGCTGTAGTTTCAGAGAGTTTCCAGGTTTCTCACTTCCTCACGACTTGAAAAGTAAATTCTGCTTAGTATTTTAATGAATAATTAGGGACTGAAATATGATGTTGCTTGCATTCCTTAGAGTGCATCTATTCATTAAAAAGAAAAAAAAATCCTGCTGTCAGGAATTGCCTTCCTATTTGACTTGTACCCAATCGAGTGAGCCACCGGTGCTCAGCAGCCCAGATGGAGCAGCGGGAGGCATTGTGTGAAACCTCTCACAGCAGATTACATTATCCTCTACATGGAGAACTGAGCAATCTGTCATGCCCCTTTAAGGCTTTTACTTAGCAGCTCTGTTGGCTGCTGCTTAACAGTGGCAGGAACATTATTCCACCTACACTTTGGACAGGGGTTGCCAGCTGGGAACATATTTACAGCAACATAGGGGACATGATTTTATGGAGTCCTTTTGCACACTCTCAGAAACAGACTCTCTTTATTACTTGCTTTCTTAACTGTGTTTGGGGATCTAGCTCCAAATACATTATTCATAAAATGGTTTATATGTGTGTGTTAAATCAAATGTAAAGCTTCCCAGGAGAGGAAAGTGTCCTAATAATGTACACTTATTATGGTAAAGGACATTGCTAAGGAAAAGTTACCATATCTACATCTTTTAACATTACTCTAAGAAGCTCAATAGAAACTGGAAGGTTGAGAAAAGTTAAGAGAAAAAACAGATGACTGGAATTCTAACAATTTGTTAGCTGAGTGTCTTTGCAGCTCAGGTTTATAGAAGCTTTGGGTTGTCTCTATTGCAACTGCAATGAGAAAATTACAGTTATGAACTTTTTTTTGAGACACTAAATGCATGATCACTGTTTATTGACACATTTGGAATGGAACAGCACCAATTCATCTAAAATTCATAGTTCATAATCTGCACAAATATTTGTTTATTATCTGTTTATCAGTGATGATTTGCTGGAGAGCTCCAAATAAAACGCATATACTACTTACATAGAATAAAACTAATATTTAAAATAAGCTAATAAGAGGGATGCTGTTGGCAACAGCTTAAGAAGATCTTAGGACTATTGTAATTAATGGAATTCAGTCATTATTTTTTTAATTCATCCCTGACTTGCTAGCTTATAATGGAACTAATATTCCAGTTTACTTTGCAGCTAGTAGAATGATTTAGGAACCGAATAAAACTGTGCCACTTCCTTTACACATATATTCAAGCTGCCAATGTTACTCATCTCTTTTACAAACACTATGCACATAAAGATTAATAGACTTTAATCAACCAGTATTGAAAAATAACAGACCTTATTAGTGCGATTTCTTCTGTGTTCAATGATTTCTTATAATTTTTAATAAAAGTTTCAGGAGAACTACTGTGGACTGAAATTTGTGTTAATTTTAAAATATGTCAAAATACATTTCTATTTAATTATGCTTTGACTAGGAAGAATTTGTGAATTTGTGAAATAAGCTAACCCATACTGTACAAGAGAAAATACAGTCCCTATAACACAGGCTTGGGCACCTATACTTTAAGAAGAAACTAGGACTGTTAGAACAAAATACATTCTTTTGGACATTAATTTCTTCTGTGAGCATGATTCAGATGTCAAAAAATGTCCCATTTTTAAAAGTACAAATATATTAGAAAATTAATCTCCCATTCAAGACACATATAAATTCTCCAGCTTGTTACCTGGGTGCGTCACAGTGATGCTTTCCATTAGAAACCTATTTGCATTATTAGTTCCACTCTGCAGAATGGGAAGAAAGGTCAAAACATCAGACTGATAGTTTAAAATCTGAGGAAATCTGCAGTAGGAAACAAATTTTAATCCAAATTTCCATCGCGGCATTTTAGTACAGCAACCACTGGACAATCTGTCCTCCCCAGAAGTTTTCCCTTATAATTTCAATAATTTCCTCTTGCCTGAATTACTGAGGGCATTTGAAGTCTTCCAACTTGTCTTTCCAAAACTAGATTTAGCAAGGATTGAAAGAAACACATAGGGCTGAAGGGCCTTCAGAAGCACTTTCACACAGGGTGGTAGCATATCTGTTGTAGCTCTGCAGTGGCTGCAGTCTGCTTCACCCTCACTCTTCATCTTGCATCCAAATTCGCCCTAAAAAGTTCTGTGTCAAAATTGCTTTCTCAGCTCACAGTGGCTGGAGCTTTGTCATGTGCATCTGTGAGTGTGTGTGATCTTGTATGGAAAAAAGAAAGAGCTAAGAGCAAGAATGTGGAAAATTTAACTTCTGGTAGAAGGAAAACAAGGAGGAATACTGAATGAGGAGAATTACCAGAATATATTTGCAAGGTTTGGGAAGTAAAACTTGAGTCCTTTTCAATTAAATCATCATAGAATGGTCTGGGTTGGAAGGGACCTTAAAGATGGGACCTTAAAGATGATGAACTCTCTGCAATGGGTAAAGATACCTCTACCTATACCAGACAGCTCAAAGATTCATCCAGCTTGATTTTGAACAATTCAAGGGATGGGACATCCACAGCTTCTCTGGAAAATCAGTTCCAGTGCCTCACCATCCTCACAATAAAGAAGTTCTTCCTAATATCTAATCTGAACCTACTCTCAGTTTGAAATGATTTCCTCATGTCCTGCCACTTCATGCACTTGTAAATAGTCTCTCTCTACCTTTCCTGCAGGTGCTCTTCAGGTACTGAAAGGCTGCAATTAGGTCACAACAAAGCTTTGTTTTCTCCAGGCTGAGCACCCCCAATTCTTTCATCTTCTCTTTGTAGGAGAGGTGTTCCATCCCTCTAATCATTTTGAAGGCCCTTCTCTGGAATTGCTCCAACTGATCCATGTCCTTCCTGTGCTGAGGACCCTAGGGCTGGATACAGCATTCAGGTGGGGTCTCACCAAAGCAGAGGGACAGAATCACTCCCCTCAACCTGCTGGCCATGTTTCTTTTGATCATATGTCAATAAAACAGTATTTCTGCATCCTATTCAAGAGATATCTAACAGATAAGTACCTAAGATATCTAACAGATAAGCAAGTGGGGTGCTTTTTATCAGTTGCAAAGCTGAAAGTCCAAATAAGGATCTCTCCTGAAGATTTTCCATTTTTATCAGAAAAAAATCTGATGGTATACATGAATGTTTGCGTCCTATTTTCTGCTTCTTGGCACTGTGGTCTTCCTTCTGATACTTCTGGTAGAAAAATAAGTTCTTATTCTTGTGACAAATGCATGGTGCTGATTTCAAAGGACAAGCCAACATTAGAGTTGCAGGCAGTATTAGTAAGGGCAAGGTTAAGTATGTTTAAACAGATACTGTCTATCAGTCTGAAGTGAATTACCGTGGAGATGCTGGATTTCTGCCCAGGATAAAAAAGCAGTAAAGCTACCATTTCAGCTACACTGATTGTATGTATGAGCCTTATTATATGTATTAGTATGTATTGTATGCATTCTTGTATTAGTCATATTATTAATTGTTTGTGTTTGTTCATTTGGTAAAAATGGGAAGTTACAGACAATTCTTTCATTTTGTAGTAAATAAATAAGTGAATCTATAATCTCAAGTCTATTGAGTAAACTCTATCTCCCTGATGACAGAAAATCTGTGATCAAACTACAGCTATGGATTCTGGCCATCATCTAGCATGAATGTATTCTACCTAAAAAAACATTACAAAGTTTGTGCTTTGATTTCAAATAGAAATAATGCAGGAAGATGACTGATTATATTTTCAGAATTATTTATCAGTTCTAAAGGGAAATTTTTAATGTGCTTTTGAGGACATATTAGTTCTCTTAAATGTCTGACATGCCTAAGGTAATGATCTCTTCATTTCAGTGACATTTCAATTTGTTGGGTTATGATTTAATTTGATGCCTTCTGCTTTTCTTGTAATGACAATTAGTAAATTATTTTTGTTAATCTGCTCTATGCTAATTCATAATTTGCGTTGGAACTGCATTGTCAGCATGGCTGTAGCGTATCCTCCTTGAGCTGATTATAAAGGGGTTGTCAAATTTCAGTGATCAAACAACAAGGTTATCCAGGCTGCTTTACACTTCTGATACAAATAATTTGAGAAGCATGTTGGGGCTTGACTCATAATTTTGTTCAAGCTTTAAAATACAAAGTAATCTTTGGGACCAGATCCCTGTCCCTGTAGTCAAGACTATTTAAGTCAGGGAGCTGTCTAACTACAAATGGACAAGGACTTCAGAACCTGCTTACTTTGAAAGTGTGAATGTTTAGATATTTATAGTTATCCCTTTTGCCATGGAGCGGGTAACTTGGTAGCATACATTCTAGAATTGTGGTAAAATAGAATGAACATAAGGAAGACAACATCCACACGCTTCCATGTCTCCAAAAGTGTCTAGCACCACTAGAATACTTACATTTATCTTCTTCATTAGTTCCTCAGTCTTTTTTTTTTCTCTTGCTTACTTGCACAACATATGGGAGAGGGTTGAATTTATTCTTGATTGCATAATCATTATAATTAGTCCCTCACCTCATCAGCCAAGAGGTTGTACAAATAACCTCCAATTTGCTATCTACAAAATAGATGATCTCAGAATTTTTCTTTATTCAAATGCTGCCGTTATCATATTTCATTACAAAGTTGTCAGCAGCTTGTTTTAAATCCTGAGCTGTTCCAAGTCCTGGCACTCAGGACCAAGCAGTATTTGCTGTGGAGGGCTGTGCTGTACCATAGCACAGTGTATCATCAAGTCATTCAGGGCTGTAGGATCAACAGCTCAGTTAGTGCTCAAAGCCCCATATCTACATTTTACATTGTTTCCATGTTTTACCTCAGACAAGGTATATCCTGTCCCCAAGGATTCACAGTCCTCCCCATGTAATTGATTTGATGCTGTTTGAAGGACAAACCCATCTGAATGGAACTACATTTGTCCATCTGAAGCAGACATCCTGGTACAGTTTCCTCGGCAAGATATCTTCTTTGCAATCTTTGAAGCAATTCTGGAAACCATCCAGTCTTCACTAAGAATAAGAATTTGCTTTAAAACAGTTTGATTTGCTACTGAACCAAAACCCAGATGCAAATACATCCACAAGTTTACAGATCATGTTATAACCCTTTTAGTGTTTATTGTAAAAGCACTAAACTTCTCAGCTATAAATTCTGGAATCAGAATGCCTTACCTCTGAGATACCATATGTGTTTAATTTTTTTCAGTAATTTATACAGACGTAGACGTTATTTTAAACTGGGATATTATGGTATATTTTTCTAAGTCTACAAAATATTTTAATCCCTCTATTCATCATCACATTGTATCTGTGCTGATAGTTCACTCTTGAACAACTGGATAGAAACACTGCCTCCATGGAAAAAAGGCCTAAAAAAACCCATTATTTTTTCTCAGTAAGAAAGAAATAACTACTCAATATTCTGTCCACACCATACAACAAACAAACAACATATGTTCACAAGAAATAATGGTGTGAACCATTAGTCACAAAATAGTTCACACATGAAATATATTAATTTTCAAAGCTGAGATAGAGTCTAAAATAAGATAATTAGCAATACCACCTACAGCAGTGAAAGAAAGTTCAGGAAAGTTCCAGATAAGCAAAGCAACTGAGCAAGAGAAAACCTTAAAAAGAATTCAGAAGAGATCATGACCATGTGAAAGCTGCACTAAAAAATGCAATTACTGCCTTTTCTCACCAGAGGGGAGTAAGTCTTAATACTCCTGGCAAGATGCTCTGCAAGCGCACTGGTTGGAGAAAAGGTTTCAAATGTTTATTGACACCTGAGTATGTTTTGCCATGTTTTCAAGAGTGCTTATGCATTAAATAATACTCCACACAGTATCAATAGTGCCACAGACCTCCACAGTTTAGTTGGAGGTCTGACACTAGTGGTGTCTCCCAAGGTTAAATATGGGCCCAAGCCTTAATGACTTGGAGAATGGGGCAGATGCCTCCTCAGAAAATTCACTGATGACACAAAACTGGGAGGAGTGGCCAATTCCCCAGGGTGCTGTGCAGCCCTTCAGAAGGACCTTGACAGGTTGGAAAAAAGAGGAGAGGAACTGTCTGAAATTCAACAAAGGGATATGCAGGGTCCTGCACCTGGGGAGGAATAACTCCATGCACTGCTACAGGCAGGAGACTGACCTGCTGGAAAGCAGCTCTGTGCAGAAGGACCTGGAGGTCCTCATGGACTGTGGACTCAAGATGTCAGTGAGCCAGAAGCCAAGAAGGCCAAGGGTGTCCTCGGGTACTTCAGGAAAACCATTGCAAATTGAAGGAGGTGATGCTGCCCCTCTGCTCAGCTCTTAGTGAGGCCACATCTGGAGTGCTGTGTCCAGTTCTGGGCTCCTCCAGAAGAAAGAGACTTGGAGCTCCTGAAGCAGGTCAAGTAGAGGGTAACAAAGATGATTAAGGGACTGAATGACCTCTGTTACAAGGAAGAGCTGAGACAGCTTGGCTAGTTCAGCCTTGAGAAGCGATGACTGAGAGGGGACCCATCAACATCTATAAGAGTCTGAAGGGAGGGTGTCAAGAGGATGGAGCCAGGCAATGGTGTGTGCTCCAAGCAATAGGAAAAGAGTTGAAGGCAGAAACAAATGCACAGGATGTTACAGCTCAGCATGAGCAGGAGCTTCCTTACTCTGCAAGTGACCAAGCACTGGAACAAATTCACCAAAGAGATTGTGGACTCTCCCTCACTGGAAATATTCAGGAACCACATGGACACAATTCCATGTAGAGTGCTCGAGGATGACCTTGCTTGAGAAGTGATGTTGGACCAGACAATGCACTGGGGTCCCTTCCCCTTTTGTGATTTTGTGATAACTAATATGAGAGTGCAGTTGAGCACAAAGCAAAAGAGAGTGTGTTTAAGTTGAGCACTGAAGTACACTGTTGTTTGCACCAAGATTGAATAAAGCCTTATGCAATAGCAGCCTCCTTCCTGTTATAGATTCTATTTCCTTATGATATAGATGTACCATGATCCACAAGGTCACTGGCAGCTGTGATTTTGTCATAGGGGAATGGGAGAACCTGTGATTGTACCTCCTTTAAAAGCATTTGGCTACAAATAACACTAAGAACTAAAAGTAAAAAAAAAAAGAGCAGAAGTTTTTTTATGCAGTAAGTCACTCACGTTGAAATTTTCTGCATATTCCCACTAGCATTCTGCTGGGAAGAGAGAAAATAAAGGAATCCTTGCAAATAATTAAATATCATTAATTAATTATGGGGAAGGCATGGTAATGTACCTCCAGAGTGCAAGTGCATTGCATAGCTTGCTAATTTTGCTCCACTCTTTTTGTTGGTTTTTCTTTGGTTTAGTTATAGGGTTTTAGTTTGGGTTTTGGGGGTGGGAGGGGGTGGGATTGGTTGGTTGGTTGGTTTAGTTGCTTTTTTTAGTTTTGGAAATTTTTTTGTTTTAATTTTTACACTTTGTGTTCAAGCCTGGATTGTCTTTTAGTTTTAATCAAATTAATGTATTATGATTAAATGCCTCAAAAAACCTGGACTTACAAAAAAGTCACAATATTTAGGTGTAGAAGAGAGTGGTATTTACTAGTACGAATCACCTTTTGTTCCTTCCTGTGAGCAGCCTGAAAGAGAAACTCCCAGAATTCCCATAGCATGATAGACATAGCTTTTGTCACTATATTCCCACTGTTCTTACCAAGAGATTCATTGAATTTCATATCTAACCTCCAGCAAGATGTAAGAACAACATTAATTTGCTTTGTCCACACAAATATGTATAATTAATGGTTCTAAAGCTTCATATGCCTAACCATTGGATTCCCAGAGTAACATAAAAGCAAGCCTTTGTGTCTGCTTCTGAGGAATATTTTTTTTCCTTAAGTCTTTGCAACCTAATCCATCTTTCTAGTAAAACCATTCTATAACATCTTTACTTGAAAAATGTGAGGAAAGAAAGTAACTGGTGGCACAGCATAGCACAAAGAAATTCAGGTTTCTGTTAATAGCCTCTATATATCAGTTTGAAAATGTGCAGATTGCACTGAAGTTCATTTCAGAGGAATCCTGTCTTGAAGTAGTATTTATACTGAGCAGCTGGAGAATGAAGAATAACAAATATGTGAATTTTGGGTTGCTGTATTTGTTGCTACAAGAACTAAGTTGATTTGGCAATCAGATAACAGAAGAATACACAGAAGAAAGTCAGAAGCCAAATCATAGTCAGAAGTAACTATGATGCAAATTACATTTCCTTTTGCTCTGTCAAGCAAAAGTAGCTTATTTGTAATGATACTAGAATGGTAAAACTTAAGCTGTGATCAAACAGGCAAGTCATCTCTTTAGAGTCCATTTTTCCTCCCAATAGTAACAGAAGCAGGAATAGTGTGGTTGCAATGTAAAGAGGCTTTTCCAGTCAAGTATGTAAAGCAAAATAAAAAAGAACAGCTTTTCAGAGGGCAAGAACTCAATTTCTGTATATTTCTATTTAACCACCAATTTCAAAACAAGTCAAGTTCAAGTTATTTCTTAGTTTCATATTTTAATATCATGAACTCTGTTTACAGAAACTTCAGTGAGATGATTAACATATATCCAAGCGGGCAATGATCCAGAACAGAAGGCACTGGTCAATATGCAAGTAACACCAATGTGCTGTCAGAAATCTTCAAGAAATTTTTGGATGAGAATAAATTTCTTGTCAATCTCAGATGAGACAGAAACCTTTGAATGAATACCACACAGGTTCCCAAAGAGATTATAGCCTCTTGCAATCATTACAGTGCAAGACTCAGGATAAATTACAGGTTAAATTTTGACATGAAGTATGGATTAATTTCAAAAAGACTGTAATTTTCATTGTCAGTTCTTTTCTCAAAATGTTTGACTACTTTGTAAATATGGTTCTCCTCAAAGTATTCAATTCAGCTTCTCCTCAAACTATTCAAATCTCCTTTTCCATGTTTATATATTTACAGAGCAAAAACTGAAGTCCAAAAAGCCTCTGTTTAAAATGGATTTTTTTAGGAAATGCAGAAGTTATTAACACAAATTTTGCATTTGTTTTTCCACTAATCCCCAAATATATACATAATGTCTGCAGTTTTAGAGCCAGACTTCAAATTTGGTGAGATCTCTAGAGATACTATTGATGTTTATGAGCTTGTAAAAAATACAAGAGATACATTCTGTATCTTTCAGTGTCTGATTGAAAAACTCGGTCAATTACTTCCTTGCTATATTTAATGGGGATGCCCTCCCTGTATTTATATTAATCCTCCCAATGCTCCATGAACAAAAACAAAAACAACAAAAAAAAAAAACATTCTTAATGCAGCAGCATATCTTGCAGTAACTCATGAATTTCAAAGCACCACATGCTTACAGATCTAGCTAATTAGGCACTCAGACAATGCTGAAGAAAATCTCAGTGTGCAAGGAAACAAACATGTGAAGTGAAACATATTTGCCTCTGTTCATCTATTTGTCTTGTTTTGCTCTTCTCCTTTTCCTACCCCTCTGACAAGCTGCTCTTTTTCATTTTGTTTTTCATGCTTGACTGGAAGTGCCTACTTCACGTTGTTACTGTACTAGCCACACTTCTGTTATTATTGACAAAACATAAGCTCTTTTTACTGCCTTGTCTGTTTGGTTGTAGCTTAGCTTCTACCAGTCTAGTATCACTTCAGTTAAGCTGTCATGTTAGAACTGTCTGCACCTTCAGAAGCTGCTATATCCAGGGTATTAGACAAAGTACTGTGTGTTTGGGTTTGAAACTTTTGCAACTTCTACCTGGTTTTTAAACAATAAAAATATTTCAGCTCCATAAAAAGTATAAAGCTTTTGTTTGGTTTCTGAATGTTCCCAGACTCCTCATGTCTAGTCAGTTATTCAGAGTTTTTGTATCATTCTTTTTTTCTGTATCACTGCTGCTTCCATATGCCTGAAATTATAGTTAAAATTTTCCTTTAACAGAAACATTCGCAACTTCAAGAATTCCCCAATTTAATAAAAGGGAGCCAGCAAGAAAAAAAAAAATTAAATTTACATTTCCTGCTATCAACAGTGCTGTTCTGAATTGATTTGATAATCCATATCCTCTTCCCATACAAGCAGCTTCTCTTGGTCTGCCATACAGTTTGAGAAAACTTTGGTGCCTGAGAAGCTCTGGCCCATGACAAGAGAACTTACTGTCATCATTTGCAAAATAAATTTCTGTATATAGTTAAAGACATGATGTATATTACCTTTTTTCCAGGGAGTTTTATGCTCATGCTGTACTCATAGTTCAAAATACAGTTTTGGATAATTAAATGGCATCAATCTAGATGTATCTAATTGGTAATCAATCAGCCAGGGCTGATTTTCAGGTCAGAGGCTGGGCTTGGTTTTCTTTGTGGATACATTCTGCTCCCCCAACCTTGTTGACTTCTCCCTAGACCTGACATAATTACACAATAGTGTTGCCTTCATCCTAGCTCAAGTTGCTTTAGGCAGCTTAACTCAGAGTTCAAAGTTTCCCCCCAGGAAGCACATTCAGGGAGGGGTGGGCTTTGGTGGTCACAGCTTCTTTATACACTTTTACCATAATGGGCAAAAGTCCTTCCTAACAATATTTAAGGCACTAAACATAACATTTCAGTCTCTCACAATGAGTGATCTCCCTGTCTATCTCAACCCGTGAGCTTCTCTATCATATTTTCTCTCCCATTCTCCTGAGAAGATGGATAGGGCACCTTGGCGGGCACCTGGCAGACAGCAAAGGTCAATCCACCACAGCACCAAACAAAGTTAACTGGATAAATTTACCTCATGGAAGAAGTTTTATACTTTCTTCTCTTCAAAACCTTTACTTTCCCCTTTGAATTTAGAGGAAATCCAAGTTGTTTTCTTCTTTCATCGAATGTCTAACAACTGGTATTACTTATTTTTATACTTTAGCTAATTAAAATTCTGGACACCTGTTTGTTCTTTTTATTTCCAATTTGCACATTAGCTGCATTGATTTAAATTGTGCTAACTATCAAATCCTTCCATAAAATTCTGTCATTTAAGCAAATAAAAATGTGACATCTATAATTTCTGAAATGCAATTTGTGATTAGATTTAATTTTTTAAAAGTAAATTAAGTTGAGATACAGGTTATTCTTAAAGTATATGTAAATATTTTCATTTTATTATAAAAAGTAATTATGTTGACAAGCAATATGTTTGAAAGTGAAAGTGAGGTTATGAAAAATTAATGTAATCATTGAACTGCTTGATAACTCTTGAAAATGTGATAATAAAATAAATCAAGGAGATGTCATTTTGCAGAGCAGAAAAAGCAAGGTTTGGGCAAAAGTAAATGTTGTAAGAAAATCAAATGCTGTTATGAAAAAGAAAATGCTGACATAATCAAATATAAACTTTAGACATTTATTTCTGGCAGACATATCACATACAATTCCCATACTTATGGGCCTGGAACATTTTACCTAAATAAAATTGCTTCAAGGTGATTATCTGGAAATATCCATTGGCTTAAAATGGTCCATTAATGCTTCCTAAATGCATGTTCTGTCATGAACCTGAGCTTTCTTAAGTGATCTTATCAATCAAATTTTTCACTCATTCCTACATGTCATGTTTCCAGAGCTTAACTTCAAAAAATTCATAGAAAACAAAACCAAGCTCCTGCATAAAGTCCATATATATCCACAGGACTATATATCCATATATATAGCCCCTATATAGCCAAGAGTTAAGAAAGGTTCAGCCCATGGTGGCAGGATTGTTGTCTACAAAAATGTAATTTCTTTTTGTTGAACCATAGAATTATAGAATAGTTTGCGTTGGAAGGGACCTTAAAAATGGGCAGGGACATTTTCCACAAGACCATGTTAACTCAGAAACCCATCCAACCTGGCCTTGACCACCTCCAGGAATGAGGAGTTCACAGCTCTCTAGGCAACTTGTTTCAGTGCCTCATGAACTGCATAAATAAAGAATTTCTTCCTAATATATAATCTAAACCTGCCCTCTTTCAGCTTAGTGGTGTTCCCTTTTGTCCTATCCCTAGCTGTCCTTGTGAAAAGTCCCTCTCCAACCTTCTTGTAAGCCTGGAAGGTACCGGAAAGCTGCTCTTAGGTCTCCCCCAAATCCTTCTCTTCTCCAGGCTAAACAGCCCAACTCTCTCAGCCTGCCTCCACAGGAAAGGTGTTCCAGCCCAGTGAACAGCTTAGCAGCCCAGCTCTTGACTTATTCCACCAGGTCCAAGTCTTTCTTATTTTGGGAGCTCCAGCACATCAGTCAAAGGTGGTGATGTTAAAACAAGCAGTCATTCGGAATGTGGAAGGAGAAGATCTGTGCTATGCCCACGCTGTGGAGCCATATGTCTCACATCCCAGGAAAATGTGCAAGCAGAGAGAGGAGTGAAGCACACTCTTCCTGTTCAAACTACATATAGTAGATGGAATGGTCAGAAGAGGAGGAAAAGGGGGAAAAAAAGATCTAGTAGCTGTGTAGGTAGGGCAGTTGTGTTCAGCTTTCCACACTCATGTTTGAGAAACTTTAATCCAGTTATTTAGATTAAAATATATGAATGGTAAGAGTGAAAGGAATGAAAGCACTACTTGTCCCTCTAAGCAAACCCAGAGTGCTAAATAAGAATTAGCCTGCTAATGCCTTATACACCTTCTGAAGCAGCTCCTTTTCCATCAGCCTTGCAAAATGAAACTAGAAGGGGTACATCTATGTGGCTATATTTAGGAAAGCAATCAGGAGCTTTGATTAAGAATCAGCTCTTCAGTTCTGAAGCCTAGAATAATTATATTGTTTCTTTTTAACATTAGATACCCCAGACCACAGACAAAGAGCCCCACATTTGATTGCAAGGAATCATGCCAGCACTGAGGAAGGGTGGGGCAGACGGGAAGCAGTCCAAGGTCTAAGGCCAGTGTGCAAACTCCTCTTCCCTGACTCCTGGCACTGAAAAACTGAGGGGAAATGGAGGGAAAGGAGGAAGTAATCTATGCTATTTTTTTGAGTAAGAGTCACTGGATCAAAGACAGTGTGGTACAAGCAAGATGAGATAGTTTGCCCCTCAAAAATGCAGCTAAGCTTCCCAAATGCATGATAACTGCCATCATTTTTAATATATATAAAGCGAAATGTAATTGCCCAGAATAGAAAAAGAATTCTTTTTCTGGTAGAGAGCCAAAAATTTTCATGGAGGTCAAGACTTAGAGATAGCAGAGAATATTTAACATCAAACAGGCAAAAAAGCCTAATCTTCATTAATACTAGAACAGTGTGGAGAGTTATGCTATCAGAGCTCAGGCTACAGTCCCAGTGTTACTAGAGAGAAAATTAAATATTCTTTTCCTTGTAAATTGAAAGTATCTGTATCATATGGCATGTATTTAAAATATGCATGGGGTTATGCACTTTGAAGGCATCTCTAAATCTTGAAGTATGACAGAGTTTTTAATATTGTATATCTTAGTGTATGTACTATTTAACTGACAATAGACAGCCAGTGATTGATCAGGTTGTATCTTACAGGCAAAACAATATTTAGTGTTACCTGTAGCTGAACTGTGCTGATCAGCATTTTATTACAGACATTGTTTTTGGCAGAACAATTTTCAAAATGGAAAGAAAATTAAAAATAATAAAAAGTAACAAAGGTTAGAGGGGAACTTGTTAGACATGGATGACAGGGAAGTAACTTTAAATCATTTGAATAAAGTTCAATTAGAATATACATACAGAAAGAGCAAGGTTTGATTTTTCAAAGGATAAATGACAAAGGCACCATACTTCAGTCCATGCATTGAATTAAGGACAAACCTTTGGAAAGATGAATATAGAAAAAGATGGAATATAGGATAAGAAACAGAGAATAAATAAGTACTATAATAGTTGCAAATATTAGGGAATAGCACCTCTAAGATTTTATTGGCTCCATTTTAGATTTGACGAAATGTTAGTTATGACTTTGAAATCTCAGTAAAATATTATAGTCAGTACAAATTAATGGGAAATGAAATAAAATAGAAAAATAAAAATGTTAATTTAAATAATGCAAATAAAGCAGAGGAAATAGAAAGAAGGAGAGATAAATCAGAATCAGATACAAAATACAAAGGATGTGGTAGCAACTACTATAATTATGAGCATATTAAAAAGCCAACTCAACAACACTTATAGAATTACAGAACCACAGAATCAACTAGGTTGGAAAAGACCTTTGAGATCATTGAGTCCAACCTATGACCAGACACCCTGTCCACTAGACCATGACACTAAGTGCCACATCCACTCTTTTCTTAAACTCCTCCAGGGGCGGTGATTTCACCACCTCCTTGGGCAGCCCATTCCAATGCCCAATCACCCTTCTGTGAAGAACTTCCTGATGCCCAAATTAAACCTCCCCTGGAGCAGCTTAAGACTGTGCCCTCTTGTCCTATTGCTGTTTGTCTGGGAGAAGAGACCAATATCCTCCTTTCAGGGAGTTGTAGAGAGTGATAAGGTCACCCCCTAGCCTCCCCTTCTCCAGGCTAAATAGCCTCTACCTCCCTCAGCTTCTCCTCATAGGACTTGTGCTCCAGATCATTCATCAGCCTCGTTGCCCTTCTTTGGATGCACTCCAGCAGCTCAATATCCTTCCTATACTGACAGACCCAGAACTGGACACAGCACTCACTGTGCAGCCTCACCATGCTGAGCACAGGGGGACAATCACTTCCCTCATCCTGCTGGCCACACTACTCCTGATGCAGGCCATTGACCTTCTTGGTCACCTGGGCACATCCTGGCTCATGTTCAGTCAATCAGGAGTGAAATCATCAGGAGATTTTCCTAGCCTGTCCTTTTGCTATCAATATATAAAAACATGTTTTGTTATCCTTTATGAATTGGCCAGGTTAAGTTCTGAGTTTTCCTCTCTCTGATTTTCTTTCTGCATTACCTAACAGCATCCTTAAATACTTCCTGAGTTGCCTACCCCTCTTTCCAAAGTTTATATACCCTCTTTTTTCTTTTTTTTTTTGGTTTTTTTTTCACTGAGTTCTTGCAAATGCTCTCTGCCCAGCCAGGACGGTTGTTTTCCCCACCAGCTCATCTTTTGTCACATGAATTGATCTATGAGGTGATCTTCTTGTTGCTATATGGACTTAAAATTTAAAAATTCCCTGTTCTGCCACAAGACACAGGAATATTACTTTTCTACAACTTATTCATCATTTCTACTGCTTTTTTTTTAGAGTCAAGGTAACACTTTTGTTGGTTTTGTACGACATTTTGACAAAAAAAAAAAAAAAAGATGGAGGACTTAAAAATACAGTATTGAAATACTATATCAAAGGTATAATCATCCTGGAACTGGACCTGGGAGCTGGAACTGACCAAATTGAACTCATTCTTGGATACCATGATTCTTTCATATTTCTCCTTTTATGGGAGGTGATTGAATGTCCTCTATGCTACCTACTTGGGATCTTAGACTACATTTGATTCAAATTTTTAATTAAGCAGTATCTGTGGTAGGTCTGCTATGAATTCATTAACATGTCAATAATAATATTAAGCAGTTTTCCCTCCTGAGAGTTCAAAACCCTTAGTTAAGAGGGTAATAAACACTAGTATTATTTTAAATGGGGGTTAAATACAGCATAAAACATTGAACTGACACGCTGAATGTCAGAGTCAGTAATAGAAAGGCAGATAAATTCTGGATACACTAAAC